>NC_090447.1:1532432551-1532745250 GCF_031143425.1 Pleurodeles waltl | reverse complement strand
GGTGACTGGCGGGGCTCGGACCTGGTTCTGTTACCCAGAATCCTTTGCAAACCTCAAAAATTGGCTAAAAAAACACATGTTCCTCACATTTCTGTGGCAGAAAGTTCTGGAATCTGAGAGGAGCCACAAATTTCCTTCCACCCAGCGTTCCCCCACGTCTCCCGATAAAAATGATACCTCACTTGCGTGGGTAGGCCTAGCGCCCGCGACAGGATATGCCCCAAAACACAACGTGGACATATCACAGAAAACAGAGCTGTTTTTAGCAAAGTGACTACCTGTAGATTTTGGCCTGTAGCTCAGCCGCCACCTAGGGAAACCTACCAAACCTGTACATTTCTGAAAACTAGAGACCTAGGGGAATCCAAGGAGGGGTGACTGGCGGGGCTCGGACCTGGTTCTGTTACCCAGAATCCTTTGCAAACCTCAAAAATTGGCTAAAAAAACACATGTTCCTCACATTTCTGTGGCAGAAAGTTCTGGAATCTGAGAGGAGCCACAAATTTCCTTCCACCCAGCGTTCCCCCACGTCTCCCGATAAAAATGATACCTCACTTGCGTGGGTAGGCCTAGCGCCCGCGACAGGATATGCCCCAAAACACAACGTGGACATATCACAGAAAACAGAGCTGTTTTTAGCAAAGTGACTACCTGTAGATTTTGGCCTGTAGCTCAGCCGCCACCTAGGGAAACCTACCAAACCTGTACATTTCTGAAAACTAGAGACCTAGGGGAATCCAAGGAGGGGTGACTGGCGGGGCTCGGACCTGGTTCTGTTACCCAGAATCCTTTGCAAACCTCAAAAATTGGCTAAAAAAACACATGTTCCTCACATTTCTGTGGCAGAAAGTTCTGGAATCTGAGAGGAGCCACAAATTTCCTTCCACCCAGCGTTCCCCCACGTCTCCCGATAAAAATGATACCTCACTTGCGTGGGTAGGCCTAGCGCCCGCGACAGGATATGCCCCAAAACACAACGTGGACATATCACAGAAAACAGAGCTGTTTTTAGCAAAGTGACTACCTGTAGATTTTGGCCTGTAGCTCAGCCGCCACCTAGGGAAACCTACCAAACCTGTACATTTCTGAAAACTAGAGACCTAGGGGAATCCAAGGAGGGGTGACTGGCGGGGCTCGGACCTGGTTCTGTTACCCAGAATCCTTTGCAAACCTCAAAAATTGGCTAAAAAAACACATGTTCCTCACATTTCTGTGGCAGAAAGTTCTGGAATCTGAGAGGAGCCACAAATTTCCTTCCACCCAGCGTTCCTCCACGTCTCCCGATAAAAATTATACCTCACTTGCGTGGGTAGGCCTAGCGCCCGCGACAGGATATGCCCCAAAACACAACGTGGACATATCACAGAAAACAGAGCTGTTTTTAGCAAAGTGACTACCTGTAGATTTTGGCCTGTAGCTCAGCCGCCACCTAGGGAAACCTACCAAACCTGTACATTTCTGAAAACTAGAGACCTAGGGGAATCCAAGGAGGGGTGACTGGCGGGGCTCGGACCTGGTTCTGTTACCCAGAATCCTTTGCAAACCTCAAAAATTGGCTAAAAAAACACATGTTCCTCACATTTCTGTGGCAGAAAGTTCTGGAATCTGAGAGGAGCCACAAATTTCCTTCCACCCAGCGTTCCCCCACGTCTCCCGATAAAAATGATACCTCACTTGCGTGGGTAGGCCTAGCGCCCGCGACAGGATATGCCCCAAAACACAACGTGGACATATCACAGAAAACAGAGCTGTTTTTAGCAAAGTGACCACCTGTAGATTTTGGCCTGTAGCTCAGCCGCCACCTAGGGAAACCTACCAAACCTGTACATTTCTGAAAACTAGAGACCTAGGGGAATCCAAGGAGGGGTGACTGGCGGGGCTCGGACCTGGTTCTGTTACCCAGAATCCTTTGCAAACCTAAAAAATTGGCCTAAAAAACACAAGTTCCTCACATTTCTGTGGCAGAAAGTTCTGGAATCTGAGAGGAGCCACAAATTTCCTTCCACCCAGCGTTCCCCCACGTCTCCCGATAAAAATGATACCTCACTTGCGTGGGTAGGCCTAGCGCCCGCAACAGGATATGCCCCAAAACACAACGTGGACATATCACAGAAAACAGAGCTGTTTTTAGCAAAGTGACTACCTGTAGATTTTGGCCTGTAGCTCAGCCGCCACCTAGGGAAACCTACCAAACCTGTACATTTCTGAAAACTAGAGACCTAGGGGAATCCAAGGAGGGGTGACTGGCGGGGCTCGGACCTGGTTCTGTTACCCAGAATCCTTTGCAAACCTCAAAAATTGGCTAAAAAAACACATGTTCCTCACATTTCTGTGGCAGAAAGTTCTGGAATCTGAGAGGAGCCACAAATTTCCTTCCACCCAGCGTTCCCCCACGTCTCCTGATAAAAATGATACCTCACTTGCGTGGGTAGGCCTAGCGCCCGCGACAGGATATGCCCCAAAACACAACGTGGACATATCACAGAAAACAGAGCTGTTTTTAGCAAAGTGACTACCTGTAGATTTTGGCCTGTAGCTCAGCCGCCACCTAGGGAAACCTACCAAACCTGTACATTTCTGAAAACTAGAGACCTAGGGGAATCCAAGGAGGGGTGACTGGCGGGGCTCGGACCTGGTTCTGTTACCCAGAATCCTTTGCAAACCTCAAAAATTGGCTAAAAAAACACATGTTCCTCACATTTCTGTGGCAGAAAGTTCTGGAATCTGAGAGGAGCCACAAATTTCCTTCCACCCAGCGTTCCCCCATGTCTCCCGATAAAAATGATACCTCACTTGCGTGGGTAGGCCTAGCGCCCGCGACAGGATATGCCCCAAAACACAACGTGGACATATCACAGAAAACAGAGCTGTTTTTAGCAAAGTGACTACCTGTAGATTTTGGCCTGTAGCTCAGCCGCCACCTAGGGAAACGTACCAAACCTGTACATTTCTGAAAACTAGAGACCTAGGGGAATCCAAGGAGGGGTGACTGGCGGGGCTCGGACCTGGTTCTGTTACCCAGAATCCTTTGCAAACCTCAAAAATTGGCTAAAAAAACACATGTTCCTCACATTTCTGTGGCAGAAAGTTCTGGAATCTGAGAGGAGCCACAAATTTCCTTCCACCCAGCGTTCCCCCATGTCTCCCGATAAAAATGATACCTCGCTTGCGTGGGTAGGCCTAGCGCCCGCGACAGGATATGCCCCAAAACACAACGTGGACATATCACAGAAAACAGAGCTGTTTTTAGCAAAGTGACTACCTGTAGATTTTGGCCTGTAGCTCAGCCGCCACCTAGGGAAACCTACCAAACCTGTACATTTCTGAAAACTAGAGACCTAGGGGAATCCAAGGAGGGGTGACTGGCAGGGCTCGGACCTGGTTCTGTTACCCAGAATCCTTTGCAAACCTCAAAAATTGGCTAAAAAAACACATGTTCCTCATATTTCTGTGGCAGAAAGTTCTGGAATCTGAGAGGAGCCACAAATTTCCTTCCACCCAGCGTTCCCCCAAGTCTCCCGATAAAAATGATACCTCACTTGTGTGGGTGGGCCAGGTGCCTCCAACAGAATAAGGCCCAAAACTTGTAGAGATACAGGGGATAGCACTGCGAGTTTATAAGGACATATTATTTTATACATCTTTAGACTGACTCTGCTTTGGGGACCCACATACGTGAGGTGTCATTTTATTTGGGAGACTGAGGGGAACACTGGGGAGTAGGAATTTTGTGCTGGAGTGGTGATCGTACGAAGAAAAGTCAGGAAAATATGCTTTTTTTAAGCACATTTTGAGGTTAACAGAGGAGTCTGGGTAAGAAAATGTTGGGGGATCCACGCAAGCCACACCTCCCTGGACTCCTTGGGGTGTCTAGTTTTAAAAAATGTCTGGGTTTGGTAGGTTTCCCTAGATGAAGGCCGCACACAGGACCAAAAACATAGGTGCCCTCTCCCCCCCCAAACACAGGTAGTTTTGTAATATATCGTTTTGATGTGCCCACATACGTCCGTGATGTGCCAAACACTAAAATTTTGAAAAGAAACACACTTAGGTTATGTGAAAAAGACCCCTCACCCACCAACCAAGTTGGTGGCATGCTTCATCATCGGGGTCCCACCTGAGGCACCTAGCGTGTCATAGGTGTGCTGCGACGCCTGATTACAGCGGAGCAGGTTTGGTCATTTTTACCACACATACTGGTTGGATTTGGCACGAGGGTGAGTGATGGTTCAGTGGATCAAATTTTACTAACAAGAGCTTTCACAAAAATGAAAAGCACTGTTAGTAACTGAAAGGCAAAAAACTGAACCAATGACTCACAGCTCGTGAGCTGTAAAGCCGCGACAAGGCACCAACCGCTTTACAGTCCATTCACACAACTTTCATACATGACACACACAAGGCCATTCACACCGCCAGCCACGGGCCCAGCACATTACAACACTCACATCGACAGACAGCGCCAATCAAGGGCCCATCACTTACATACGCCCACATGCCTGATACAACAATCACACCAGCTGATGGGAGTGTGTGGACTGGTGTTTGGCTGGCAGTGTGTTGCAGTAGCCAACATCAAGTCAATATGTACAGTCTCAGCCAAGCCCCACTCCACACACAATGGCATCATATATATATTTTTTTTTTAAACAGAGGAACCCCTAACTAAGTAGAAAGAATTACAAAACAACAAACACAAAAGCTCTAACTAAGAACATGACAGAAATGCTAACCATGAAACTAAACACATGAAAATACAAACCAGACATGAGTTTACACTCATGGTTGTTCCCAGAAATTCTTCTGGGTGTGGTAATTCTTAAAACAAGCACCGACACACAGCCCAGGCTTTGAAGGACAATCTGGGCAGTACATTCGAGACTCCCTCCGGATACCTCTTCGAAAACACACTCTACATTTCTTAGCTGGAAAGTCTTTTTTGGGTGTGGGAGGAATGTGCTCAGCAAAGTGGCGATCTTTCAATCTAGCCACATCCTCCACCACTGCTTCTCTAGGAACTCTGGCCTGTTCCACCACAATAAGGCTCTCTATCACTGACTCCTGAAATTTCACAAATGTCATCTTTGAGTCTGGAGACCTATCCCTAAACACAATAAAAGCATTGAAGGTTGCTAAGTGGAAGAGGTGAAGTGCTAACTTCTTATACCAAACATAAGACTTACGAATAGCAGTATAAGGTTCCAACCTCTGGTCAACTCTATCTACACCTCCCATGTGCTTATTATAATCTAAAATGCACACAGGTTTGCGCACTTCAGCAACCTGGCCCCAAACAGTCACAGGGGAAGTACTCTCATCATGGATGGTACTTAGCATGTAGACATCCCTCTTGTCTGAAAATTTCAAAGCTAGCAGCTCCTCGTTCCGCAAGGCACAGCACTGTCCCCTCTAAAGTTTTTTACAGACAAGCTCCCTTGGATAGCCTTTCCGGTTAGAACGGATTGTGCCACAAGCAACTGTGTCCACTCTAAACAATTCCTTGAACAACTGCACACCAGTGTAGAAGTTGTCTACATACAAATGGTGACCTTTGTTGAACAGTCGTCTACCAAGATCCCACACAATTTTCTCAGTAACTCCAAAAGTGGGAGGACAACCAGGGGGGTCAATATTGGAATCCCTACCAGTGTACACACGGAAACTATACACATATCCTGTCCTACTTTCAGACAGCATATACAATTTAATTCCATATCGTGCCCTTTTGCTAGGAATGTACTGCCTAAAAACCAAACGACCCTTGAAGAGGACCAAAGACTCGTCCACACTTAACTCTTTGCCTGGAACATAGACCTCCGAAAACCGATCTACAAAATGATCAAGGACAGGCCTAATCTTAAAAAGACGGTCAGAATCTGGGTGATCTCGTGGCAAGGCTAATGCATTGTCAACAAAATGCAGCATCCTAAGAAGAAGCAAATACCGATTACGACTCATGGTAGCTGGAAATATAGCTGTTGCCATCAAGGGACTAGTAGACCAATAAGAAGCCAGTGACGGCTTCCTTATCAACCCCATCAAAAAAGTCAAACCCAAAAACTTTTTTATCTCCTCCAAATTTGTGGGAATCCACTGGGCAGCTCTAGAGTGTGGCCTAAGTCTAGCAGCGTTGTCCCTCAAATGCTGCTCCGCATACAAATTAGTCTGCTCAACAATCTCTTCCAAAAACACATCATCCATGAATAACTCAAAGAAATTGATAGGCATAAAGTTCTCTGTATTGGCGTTACACCCCGGGAGACCAGTAAAGGCAGGCAATCCTGGCTGCTCCATGTTTGGGGCAACCCAGACATCAGGTCTTATAACGGGAAACCTTTCAGCCCCAGGTTGCTGCACTATTGGCACATCAATGTCCTCCTCTAAAACAGAACCTTCATCTGCACTGAGAGTGGCTTCATCATCAGAAGATTCCCCTCCAACAGAAACATCACTGCCAGAATCTCTGACTTCCTCCTCTGCCTCAGATGCAGAGTCCGTCTCATAGTCATGATCAGACTGTGACTCAAAAAGCATACCAACCACCTGCTGAGCGGTCATCCTGCGGCTAGCCATGATCTCTCCTGCTAAAATTAACTGGACAAATTCACCACCAACAACCAGCACTGTGTAAGACAAGTAACAAAGTGTAGCTTTGTTAGTAAGAGTTACAAACTCAAAAACTATACCGCTCACTTGCCTGAAAAAGCTTGATTCACCAGCAACTACACAGCAATCACCAATGATATCCCACTAAAAAGAAAGAAAGAAAGGCAAATTAGAAATAAGACAAAACAAATATCATTGTGCACAAACCTAAGGACAATTTCACACACAATCCTGCATTTAGTACACCCCCTACAAACATGTCATTCATGCATGGCAACAATACTCCTTTGGAGTAAATTGTTTTTACTTACCTAAAACATGCAACTGTGCAAACTGCAGGTCAACCACCGCCAAAACCGCAAGGAGCCACAGCAAATAAAGCAAAAGCTTTGAACTAGAACAAAAAGGAGGAAATTTTTTTTTATCACAAATGCAAAGACTTCTTCAGTTGACAAACACCCCACCATCAAACATTTTAGAAATTGGTGCCTAAGTGGATTCTGTCATAGGGGCAGATGGGCCTACTAAAAAAATAGGCCTGTCTGCCCCAAGGAAGCCAGAAAATACCTTTAGTACTGTGTCCCCATGGAGAGCGACCCTTGCCAAAGGGGACAGCCCTCAAACAAAAAAAAACAAAAAAAACACACACAACACTATCCCTGGTGCCTAAGTGGCTTCTGCCCCCTTGGGGGCAGGTGGGCCTAAGAAAATAGGCCCATCTGCCCCCAGGGGGTGTAGAAATGGCCAACAGGTCAATGCCCCCCTTGGGGGGGCGCCCCGTGACCAAGGGGACGCCCCCCCACAAAAATAAACAAATAAAAAAAAATCCCTGGCGTTCTAGTGGTTTCTGCCCCCCTTGGGGGCAGATCAGCCTAAAAATAATAGGCTGATCTGTCTCCAAGGGGTGCAGAAATGGCCTGGGTACATGTGCCCCCAAAGTGGGGGGCGACCCTTGCCCAAGCCCCCCCCCATCCACTAACACACACACACACACACACTATCCCTGGTGTCTACGTGGCTTCTGCCCCCATTGGGGGCAGGTGGGTCTAGAAAAATAGGCCCATCTGCCCCCAGGGGGGGCAGAAATGGCCAACAGGTCAATGCCCCCCACAAAAATAAACACATTAAAAAAAATCCCTGGCGTTCTAGTGGTTTCTGCCCCCCTTGGGGGCAGATCAGCCTAAAAATAATAGGCTGATCTGTCTCCAAGGGGTGCAGAAATGGCCTGGGTACATGTGCCCCCAAAGTGGGGGGCGACCCTTGCCCAAGCCCCCCCCCATCCACTAACACACACACACACACACACACACTATCCCTGGTGTCTACGTGGCTTCTGCCCCCCTTGGGGGCAGGTGGGTCTAGAAAAATAGGCCCATCTGCCCCCAGGGGGGGCAGAAATGGCCAACAGGTCAATGCCCCCCTTGGGGGGGCGCCCCGTGCCCAAGAGGACACCCCCCCACAAAAATAAACACATAAAAAAAAATCCCTGGCGTTCTAGTGGTTTCTGCCCCCCTTGGGGGCAGATCAGCCTAAAAATAATAGGCTGATCTGTCTCCAAGGGGTGCAGAAATGGCCTGGGTACATGTGCCCCCAAAGTGGGGGGCGACCCTTGCCCAAGCCCCCCCCCATCCACTAACACACACACACACACACACTATCCCTGGTGTCTACGTGGCTTCTGCCCCCCTTGGGGGCAGGTGGGTCTAGAAAAATAGGCCCATCTGCCCCCAGGGGGGGCAGAAATGGCCAACAGGTCAATGCCCCCCTTGGGGGGGCGCCCCGTGCCCAAGGGGACGCCCCCCCACAAAAATAAACACATAAAAAAACATCCCTGGCGTTCTAGTGGTTTCTGCCCCCCTTGGGGCAGATCAACCTAAAAATAATAGGCTGATCTGCCCTCAAGGGGGGCAGAAATGGCCCTAAAAGACATGCCCCCCAAAGGGGAGCGACCCTTGCCCAAGGGGGCGCCCCCCCATCCACTACACACACAATCCCTGGTGCCTAAGTGGCTTCTGCCCCCCTTGGGGGCAGATGGACCTAAAAAAAATAGGCCGATCTGCACCCAAGGGGGGCAGAAATGGCCAACAGTTCTCTGCCCCCTTGCCCAAGGGGGCACCCCCTCCCAACATACCTGCACAGAAAATATAAATCCCTGGTGATCCAGTGGTTTCTGCCCCCCTTGGGGGCAGATCCGCCTAAAAAGTAGGCCAATCTGCCCCCAAAGGGGGCAGAAATGGCCGTAACTAATTGCCCCCACAAGGGGAGCGACCCTTGCCCAAGGGGCCGCTCCCCGCCAGCAAGAAACACGAGCAAACAACAAAAAAAACAAATCCCTGGTGTCTAGTGGGCATTCCTGCTGCCCGATCGCAATGCGATCGGGCAGCAGGAATGCTCAAAGAGACACCGGGGGAAAGGAAAAGCCTTTCCTTTCCCCCGGTGCCTCTTTAGCCCAAACCCCCCACCCACCGGGAAGAGGAACTCACCTCTTTCCTCGTCGCCGCACAGGAAGCAAATGGCTTCCTGTGCGGCGAAATCCCCATAATGAAGTCAGCGCGCGATCGCGCGCTGACGTCATTATGGGGGGTTGGGGGGGTCGGGGATGGAAGGGGAAGGGCTTCCCCTTCCATCCCTGACTTTGGGGGGGTGGGGGGAAGCACACAGAGGGAGCGAGAGCGCTCCCTCTGGGCTGTGTGCCGAGGACGTAGTGGTTACGTCCTCGGCACAGCAGCACTGTGCCGCAGGACGTAAACACTACGTCTGCGGCACAGAAGGGGTTAAATGTAAAACCCATATGTGATATTGCATACTTTAAATTCTAATGTAATTATCCACAATTTACTAAACAATTTGGATTAACCCATTCTAAGATGGAGGGGGTGATGTAATCAAAATGGATATTTACAGAAATATTGACATGACGGTAATAGAATACTAGGATTCCAAGACCCTCCTAGCGCACCACATTCGAAATCGTGATTTATTCGCAATCCCAAATAGAGATTCCATACTTTTTTACCAAATCACAATTTGGGTTTAATACATACCAAAATGCTTTTTTGAATTGACAGACGATTCTGCCAATCAGGTCATTTGCGATTACAAATAGGCTTGATACATCCGGCCCTAAGCACCTACCTTTTGTATCCACAATATTTACATTGTATTTAAAAGCTGTATTTTTTTCTAAATAGTATTGTCACATCTCTTGAGTAGGAGTTTTATGAGGTGAAATAACGGAGTGTTCTCAAAGATTGGGCAAATGTTTTTTTCTGCCTTTGCAGTGAGATAAGTCTCCTGAAGGTGCATAATGTCCGCACCTTGTCTGCTAAAATATGCTAAGACTTCTCTGACTTTTCTGGAATTGTTCAGCCCTTCTATGTTCCAAATAATTAAGTTCATTCTAACCCCTGTGACTACAGTTTGACACCCCGGAGAGACAGCACCTCATATGTATGACATAGTTATTCTCCTTCCATCGGATATTTCCTTCTTCAAATATCTGTTCCCTAAACTGCTTGTGTCGTCTCCTGCTGCCAGTACTGTTGGGAGTTTTATATGACTAAGTTTGACTTCTTCTGATTCCCGTCACCCTGCAAACCCCAACTATCCGTGGTGTCACCAACTCTCATCTTAACTATCCTCCTGGTCTATTCAACTAGTGAAAGAGCAGTGGCCAACCAGCAGAAGTACCAACTTCACCGTTGCCCCCCAGCCCGCCGGCTACACGACCCCCCCCTCTGCTCATTACTATAGCGTAGACCTGCGTGGAAAGCCTGTCCGTACGACACCCACATATACAACCATTTCCATCTGCATGAATCTTACCAGTACAATTAAGTTATGATTGGCCCAACATCAGCAACGAGCCCTAAATATTGTTCAACAACTGGAATATCAATCACATACAGCCTTAAGATCTGCGTGATTTCAAATATAGTAAAATCACCTCTTCCCATGCTTTGTGTCAATCATTGTTATTTACAACATGTAGTATGGCTGACCTAGGTTCTCCAGAGTATGGTTTAGGACACCACTGCCTTAAGGTTTGTGAAGAAGAGGGATTTGCCATTGTGACCCACCCTTAGCTTGACCAGATATAACATAGCATTTTCCAGCCCTCACTGATGTCGTTTTTTCTTGACCAGCACAAATGCTCTGCAGGCCTTTATCGCGAAGTCAGGGAACAACAAAATTGAGAGCCACTCATAGATTAGACCTCTCTTCTCTCCGGCAAGTCATCAACCAGTCTCCTGGTCACAACAGTTGAGCAACCTCGCTATAATGACTGATGAGTCTAGGCGGGGTGCCGGGCAGGGGCCCAGGAGTAAAAGCACCATCGCCAAGTTCTATTATAAGCATTGTGGAGAAACTACTGGGTCTGATTAGTTCTTTCAACATATTGTAAATGAACTATCTGACCAGTATTCGTGCATTCGGGGACCCCTACAATGCATAGGTTATTTTGTCAAGACTTCAACTCAAGGTCTACATTTTTCATGCAAGTGGCTTCAGGGTCTTTCTGTAGTTTTTGCATTATCCCCCTTTCTGGTTAGCATCATCCTCAATGTCAGAGATGCGTTGCTTGGACATATCCAGCTACTCAGCTTGGCTGCCTAAAGCGTCTTTCATTTTAGCTATACCAGCAGTTAAAATATATATCTTCACTAGATGCGTTGAAGGTTGTGCGCCTGGATTGGCAGATAAACCAATGCCTATGTACGATATGAATACATACAGAACCAGAAGGGTATTTACAATGAGGTTGGGAGCGCTGGGAAGCTGTATATGGCCCTGTGGTTTGTCAAGGAGCCCAGTGTGGTGGTTTGATACAACATCACAACACTAGCGACAAAGACTGTCGCACTCAGAGCCTAACGGCGGATTATATAAACACAGGAAGCAGTCATTTCTCTCTGATCTTTATTGCATTCTGATAAATTATTATAATTTTCATAAGCTTCTGCAGAAAGCTAGTGACTGACAGAAGGCCCACAACCCTACACAGCCCTTTGACAGCGTGGCATGAGACGGTATGGGCATCTTCTTGACTAGGGCTCTAAGCAGTGCAGGCCACTGTTCACAGACTGCCTTGTGCGTTTGACACCAGGTAGAATGGAGGTCAAAGGGTGATCACCTTTCTCAGGATGGCACCAGCTGCCATAGTTATATTCTTGGATAGGGCTCTACACCAGAGGGGGTTGGGTGAAAGGGATGAGCAGTTTCACAGCATGGCACCAGCTGGAATAGCTATATTCTTGGATAGAGTTCTACACCAGAGGGGATCAGGGGAAGGGATGAGCACTTTCACATCACAGCACGAGGGGGAATAGGCAGCTCCTCAGCTAGGTTTCTACACACTGCAGGCAGCCGTCCTCGCGCTGCATTGTGCGCTTGCAGTTAGGTGGGATCTTGGGGCATGGGATGTGGGCACAGTCAAGCTGCAGACTGCAGTTACAGATGCAGCGTCGGTGTCCAAAATCTGTGTCCATGCTCTCCCCCGGAGGAACCAGGTCGTTACTAAACTGGATACATTCTGCGTCCCTCTGCAGATCGCAGGGGCAGCCGACGTATTGTTTGTAGCACTGCTCATTCACTTCTTGCCACCTGACTGTCTCAGGCCAAAGCTGTCCTGTGAACACTCTTGTGAGCTGACCTCAGGGACCAGGACGGTGGCCAACCAGAGGCAGAGCCAGGGCACCACCAGCGCTTGAACCAGTTTCTAAAAAAAAAGAGATGATGAGGCATCGTTAGTGAAGATGTCCTGAGAATAATAAAACACATCTATTGTGACTATGCACAGTACCGACATATGGTGAATATGAAAAACCTACAAGACAAACATGAGGCTACTGTAGGAGGCTGGCCTGGCTTGTAGTGGGTACCAGAGGTACTTACACCTTGTGCCAGGTCCAGTTATCCCTTATTAGTGTAGAAGAGGTGTTTCTAGCAGCTTAGGCTGATGGAAGGTAGCTATGGCAAAGCAGCTTAGGCTGAACTAGGAGACATGTAAAGCTCCTACTATACCACTGGTACTTTATTTTTATGACAATATGCCAAAAGTATCTCAGTGAGTACCATCAGTATGAGGATGCCAAATATACACAAGATATATGTACACAATACCAAAAATATGCAGTAATAGCAAAAGGAAGTAATGCAAGCAATGTAAAGTTACAGTAGATTGCAATAGGAGCCCATAGGTATAGGGGTAACACAAACCATATACTCCAAAAGTGGAATGCGAACCACAAATGGACCCCAAACCTATGTGAGCTTGTAGAGGGTCGCTGGGACTGTAAGAAAACAGTGAGGGTTAGAAAAATAGCCCACCCCAAGACCCTGAAAGGTAGGTGTAAAGTGCACCTACTACCCCCAGAGAGCACAGAAGTTGTGATAGGGGGATTCTGCAAGGAGAACCAACACCAGCAATGCAACAACAGTGGATTTCTGGACCTGAGTACCTTTAAGACAAGGGGACCAAGTCCATGAGTCGCGACAGTGTCGAGAGTGGGCAGGAGCCCAAGAAATGCCAGCTCAGGGTGCAAGGAAGCTGCCCCCTGTTGGAAGAAGCTTGGTGTTCTGCAAGAACGAAGAGGACTAGGAACTTTTCCTTTGGAGGATGGATGTCCCACGTCGTGAAGAAGCTTGCAGAGGTGTTCCCACGCGGAAAGACAACAAACAAGCCATGCTAGCTACAAGGATCATGGTTAGGGTTTTTGGATGCTGCTGTGGCCCAGGAGGGACCAGTATGTCGTACCTTGGATGAGGAGACAGAGGGGGCACCCAGCAAGTAAGGGAGCCCTCACAGAAGCAGGCAGCACCCACAGAAGTACCTGAACAGGCACTTAGAAGAAAAGTGAACCGGAGTCCACCCGAAGTCACAGAAGGGAGTCCCATGATGCCGGACGACAACTCAGAAGGTTGTGCACTGCAGGTTAGAGTGTAGGGGACCAAGGCATGGCTGGAAATCCTGGAAGAGTGCACAGGAGCCGGAGCAGCTGCAAATCACGCGATACCAAGCAATGCAGTCTAGCGTGGGGAGGCAAGGACTTACCTCCACCAAACTTGGACTGAAGAGTCACTGGACTGTCGGAGTCACTTGGACAGAGTTGCTGAGTTCCAGGGACCACGCTCGTCGTGCTGAGAGGGGACCCAGAGGACCGGTGATGCAGTCTTTTGTTGCCTGCGGTTGCAGGGGGATGATTCCGTCGACCCACAGGAGATTTCTTCAGAGCTCCTGTTGCAGAAAGGAGGCAGGCTACCCTCAGAGCATGCACCACCTGGAGACAGTCGAGAAAGCCGGCAGGATGAAGCAATACAAGGTTGCTAGAAGTCGTCTTGCTACTTTGTTGCGGTTTTGCAGGCGTCCTGAGCAGTCAGCGGTCGATCCTTTGGCAGAAGGTGAAGAGGGAGATGCAGAGGAACTCTGGTGAGCTCTTGCATTCATTATCTGGTGAGATCCCCAAAGCAGAGACCCTAAATAGCCAGAAAAGGAGATTTGGCTACCTAGGAAGGAGGATTGACTACCAAGAGAGGTAAGAGCCTATTGACGTCACCTGCTGGCACTGGCCACTCAGAGCAGTCCAGTGTGGCACAAACACCTCTGTTTCCAAGATGGCAGAGGTCTGGGACACACTGGAGGAGCTCTCGGCACCTCCCCTGGGAGGTGCAGGTCAGGGGAGTGGTCACTCCCCTTTCCTTTGTCCAGTTTCGCGCCAGAGCAGGGCTGGGCGATCCCTGAACTGGTGAAGACTGGCTTATGCAGAGATGGGCACCATCTGTGCCCATCAAAGCATTTCTAGAGGCTGGGGGAGGCTACACCTCCCCAGCCATCACACCTATTTCCAAAGGGAGAGGGTGTTATACCCTCTCTCAGAGGAAGTCCTTTGTTCTGCCTTCCTGGGCCAGGGCTTCCTGGACCCCAGGAGGGCAGAAACCTGTCTGAGGGGTTGGCAGCAGCTGGAGTGGAGACCCCGGAAAGGCAGTTTGGCAGAACCCGGGTTCTGTGCTAGAGAACCGGGGGATCATGGAATTGTCTCCCCAATGCCAGAATGGTATTGGGGTGACAATTCCATGATCTTAGACATGTTACATGGCCATGTTGGGAGTTACCATTGTGACGCTGTAAATAGGTAGTGACCTATGTACAGTGCACGCGTGTAATGGTGTCCCCGCACTCACAAAGTCCGGGGAATTTGCCCTGAACGATGTGGGGGCACCTTGGATAATGCCAGGGTGCCCACACACTAAGTAACTATGCACCCAACCTTCACCAGGTGAAGGTTAGACATATAGGTGACTTATAAGTTACTTAAGTGCAGTGGTAAATGGCTGTGAAATAACGTGGACGTTATTTCACTCAGGCTGCACTGGCAGGCCTGTGTAAGAATTGTCAGAGCTCCCTATGGGTGGCAAAAGAAATGCTGCAGCCCATAGGGATCTCCTGGAACCCCAATACCCTGGGTACCTCAGTACCATATACTAGGGAATTATGGGCCTCATTCTGACCCTGGCGGTCTATGACCGCCAGGGTGGAGGCTGGCTGAAGCACCGCCAACAGGCTGGCGGTGCTTCATTTCGTATTCCGACCGCAGCTGTGAAGCCGCGGTCGCCCAGCCGGGTCCGGCGCTTTTCCTCCGAATTTCCCCCGGCTGGGGGAATCCTCCATGGCGGCGCTGCATGCAGCGCCGCCATGGGGATTCCGACCCCCTTCCCGCCAGCCTGTTTCTGGCGGTTTTCACCGCCAGAAACAGGATGGCGGGAACGGTTGTCGTGGGGCCCCCTAACAGGGCCCCATTAAGATTTTCACTGTCTGCTTTGCAGACAGTGAAAATTGCAACGGGTGCTACTGCACCCGTCGCACCCCTGCAACTCCGCCGGCTCCATTCGGAGCCGGCCTCATTGTTGCAGGGTCTTTCCCGCTGGGCCGGCGGGCGCCCTTTTGGCGGTCGCCCGCCGGCCCAGCGGGAAAGTCGAAATGACCCCGCGGTCTTTTGACCGCAGTGCGGTCTTTCGACGGGGTAACTTTATGACCCCCTATATGGGTGTACCAGTATGCCAATGTGAATTGGTGAAATTGGTCACTAGCCTGTTAGTGACAAATTTGGAAAGCAGAGAGAGCATAACCACTGAGGTTCTGGTTAGCAGAACCTCAGTGAGACAGTTAGTCATCACAGGGGAACACATACAGGGCACATACTTATGAGCACTGGGGCCCTGCCTGGCAGGGTCCCAGTGACACATAGACTAAAACAACATATATACAGTGAAATATGGGGGTAACATGCCAGGCAAGATGCTACTTTCCTACAGTGACTCACGTAAAAAAATCTTAGAGGCTATACTCCCTTAGGAGGTAAGTATTATACATAAAAATATACACTAGTAACCAAAATCAGGTAAGTAAACAGTCATAAAATAGTGCAAATAGTGAAAATCACCATAGGTTATAATGGGCCTAGGGGGAACACAAACCATATACTAAAATAGTGGAATACGAATGTCGGTTTCTCACCTAGGCAAGAGTAGTGTCTAGAGGGGCACTGGGAGTGTAAGAAAACACCAAAGGTAAGTAAAGTACCCCACCCCAGAGACCAGGAAAGCAGCAGTAAACTACAGCAAGTTTCCTCAGAACACACTAAAAGTCATGATAAAGAATAATGAAAAAACCAAGCAAGACTGCAAGACACCAACAATGGATTCCTGGACCTGAAGACCTACGGAGAAAGGAGACCAAGTCCAAGACCAGCTGAAGAGTCCAGGAGTAACGAGAGCCCCTGCTAACCCGGATGAAGGTGCAAAAGTGGATTCTCCAATTAGATGAAAAAGTCAGAAATGCACCAAAGAAGACAGCTGCGGGTTCCTGCTTGGTGCAAGAGATGTCCCACGTCGAGTAGATGTATTCAGGCTGGTTTTCGTCATTGGATTCTGCCCACAAGCCTTGGCTCACGCAAAAGACGTGTTTGGCGGAAAAAGGTGCTACCCGGGCACAGGAGGGACCTGGAGGTCTCAACACGGACTGAGGAGACAGAGGGGGCTTTCAGCACTTCAGGGAGCCCTCAAAACACCAGGCAGCACCCACAGGAGTCCCAGGACACAGGGACAAATGAGTTGCAAATTATCGTCAACGCAGCACTACACAAAGGGATCCCACGCCCCCGGAGAATAACTCAGGGAGCTGAGCATTGCAGGATAGAGTGCTGGTAACCTGGGCTACGCTGTGCCTGAAGGATTCCTTGGAGAAGCGCACAGAAGCCCTAGGAGCTGCAAAACACATGGTGCACAGGGGTACTGTCTGGCTTGGGAAGGCAAGCTCTTACTTCCACCAACTTTGGACAGTTGAACCTTTGGACAGTCAGGGTCCCTTCAGTCTACCACCTGTGTTCCAGGATCCACGCTTGTCATCAGGAGAAGGGACCCAGAGTACCAGTCATCGCTACAGAGAGGTGCCTGCTGAAGCAGGGAAGTGACTCCATCATTCCATGGGAGATTCCTTTAGTCCTTCTGGTGCAGGATGAAGACAGGCAGCCTTTGGAGCGCACACAACCTGAAAACTGTTGCAGCTGCTGGCAGGAGCTGAAGTTACAGAGTTGAAGTAGCCTTCTTGGATACTTTGTTGCAGTTGTAGAGTTCCTGGAGCAGATCTGTGGTTGATCAGATGGTAGAAGGTGAAGCAAAGGTTGCATACTATTCCTGCTGGAGTCTTGCAAAACCAAATCTGAAGAAACACCCAGAGGAGAGACCCTAAATAGAACTCAGAGGAGGATTGGCTACCTAACCAGGTATGGACCTATCAGGAGGGGTCTCTGACGTCACCTGCTGGAACTGGCCACTCAGATGCTCCCAGAGTTCCCTAACCATCCTGAAAACAAGATGGCAGAACCCAGGGACACTCTGGAGGAGCTCTGGGCACCACCATTGGGGTGGTGATGAACAGGGGAGTGGTCATTCCCCAGAGAAATCCTAACTGTCTTTCCTTTGGTTCGCCAGGAACAGGAGCTTCTGCATGCTCCAGAGAAGTCCTTACGGGCTTTCCTTTGGGTTGCCAGGGACAGGAGCTTCTGCATGCTCCAGAGAAGTCCTTACGGGCTTTCCTTTGGGTTGCCAGGGACAGGAGCGTCTGCATGCAACAGAGAAGTCCTTACGGGCTTTCCTTTAGGTCCCCAGGGACAGGACATTCTGCATGCTCCAGAGACGTCCTTATGGGCTTTCCTTTGGGTCCCCAGGGACAGGAGCGTCTGCATGCTCCAGAGATGTCCTTACGGGCTTTCCTTTGGGTCCCCGGGGACAGGAGCTTCTGCATGCTCCAGAGAAATCCTAACGGGCTTTCCTTTGGGTCACCAGGGACTGGAGCTTCTGCATGCTCCAGAGAAGTCCTTACGGGCTTTCCTTTGGGTCAGCTTACTTCTGAGAAGCAAACAACCTTCTCTAGGAATCTAAAACTGACACTTGAAGGCTTTAGTTGTAATACTGAACAGTTCAAAATATTGACACCCGGGAATCTGTGGCTGTTTCTCAAAACTCTGATTTCCCAGCTAAGTTACAACCAGGACATAGAACATTGTGGAAAATTGAAAAAGTAAAAAAAATATCTGCAAATATTCCTTTTCGTCATGTTCAACCCTATCTTTCCTATTGTATTGACCACAATGTAAGACGGTTCATAATGATTTTTTGAATCTGTAACCTGCCTCATCAATCATTACCTGGGAGATAGATCATAATTATGTCACCTCCACCTGTGATCTCTGTCAGGCAGGTATCCAAGACCTGCTCCGCGTGTTACAAGTTTCACCATCTTTAACTGAATCTAGAACACTACATCTATACTCAATAACTATTAATTATAATATTAAAACTTATACTGAACTGATACAACTCATTATGATTTTACCAAACGAGCAAGACTGTTTTAAGGTGTTAACATTTTTTAGGACTTTCTTGATAATATTTTAAAATTGATACAATTGGATTTGATTGTATGTTCTAGATCATCAAATGGTATTTTATCAATCTATTGCCTTACTTTATTTTAGAATTGCTGTAAAATGTTATTCATTGTTTATTTCAGTCGGAATGTAACTCAGTTTTAATAAAAACAATAGAAAGATGGGAGGTCTTGGGTAAATCACATTTTCCAATGGGACAGGGTCTCTTATAATGGGGAAAAAACACTTAAGCTTTTGCCAGAAGTTCAAGAGTGGGGTAAAGCACGGAATATCTAAGTTTAATAAGTCACAGAGGTTTGGAACTGGCAAAAAAAAAGAAGGCCTCCCTTCTCTTTTTTAGGCCTGGGCAGAATTTGCAGAGTTCTGCTACACGGAACTCCGAAAAGTGCCAAAAAACTCTGCCACGCTTTGTGGAGTTCCGCGATCAGCAGAGTTTGGTTAATTCAAGCTGTTTGTGATGATTTTCAACACCAGGGGTTTCTCCTGCCCTGTAAAATTATAGCGAACGGCATCACGTGGATCGCCATAGGGTGTTAACTTGTTTCTGCTGCTTGAGTAGATTTCCTACTTGAGCGGCAGCTTCCTCAATGCAAGTGGCAGCTTTCTGAACACGAGCAGTGGCAACCTGCCGCGACTGCCCGCGTTCCGAAATTTCACTCATGCTCGCCAACTTAGTGATTTCTATCGCTCGCCAACTTAACATTGGCAAGCAGCACAAGAGAAAAAACTCTACTCCATGGAACTTCAAAGTTTTTCGGAACTCCATGAAGTGGGGAAAACTCCCCAAACTCCGCCGGCAGAGCGGAATTCTTCGCCCACCCCCACTCTTTACCATGTAACTTTCTGTAGGACAACTAAAGATTGATTGTAGGGGTGAAGTACTGAGGTGCGAACTGATGGGGATATTTGCACACCAGGCACAAGAGGTTAAAGGTACTATGGTCGGGGTCTGGGAGCCAAAGGAGTACTCTTCAGACTGTGATGACATGGGGCCTTATTTAGAGTTTGGCGGAGGGGTTACTCTGTCACAATAGTGACGGATATTCCATCAGCCAAATATAAATCCTGTTATATCTTATGAAAATTCTGTTTTGGTGGACGGGATATCCGTCACCGTTGTGAAGAATAACCCCTCCGCCAAACTCTAAATCAGGCCCATAGTTTCTTCTACAAAGCCCCAATAGAAGCCTTCTGGGCCTGTTAGAGGACGGACAGACGTTCTTGGGTAGACCGATGCAAGGGTATTGCAGAAGGTTCCTCATGATGTAGTTATGAGGAACATTGGAGTGTCAATGCGGCACCATTTTGGGTGTGCCAGAGTTACTGTCAATGGACATTAATTTACAGACGCACTCTGTCACACAACAAGCTTGGTTGTAGTGCATGGTGTGAAGGGATAACTGCTAGTGATGAGGAAGTCCGGGGCCCTTCTTTTCTGGTGGCACATCTCTGTTGTGTGTTGTGCATGTGGCTGGCGTGCGCAGTTAGTCATAGTAGGGTGGGATTGAAGTGTGTATGAGGGTACGAGGGGAGAATGCTCTTTTCTTTGACTGGGGCCAGGTGTGTGTGGTTTTCCAGAGTAACACATGCTTCAACTACATGTTTCTTGCCCTAACAGTGTGTGCGTGGGGCATCCATAGCATGAGAGAGGCCCAAGATTACTCACCTGGTGACAGAGACAAGGGCCTTTTTCAGAGGCCAGCGGATGGAACACTGTCTCACAAATACGGTAGATGCCCTGTTCTCCATATTAGAAGTGTGTTGTAGCCTTTGGCACTTGTAATACAGCAGACTAGATAAACACCACAGTTTCACAGAGTATCCCGTCTGCCACACTAAATATAAGGCCCTGTATAGTTTGTCAGATAGAGTGTTTGTGGAGTGTGTGTTTTTGAGTGGCCTTCTAACCTGTGTTGGAGAACACCTGCCATGGGCATCAGTTGCATGCTTATGGTTGGCTGATTTCATGGGGACTCAGTGTGGTGGTCACTGATGGATCTGTACTTCATGGCCGAGGAGCAGGGACCTGTGGACATCTGGCTGGATGCTTTTGTGTGGCCGGTCTGGGATCTGTGTCCACAGAATTTATGTTTATATATGGATGGGACCAGGTGACCACTGAATGGAAAATACAATGTTACATTTACATGTTTGGTGGAGCTTAATGTCCACTGGCTTGTATAGCTGGGGTCAGGGACCACAGTGTCTTCACACCTCCAGACTGTTTAAAATCTATGAGGTGATAGATGTGTTTATTCTTTAGTGATTCATTAGACATTGTCTCCCCTGGAGTAGATTTTAGTTCATGTGTTGTTATTCGCAAGATCATTACCTCTCCACCCTCCATCTTGTGAAGCATTGACCAAAAAGAGCTCTAAAAAGGATTCCTGTCTCCACGCATCAACCACAGCTCAAACACACCCCACCTCCCCGCTCACACTGCCTCACACTTAGAGAGCTAATGTGCTCAGGGGCCTATTTACAAGCCCCATGTGCCACCAGTGTGTCACTTTTTGTGATGCACAGGTGGTGCATTGTGGAGACCCATATCCTCAAGGCCACTCAATGCCACTTGTGTGGCTTATCACAGCCTCGTAGATATGGTGTAAGGCAGAGCAGTACAAATCACTCCGTTGCCTTACACTGCATCTGGGAGGTCTACCATGGGTGCTGCGGTGGGTTTTCCCATGCAACACCCATGGGCTTTGCTGCAGTCCCAGATTTACAAGGCATTGTGAACCTGGGAATGTGTCAAAATAGTGTGCGACCCAGGGGCAGCACAACAAGGAGAAATATCTTTATTTCTCCTAATTTTTTCTTCTTTCTAGAAAGAGGCAAAAGTGGAAGAGGAATGTGACTCCATGGATTCTTTCTGTGCAGGAAGGTTTTCCTTCCTGTACAGAAACAATCCTGTCTGCGACGCAGGCATCCTTACACCACGGTACAAGGGTGCCTGCGTCGGCGCTAGGCAGCACATTGTGTGTGAGTACAGAGGGAGAGGACAGCAATGTGCTGTATCTTGTAGATATGGCGCATTTCTGCCCTTTCTCTGTAGCACAGTGCGGCGTAACAAGACACGTGCTTCACTGCCCTGCCCCGCGGGGCTTGTAAATAATCCCCTCAGCCTGTCACCAGAATATGGAGGTTAGACTTATCCGGGGAGGTCAGATAGTCTGGTAATGTCTCCCACTGCTGACAGATAATGGGAGAGAGGGGGGGCTGAGCAGGGCGGGTGCTGCTCACAGGGGGGGGCAGGTGGTCTCTCTTCCTCTTACACATGTAAAAAAGCAGAAAGTGCTCTCATGGCACATGTATAGACCAGACCTGCTTCCTTGTGACTCACAGTTCATCCTTATAACTCACTCACAAGTCATTTCTGAAACTGGAGACACAACCAAAGCTCCTTCCCCTCTCTCCCTGCGACTCTAGTGTTGGTAAACACTGGTGCAAGGTGAGCTTTCACAATACAGGGAAGATAATGTTGTCCATCCGCTTTGTGAAGTTTTGTGAAAGTTCTTGTTCATAAGATGCCTCATCAGGGTGTTTCACTCTTGAGGGCACTTTTTCAGACCCTTTCACTGTAGAGTAAATAAAGGTGCATCTCTAAATGTTTGTGCTGCCAGTGATTGAACAGTGGTGACATCAGACCCTGTGATGTACTTTTGTCTGTTTAATTAGCTTAGGATACAGAAATCAGACATGTAAGGGTAATTAAACTGAGTAAACAAAAACATTAGAAGAGAACACACTAATGGATACAGATGAGTAAAAAGCACAACAGTTATGGCAAGGGTAAAACAGAGAGTTGTGGAAAGAAAACTGTGGAGGAAGAGTTATTGTAAGTGAAGTGGGTGAGTGTGACCCCTGCACATGAAAAGGAAGGCTAGAGGCAAGTATTTATGGTAAAAATAAATAATGACAAAATGTAAAATGAATCAATGGAAGGCGGTATTGGATGTCTCTACCCATGTGATTTAAATTATAATTCCATGGTTTACCTAATCTGTGAACTTGTTTATGGATCTCAGGGCAATCACAAGTTACCGGGCATCAAATGTGTCATTGGAAGCCTGTTATATGTCCCGGGGCTGAACAACAAGTGTATCCTTTTAACACTTGACTCTCAGATAGCCAGGCAGAGAGGTCCAAGGCGTACTCAGGGAGGGGGCGTGGACTAGAAACCGGCCAGGCACCTGGGATCTGCCTCCTTCTTCCTCGCAGACACCCCCTGGATCCACCGATCCAACAGTGGAGGATGCTCCTTCTCTCACCTGGTGGCCAAAGTCTGGAGCTCCCTTCCACTGCACCTCAGGAACGCTGCATCGCTCTGGGAATTCAGGAAAAGACTCAAGACACGGCTGTTGGAATGAACAACCTTCTCCTGCAAACTCAGGAAGGCTGCTTCACATCGGGAATTTAGGAAAGAACTCAAGACTTGGCTGTTCGAATGAACAGAGCACCGCAAAGCAGCTAGCAACTAGCAAAGAGAGTGGAGCTATCAGGCTGCTGGCCACACAAGGGGCAAGAACAATTTTTGAGTGACTGAGTTGAGCCTATGTGATTCACTGAACCTCCCAAGCTAATGACAAAGACTGATTTTCCGGGTATCAGTTGTTGTCTTGTTGTCTGGATGTGGTTCCATGAAGGATAAGGGCCATTGTAGCTGATTTGGATTGCCCTACGACATATTGACAAGTATGAAATTATCTAACTATTATATATCACTATGAAGAGTCCTGATGAAGGTGTGGGCATTTAAAGGGTTGTACCACCGAAACGTGTATTGAAGGTTTTAGTTTGTCCACAGTTGTATGCCAGTCAAAGAAGTTGTGGGAACACGACTAACACCTGAAGCAAATTCCAGGCGGCTGTGAGACAACAGGGGCCTTTTTTAACTTTCTATTGGACTCTATGTTTCATTGGTTTAGTGGGTGTAAGGCTTTCTTAATTTTTTACTTCATAATTTGTTTTTGGTATTTGTGTAACTTGATTATATATTTTTAATTGGAATGATGTTGCAATTAAAATCATTTAAAAAACAATTTATTTGAAAAATGTTTTGATTGGTCAACAAAAATTCCAGCAATTACATCATCAAGTCTTGCATACTTTATGCGGCAAAATAGGTATTCCACGTCAAGTAAAGGGAACAGGTTTCATATTTTGTGTTAAAGGGATCAGGAAGGGTCAGAGGTGAACTTTTCACATATTCTGCAAATACTGGAGGCTGACGAATTTTAAAGGCCAGACTGTGGACTGTTCTAAGACTTCTCTAAGTCCATTAAATAATCCAAGCAGGCTCACCTCCATCTCCCGTCTTGTGATCAATCCTCACACAGGGAGTTCATGGATGGGCTTATACTCCTATCCAGTGAAGCACAACTCTAACACTGATTCTACCACTGCAAGTGCATCAAGCATGCACTCTTCATGCATGTCCAAAGGTCCTAGTAGAGGGAACTAGCAGACCTTTCACTAGGAGAGACTTGTAGCCATCTCTCCTCTGAAGAAGAACAGCAAACAGGACCTTTCGCTCCAACTCTCTTATTTATTTGCAATCTTACATAGTGCGAGCAAAACCCATCACAATATGGATTCACAAACACCAATGAAAATCTTAATACAATTTGCTTGACAGGTAAATGTTGGGTGATTAATAATGATAAGTAGTGACCTACTACTAGTAATCAAGCCACAATCACGTCAGGTCCAGTGAAGGTCTCAGTAAATGAATCCCTTGCTCAGCCCTTGGTAGCTGGCAACGAGAAGACAGGCTTAACTTAGTAGACAGGTGTGTAAAGCATTTAAAAACACGAATTCATTAAATAAGTAAGACACAGCACACAATGAAAATCTCACACTAGTTTAAAAAATATGAAATATTTGTGTCTTTAACATGTCAAAAAAATTTATAAAATCCAATGTGGGGAACCAGAGATATGAATCTTTAAGGAATAAATAAAAAAAATAAAAAATGTGCTTTCTAGTGCTTAAAAACCAGCGTAAACCGGGGACATCTGGTCATGATTAACTCGGACTAAGTTACAATTTGAGGCCAACCACAATGGAGCCCTGTTTGGATGCACTGAGCTGGAGGCCTCAGTCAAAATTTTACCTTTAGACTTAAGGGTATATTTAAGAGCCCCTAGCATCACCTTAGTGCAGTCATAGCATAATTCTTTTTACGCTAAGGTGGCGCTAATGTGGCTTTTTCCACGTGCCATATTTTATAAAGTGGAGCAATGCATGCATTGCGCCATTTTCTAAACCCCTGTGCCACATTATGGCTGTGCCAGGCATAATGTATGCAAGGGAGATGTTCACCCAATGGGGGGAGCAATATATGTTGCAAAGAAATCTAAAAGATTTCTTTGCACCATAATTTGCAGCAGTTTTAATGCCTGAACAAAGCAGGCATTAAAAGGAGGCTCCCATTGTTTTCAATAGGCCTCTAGGAGCTTTGCAGGATTAGCATCAAAATGTTTGATGGTACTCCTGCAAAGCTCCACACTACCGTCAAACATTTTGATGCTAGTTCCCTAACTACTGCCATGGTGCGCCATATGTTAAATACAGCGGACACATGGTGGCGCTAGGGGACACTAAGTGGTGCATGAAAACTGGAGCTGCAAATGATGCAGCCCCACTTTTCTTAAATTTGGACCTTAGTAATTTTTCTGGGGCTTTTTTTCTTGTCATCGGGCAAGGCTCCTTGTCAGGCCAGGCTTCAATGCAACCTCGTCGGCTTGGCTCAGCGCAACCTCCCTGTCAGCTCCTGGAAGTCTCATCGATGGGGAAAAGCTCTGGAGCTTCAGAAGGACGAATCTGAAATTCAAGCCAGTTTGCGGTTCGACTTGTGCAGCTTGACTCTTGTCTATGGTTCATCACCATATGGAGTTTTTTTCCAAACGTTATCCACTCTTCTGCAAATGTCTGGATCTCTGCCCAGAAATCCTCATTTCCCAGAATGCGTCAGAATGGAACTTCTTCCAGAAGTACTCCTTTGGGTCTCCAGTGGCCCAGAACATCAGTCAAAGAGCCTAGAAGCTCTGAGGTGGTCCTTGAGATGTTGGGACTACATTTCCAAGAATGCACCTGATGAATTCTCAGAAGTCTAGTGAAGATGGTCAGTTGGGTCCTCCTTGGTGGGGATGGTGCAGGTGAAGTTCTTTTTATTTGTTACTGTCAAGGAGTCCACTCCTTCCCTCTCTTGAAGTCAAGCAAAGTCCTTAGGGATGTAGGGCCATATGTACTAAAGCATTTTCCCATAGACACAGAATGGGTAAAATCCTTTGGTACATCTGGCCCGTAGTTTATCAGTGTGCAGCAGGTGCAGTCATACATAGTGCAGTCCTTTGGGGTGCCGACCAGGGTTCCAACAGGGGAGTGCTTCTTCTCCTTGTAGTTCAGGCAGTGATCTGAGTTGCTGGGCAACTCTCCCATATTTATCAAGTGTTTCAAGGCTGGCAAGCAGGGGGGCACCCCTGACCACTGGGGTGCAGGGTGACGCTTTGTTACTACTATGTGTGCTGCATTTTGCATAGCAGACAGTGAACATTGCGAGGGTGCTGGGCAGGGGGACCCCTGCACTGCCCATGCCAAGTGCATTGGCAGAGCAAGGCCCCCCCTGTGGCTCCCTACATCTGTTCTCCACCATCCTTTGTATGGTGGTAAAACCGCCATGAAAAGGCTGGCGGAGAACAAGGTTGTAATCAGCCCTGGCTGATTGTGATCTCCACCCACCATCAACCCTTCGGGATCACTGATCCCGGCAGAGATGGCAGACTCCTGGTGGTCTGGCCACCAGGGTCATAATGTGGCGGTCAGACCACCACATCAGCAGCAGTCCTGACCACGAGGCGGGCGGTCTTAAGGCCGCCAGCCTCTTAATGATACCCTTGGTGTTTGGCGGAAGAGATAGTACAGATGTCTCACACCTCAGACCCATGGTTCCTCTGCCTCATTTAGGGTGAACCACCTGGCTTTCATAGCAGAGCCTCAGCCAGCAACCGGTTCGCATAGGGCCTCCAGAGTCTGTACATCCGAAAAGAGTCCACACATCCCAAACCCAAGCCCTGCATGCAACAACAAAGCATGGACACCCATCACTAAAACATGCCCACTGCACATACCCATACACCCCCCTAAACCATCATCACACAAGCTCCCACACAGGAATGCCAGCAGTGGTTACACTGTCACACACCCATTGCACACCATGCCACACACAGATGCAATAATCATGCCTTTCCACCCCTGCAGGACCCCAACCCAACGTCACCAGACAGGAGGGTCCAGGCATGTCCACTCCACCCACAGAAGAAGCCCACATTGATGATAGCACCTCTGTCCAACTGGATCTAGATGATCAGCCCGGCCCATCGGGGACCTCGGGACTGTCAGTTCCCCTCACCCAGTCACAGGCCACCACATACCTTCCCCCCTCTGGAAACACCAGCACAGCACCCACCCAGCGGGCCCATACCTCCATCCCCAGGACACGTCAATCAGCTGTGTGTCCACCACTACAGGGAACCCAGTATATCCCACCACCCCAACAACAACAGGGACCTGGGGGCAGTGGCAGTGGGCACACGGTCCAGGGGACGGAGGCCCAGGAACACAGAGAAACTGGGAGGGCTGCTGTGCGACAGGGAGCGGACAGGCCAAGAGAACCCACTCTCCACGAGGTCCTCTCCTCCATCATGGGAGCATACCACCACTGCCAGGAGACGATGGCAATGGTACTGGCCAAGTTTCTGGAGACCCAGCGCATGCAGGAGGAACAGTATATGGGCTTCAGGGAGGAACTCAGAACCATCAGCTCCACCCTGGGCACCATCGTAGGGGTGCTGAAGGAACTACTTAAGACCAGGAGGGACACTGTGGCACTCCAAGGGGCCCCTGACACTAGCATGGACGATGAACTGCCCACCACCTCCGCCGGCGCTAGTGGACAGGACACCCCGCCACAGGACCACCACACCAGCACCCCACCCCCTGCAGACGGAGAACCACCCCGCAAACAGTCCCTGAGATCCAGGAACAAGACAGAGCACAATGCCAAGACCCCCGCCAAGAAATGAGACCACCCTGATTGTCATCCCACTGTCCCACTTTGTCACCCTGTCCATAATTAAACTGCCCCAGCTCCACTTCCTATGCCCATATGGGCAATGCACCTGTGAGACTAATAGACTGGACTCTGCCATGGACACTCCTCCGCCATCACCCCTCACCATTTAACTTCCCCCTCCAATATTTTGCATTTAAATAAACACACCTAAAGCACAAACGATCTGGAGTCTGTCTGTGATTTCGAAATAGTCCTGCATGTCTTCATCCTCTGCTTCATCCTCATCACTGTCCACAGGCTCCACAGGTGCCACAAGACCGCCACCTGGACCATCTTCCTGCAGAAAAGGCACCTGTCGTCACAAAGCTAAGTTGTGAAGCATACAGCAGGCCACAATGATCTGGCACACCTTCTTTGGTGAGTAGAATAGAGATCCACCTGTCATGT
This sequence comes from Pleurodeles waltl, assembly GCF_031143425.1. NCBI lineage: Eukaryota > Metazoa > Chordata > Amphibia > Caudata > Salamandridae > Pleurodeles > Pleurodeles waltl. The sequence goes on along the minus strand of NC_090447.1, from coordinate 1,532,717,173 downwards.
GGAGGCACGGGAACCTGGCCTTCAGGAGGCAGAAGGTCCGCTCGATCACCCCCCTAGTTCGCCCATGGGCCTCATTGTAGCGTTCCTCTGCCCTGGTCCTGGGATTCCTCACTGGGGTCAGTAGCCATGACAGGTTGGGGTAACCAGAGTCACCTGCAAATGGCGAGGGACAACTGTTAGACACACACTAACCTGGAGGGCTAACCCCAGACAACCATTCCCACTGTCTTGCTTCCAGGGGCTCACCTAATAGCCACACACGGTGCCTCTGGAGTTCACCCATCACATAAGGGATGCTGCTATTCTGCAGGATGTAGGCGTCATGCACTGAGCCAGGGAACATGGCATTCACATGGGAGATGTACTGGTCTGCCAAACATACCATCTGTACATTCATCGAATGATAACTCTTCTGGTTTCTGTACACCTGTTCACTCCTGTGGGGGGGGGACCAAAGCCACATGGGTCCCATCAATGGCACCTATGATGTTGGGGATATGTCAAAGGGCATAGAAGTCACCTTTCACTGTAGGCAAATCCTCCACCTGAGGGAAAACGATGTAGCTCCGCATGTGTTTCAGCAGGGCAGACAACACTCTGGACAATACGTTGGAAAACATAGGCTGGGACATCCCTGATGGCATGGCCACAGTTGTTTGAAAAGACCCACTTGCAAGGAAATGGAGCACTGATAGCACCTGCACTTGAGGGGGGATTCCTGTGGGATGGCGGATTGCTGACATCAGGTCTGGCTCCAACTGGGTACACAGTTCCTGGATTGTGGCACGGTCAAACCTGTAGGTGATTATCAAATGTCTTTCCTCCATTGTCGACAGGTCCACCAGCGGTCGGTACACCGGATGATGCCACCATCTCCTCACATGTCCCAGCGGACGGTGCCTATGAAGGACAACAGCGACCACAGAGTCAAACAACTCAGAGGTACCTACCCACAGTTTACCCAGAACACCAACCATACACAAAAGGTGGCCTGTATGTGTGTTGAAACTAGGCCTAGGTATGTGTGATGCAGTTGGAAATTAGGCCATGTGGGCCCCTGAAATGGCGGCTGCCTGACCTCTAAAGTGGGACAATGGGATGTGAGGTAACTGCGCTGGCATTGTACACCGTCGCTGTAGGCAGTCGGAGACCGCGGCGCAATGCTGCATTGGTTAACATTGGACCCTATCGGTCCCAGGAGCCAATGACGATGTACGCCGGCGGTGATGGTACGCACCGCCGCGGACGTAATCACCATTTTCTATCTGTTGAATCACTAAATACCTGAAGTTCGACAGGAGAGGACATACACTGCAAGTGCTGCTGTGACCTCAGTCTGGAAGAGACAATGGCTCGTGCGTCTGGGGAAAGGGCCCCTGCCTTCACATCGGAGGAGTTGTGGAAGCTCGTTGATGGGGTCCTCCCCCAGTACACGCTATTCTACGGTCCTCCAGACAAACAGGTAAGTACACAGGGAGCATGTTGTATGGGCTATGCCTGTGTGGAGAGGGCTGGATGTAAGAAGGAAGGGGGCAGAGTTCTGCGTGCATGAAAGACGGTGGGTGCATGTGCCACATGGAAAGGGTAGGGATGGGGGGCACTCACTTTGACGGTGCAGTTGGTAATGACTTCTCTTCTTCCCCTGTACATTTCATGTAGGTCAGCGCCCACCAGAAGAAAGATATTTGGCGTGCCAAGGACGTCCGGAACCTGGGGGTCTACCACAGACAGAGCACCCACTGCCGGAAAAGATGGGAGGACATTCGCCGCTGGAGCAAGAAGACGGCGGAGGCTCAGCTGGGGATGGCCTCCCAATGTGGGAGGGGTGCCCGTCGAACCATGATCCCCCTGATGTTCAGGATCCTGGCGGTGGCCTACCCGGAGTTGGATGGGCGCTTGAGGGCATCACAGCAGACACAAGGGGGTGAGTACACTCTCATTCAGCTGACTTTGCGCGCAGTGGAGTTGTCTGGGTGGGGGAGGAGGGCTGTGGGTTTCCCTAGGCCAGGGCGAGTTCCGTAGGCTAGGCCCCTTCGTAAGGCATGGCCCTGTGGCCCCCCACCCCACCTCTGTAGAGTGCCAAGTACAGCTATTCATGCCCCTGTGTCATCTTTGTGTGCAGATGTCGTCCATAGCCTTGTAGGCCATTTCCCAGGAATTGCACTGTAGAGCCGAAGTGCGCTGTGTAGTGCGGGGGGCTTCTGTGTCTGTCTTGTCCGCCAACGGTAGCGGTAATCCATGCACTCAACATGTCCTTATTCTGTTCCCCCCGCCCCCCCTTTTTGTGGTTTCCCGGTTCTTGTGTGCATTAGCATCATCAGACGGAGGAGCAGTGGCACCGGTGCACGAGGGAGCTGCATCCCACATGGCCATGGAGGGCCACACTGCGGACTCTGAATTTACCAGTGGGACGTAGGTTGAGGGGAGCTCCACGGCGGGGACAGGAGCTGACACCAGCGACACGGACTCGTCCTCTGATGGGAGCCCCTCAGCCTTCGCCCATGCCCACTCACCCAGGAGGGTGGGCATCACCTTCACCCCAGGCACCTCAGGCCCTGACCCAGTCACCCCTGCTGCCCTCAGTGAAGAGGCCATTGACCTCTTCAGGTCCCTCACTATTGGGCAGTCTACCATTTTGAATGCCATCCAGGGTGTAGAAAGGCAGTTGCAACAAACTAATGCATTCCTGGAGGGCATTCATTCTGGTCAGGCGGCCCTTCACCAAGCCTTTCAAACTCTGGCCTCAGCACTGATGGCAGCCATTGTCCCTGTGTCTAGCCTCCCCCCTCCAACTTCCTCCACCCAGACCCAATCCCATGTACCTCTGCCTATCGCAAGCACACCATCAGACCAGCCTGCACACACCTCACCACACAAGGGAAGCTCAGGCAAACATAAGCACCACACATCCCACAGGCACTCATGCAAGCATCAGACACACCAACATCCACTGCCTCCACTGTGTCCCCCTCCTCGTCGTCTCCCTCCTCCCTCCCAGTCTCGTCTACACACACACCTGCATGCACTACCTCTTAAGCCACTACGTCCCTCAGCAGCACACCCACCAGCACACCCCACTCACGTGCAGTCACCACCCCCACTACCATTCACACATCCCCTGTGTCCTCTCCCAGTGTGTCTGTGACGCCCCCTCCCAAGATACCCAAACGCAGGCACACACCCACCCAATAGCCATCCACCTCACGACAGCTCCAGTGTATGCACCTGCACCCAAAGTCACCAAACGTACACATCCCACTACCACCACCTCTTCCTCCACTCCCAAACCCCCTCCAGCTACCCGTCCCAGTGTGTCCCAAAAACTTTTCCTGTCCAGCCTTGACCTTTTTCCCGCACCTCCCCCACCCAGTCCATCTCATAGGTCCCGAACTAGCACCTCAGCCACAACATCTCCGGGACCAGTGGTGCCTGTAGTCACAGGTATGTGGAGTGCACCGGCCACCAGAACAGCCAGTGTGGCACGGAGCCACAGCACAGCCAGTCCCCCCTCTGTGAAGCATCAGAAGTTGGCCTGTGCCCGGCGGGAGAGGGGGAAGACTCCAGCCACCAAAGCTGCTCCCAGGGGTCCCGGTGGGAGTGTGGACTCAGCTGTGACACCTCCCAAGGTGGGGAAGGGCCACAAGAAACCCGGCAAGTCTGGGAAGAGCAGCACAGCAGAGAAGACCACCATCATCCTCGCTGCCCAGGAGGGCCCCGCCAGCCCCATCCCAGCTGCCCAGGAGGCCAATGGCAGCCCCAGCCCAGCTGCCCAGAAGGCCACCGCCAGCCCCATCCCAGCTGCCCAGGAGGCCACCACCAGCCCCAGCCCAGCTGCCCAGGAGGGCCCCGCCAGCCCCATCCCAGCTGCCCAGGAGGACACCGCCAGCCCCAGCCCAGCTGCCCAGGAGGCCACCGCCATCCCCATCCCAGCTGCCCAAGAGGGCCCCGCCAGCCCCAGCCCAGCTGCCCAGGAGGGCCCCGCCAGCCCCAGCCCAGTTGGGCCATGAAGGACCGCCAGCACAAGCCCCGCTGGGCCATAAAGGACCGCCAGCACAAGCCCCGCTGGGCCATAAAGGATCGCCAGCACAAGCCCCGCTGGGCCATGAAGGACCGCCAGCACAAGACCCGCTGGGCCATGAAGGACCGCCAACTCAAGCACCGCTGAACAGGGCAGCGCCAACTCAAGCATCGCTGAACAGGGCACCGCCAAATCAAGCACTGCTGAACAGGGCAAGCACCGCTGAACAGGGCACCGCCAACTCAAGCACCGCTGAACAGGGCACCGCCAAATCAAGCACCGCTGAACAGGGCAACGCCAAATCAAGCACCGCTAGCCCAAGAGTGGCAGGGGCACTGACACAACTGGGACCGTCACGGGTGAGTGATGCACTCTGGGCACCAGTCCCCCTCCAGAACCAGTGGAGAGATCCATCCACTACCTCTGTCCTTAACAGGATGAAGCCCTCTGGGCACCAATCCCCATCTAGAACCAGTGGAGACATCCATCCACTACCTCTGTCCTTAACAGGATGAAGCCCTGTGGGCACCAGTCCCCCTCCAGAACCAGTGGAGACATCCATCCACTGCCTCTGTCCTTAACAGGATGAAGCACTCTGGGCACGAGTCCCCCTCCAGAACCAGTAGAGATATCCATCCACTACCTCTGTCCTTAACAGGATGAAGCACTCTGGGCACCAGTCCCCCTCCAGAACCAGTGGAGACAGTTATCAACTTGAGAGACTGTGGCTTTGCACTCCCCAGGAAGGAACAGTGGGCAAACCACCCACTGTAGAGACTTGAGAGACTGTGGCTTTGCACTCCCCAGGATTGAACAGTGGGCATGGAGCCCCCTCGTGGATCTGGCGTCTGTGAGAAAGTAGCATCTTTCTAGCCTTGTTACCCCCACTTTTGGCCTGTTTGTGAGTGTATGTCAGGGTGTTTTCACTGTCTCACTGGGATCCTGCTAGCCAGGGCCCAGTGCTCATAGTGAAAACCATATGTTTTCAGTATGTTTGTTATGTGTCACTGGGACCCTGCTAGTCAGGACCCCAGTGCTCATAAGTTTGTGGCCTATATGTATGTGTTCCCTGTGTGGTGCCTAACTGTCTCACTGAGGCTCTGCTAACCAGAACCTCAGTGGTTATGCTCTCTCATTTCTTTCAAATTGTCACTAACAGGCTAGTGACCAATTTTACCAATTTACATTGGCTTACTGGAACACCCTTATAATTCCCTAGTATATGGTACTGAGGTACCCAGGGTATTGGGGTTCCAGGAGATCCCTATGGGCTGCAGCATTTCTTTTGCCACCCATAGGGAGCTCTGACAAATACTACACAGGCCTGCCACTGCAGCCTGAGTGAAATAATGCACACATTATTTCACAGCCATTTTCACTGCACTTAAGTAACTTATAAGTCACCTATGTGTCAAACCTTTACCTGGTAAAGGTTAGGTGCAAAGTTACTTAGTGTGTGGGCACCCTGGCACTAGCCAAGGTACCCCCACATTGTTCAGGGCAAATTCCCCGACTTTGTGAGTGCTGGAGACACCATTACATGCGTGCACTACACATAGGTCACTACCTATGTGTAGCTTCACAATGGTAACTCCGAATATGGCCATGTAACATGTCTATGATCATGGAATTGCCCCCTCTATGCCATCCTGGCATAGTTGGCACAATCCCATGCTCCCAGTGGTCTGTAGCATAGACCCCGGTACTGCCAAACTGCCTTTTCAGGGGTTTCACTGCAGCTGCTGCTGCTGCCAACCCCACAGACAGGCTTCTGCCCTCCTGGGGTCCAGCCAGGCGTGGCCTAGGATGGCAGAACAAAGGACTTCCTCAGAGAGGGGGTGTTACACCCTCTCCCTTTGGAAAATGGTGTGAAGGCAGGGGAGGAGTAGCCTCCCCCAGCCTCTGGAAATGCTTTCTGGGGCACAGATGTGCCCAATTCTGCATAAGCCAGTCTACACCGGTTCAGGGACCCCTCAGCCCTGCTTAGGCACGAAACTGGACAAAGGAAAGGGGAGTGACCACTCCCCTGACCTGCACCTCCCCTGGGAGGTGCCCAGAGCTCCTCCAGTGTGCTCCAGACCTCTGCCATCTTGGAAACAGAGGTGCTGCTGGCACACTGGACTGCTCTGAGTGGCCAGTGCCAGCAGGTGACGTCAGAGACTCCTTCTGATAGGCTCCTTCAGGTGTTGCTAGCCTATCCTCTCTCCTAAGTAGCCAAACCATCTTTTCTGGCTATTTAGGGTCTCTGCTTTGGGGAATTCCTTAGATAACGAATGCAAGAGCTCATCAGAGTTCCTCTGCATCTCTCTCTTCACCTTCTGCCAAGGAATCGACTGCTGACCACGCTGGAAGCCTGCAAAACTGCAACAAAGTAGCTAAGACGACTACTGCAACTCTGTAACGCTGATCCTGCCGCCTTCTCGACTGTTTTCCTGGTGGTGCATGCTGTGGGGGTAGTCTGCCTCCTCTCTGCACTAGAAGCTCCGAAGAAATCTCCCGTGGGTCGACGGAATCTTCCCCTGCAACCGCAGGCACCAAAAAGCTGCATCACCGGTCCCTTGGGTCTCCTCTCAGCACGACGAGCGAGGTCCCTCGAATCCAGCAACACTGTCCAAGTGACCCCCACGGTCCAGTGACTCTTCAGTCCAAGTTTGGTGGAGGTAAGTCCTCGCCTCCCCACGCCAGACTGCATTGCTGGGAACCGCGACTTTTGCAGCTACTCCGGCCTCTGTGCACTTCCGGCGGAAATCCTTTGTGCACAGCCAAGCCTGGGTCCACGGCACTCTAACCTGCATTGCACGACTTTCTAAGTTGGTCTCCGGCGACGTGGGATTCCTTTGTGTAACTTCGGGTGAGCACCGTTTCACTCTTCTTCGTAGTGCCTGTTCTGGCACTTCTGCGGGTGCTGCCTGCTTCTAAGAGGGCTCCTTGTCTTGCTCAACGCCCCCTCTGTCCCCAGACGCAATTGGCGACATCCTGGTCCATCCTGGGCCACAGCAGCATCCAAAAACGCTAACTGCACGACTTGCAGCTAGCAAGGCTTGTTGGCGTCCTTTCGGCGTGAAAACACTTCTGCACAACTCTCCACGGCGTAGGAGATCCATCCTCCAAAGGGGAAGGCTCTAGTCCTTGTCGTTCCTGCAGAATCCTCAGCTTCTTCTGTCCAGTAGAAGCTTCTTTGCACCCACAGCTGGCATTTCCTGGTCATCTGCCCATCTCCGACTTGCTGGTGACTTTTGGACTTGGTCCCCTTGTTCCACAGGTACCCTCGACTGGAAATCCATCGTTGTTGCATTGCTGGTTTGTGTCTTTCCTGCAGAATTCCCCTATCACGACTTCTATGTCCTTTGGGGAACTTTAGTTCACTTTGCACTCACTTTTCAGGGTCTTGGGGTGGGGTATTTTTCTAACCCTTACTATTTTCTAATAGTCCCAGCGACCCTCTACAAGGTCACATAGGTTTGGGATCCATTTGTGGTTCGCATTCCACTTTTGGAGTATATGGTTTGTGTTGCCCCTATCCCTATGTGTTTCCATTGCATCCTATTGTAACTATCCATTGTTTGCACTGTTTTCTAAGACTATACTGCATATTTTTGGTATTGTGTACATATATCTTGTGTATATTTTCTATCCTCATACTGAGGGTACTCACTGAGATACTTTTGGCATATTGTCATAAAAATAAAGTACCTTTATTTTTAGTATAACTGTGTATTGTGTTTTCTTATGATATTGTGCATATGGCATTAGTGGTACTGTAGTAGCTTCACACGTCTCCTAGTTCAGCCTAAGCTGCTCTGCTAAGCTACCATTATCTATCAACCTAAGCTCCTAGACACCCTATACACTAATAAGGGATAACTGGGCCGGGTGCAAGGTGCAAGTACCCCTTGGTACTCACTACAAGCCAGTCCAGCCTCCTACATTGGTTGTGCAGTGGTGGGATAAGTGCTTTGAGACTACTTACCACTCTTGACATTGTACTTTTCATAAGAGAAAAATATACAAAACAAGTTCAGTGTGTGTACACATAACTAAAAAGTTTTGCATTTCCTCTTTTCACTCTTTTCTAAGTGCTGAAAAGTACATCTAAACTTTCTAAAGTTCTTAAAAAGTTGTAAAAGTTTTTTTCTGTCTTTCCAAAAGTTCTGAAAACCTTTTTCTTCACTTTTTCTATCACTTAACTCTTGCTAAAAATGTCTGGTACAGGTCAAACAGTTGATCTGTCCAAAATTGCATATGATCACCTTAGCTGGAAAGGAGCAAGGAGTCTCTGCATTGAAAGAGGTTTGAGTGTAGGGAAGAATCCTTCTTTGGAATTATTCCTTAACATGCTTAGAGAACAAGATAAGGCCAGAAGGGCCCCATCTGTTGAAAAAGTAGCTAATGGTTCCCAATCTGATCCAGGGACTCCCCTAGAGATAGATTCAGGAAGGAAACTTCCTAGCCTGCCCATTACTACACAGTCTAGCATAGTTGGTACAGAGGATGGATCACATCATACAGATGGTGTGCTCTCACATTACACTGTTAGCCAAGCAGTTAGGGTGCCCTCTGTAAGGGATAGGTCTCCTTCTGTCCATTCTCAGCATACTTCTGTTTCAAGACATGTCCCTCCCACCCACCCTGATGACAGAGTGTTAGAAAAGGAGCTCAATAGATTGAGAGTGGAGGAATCCAGGCTGAAGCTCAAAAAGCAACAGCTGGATTTAGATAGGCAGTCTCTAGAGATAGAAAGAGAAAGACAGAAATTGGGTTTAGAAACCCATGGTGGCAGCAGCAGTATTCCCCATAGTCATCCTGTAAAAGAGCATGATTCCAGGAATCTGCATAAGATAGTTCCCCCTTATAAGGAGGGGGATGACATTAACAAGTGGTGTGCTGCACTTGAGAGGGCCTGTGTTGTTCAAGATGTCCCTCAAAGGCAGTGGGCTGCTATCCTATGGCTATCATTTAGTGGAAAGGGTAGGGATAGACTCCTTACTGTGAAAGAAAGTGATGTCAACAATTTCACTATTCTTAAGAATGCACTCCTTGATGGTTATGGCTTAACCACTGAACAATACAGGATAAAGTTCAGAGAGACCAAAAAGGAGTCTTCACAAGACTGGGTTGATTTCATTGACCATTCAGTGAAGGCCTTGGAGGGGTGGTTACATGGCAGTAAAGTGACTGACTATGAAAGCCTATATAACATAATCCTGAGAGAGCATATACTTAATAATTGTGTGTCTGATTTGTTGCACCAGTATCTAGTGGACTCAGATCTGACCTCTCCCCAAGAATTGGGAAAGAAGGCAGACAAATGGGTCAGAACAAGAGTGAACAGAAAAGTTCATACAGGTGGTGACAAGGATGGCAAGAAGAAAGATGGTGAAAAATCTCAAGATAAGCATGGGGATAAGGGTAAAACCAAAGATCCTTCTTCAAATCTTAAACCCTCTTCAGGGGGTGGGGATAAAACAAATTCTTCTTCTTCTCAACCCACACACATTAAAAAGCCTTGGTGCTTTGTGTGTAAAAACAGAGGCCATAGGCCAGGGGATAAGTCCTGTCCAGGTAAACCCCCTGAGCCTACCACCACTAATACATCAAGCTCTAGTGCCCCTAGCAGTAGTGGTACTAGTGGTGGGACTGCTGGCAACAGTCAAGTTAAGGGTGTAATTGGGTTCACTTATGGGTCCATAATAGAAACTGGGGTAGTTAGTCCCAAGACAGTTTCTGTCACACCTAGTGGCATTGGCCTTGCCACACTGGCTGCTTGTCCCCTTACAATGGATAAGTACAGGCAGACAGTTTCAATAAATGGTGTTGAGGCCTTGGCCTACAGGGACACAGGTGCCAGTATCACTTTGGTGACTGAAAACCTAGTGCATCCTGAACAACACATCATTGGACAACAGTATAAGATTATTGATGTCCATAACTCCACTAAGTTTCTTCCCTTAGCTATAATTCAGTTTAGTTGGGGTGGAGTTACTGGCCCTAAGCAGGTGGTGGTATCACCTAGCTTACCTGTAGACTGTCTCTTAGGTAATGACCTAGAGGCCTCAGGTTGGGCTGATGTAGAGTTTTATGCCCATGCAGCCATGCTGGGCATCCCTGAGGAATTGTTCCCTCTCATTTCTTCTGAAATGAAAAGGCAAAGGAGAGAAGGCCTGAAAACTCAGGATCCCTCTCCATCAACAGGTAAAAAGGGTATCACAGTATCCCCTAACCACCCTACCATTGAGGATACCATTCCTGTGGTGGGAGAAACCTCTCCTGGGGTGGCACCTGTTCCAAGGGAATTATCAGCTGGCAAAGCTGGACTCCCTGAGGTAGAAGTACCTCTCTGTGGGATAACTAACATTGGTGAGAAAAAGAGCACCATTTTAGTTAACATGGAGCATCCCTCCAACCCTCCCAGAGAAACTTTAGTGCAGAAACCCTGCACTGCCTCACAATACTTAGGACAGCATCCCTGCCCTAGTGTGGAGCTCATAAGACAGCATCCCTGCCCTGCTCCAACTCAAGAGAAACAGCATCCCTGTTCTCTCTTCCAGCCATATGGACAAAGTTTTTGCCCAGCTATGGCTTTTCTGAGACAGCATCCCTGTCTGGCATTTCCATCACTACAAATAGGTTCAGTGGACAATTCCCACTGCTCTAAACTAAAACTTACTGATAGATACTCTGAAAATACATCTTCACATTGTTGCTTAGCTAAAAAACTTCAAACAGGGTGGTTTACATCCCCACAGGGAAGTAACCATATAGTGGATGATAAAGGGAGTAACCAGTCTATTGCAGAGCTACTCTCTACTTATCACCACTTAGACAATAAAGTCTCAACTGGCCAAGGTTAGCCTTATTGTCCTTCGTTTGGGGGGGGGGGTTGTGTGAGAAAGTAGCCTCTTTCTAGCCTTGTTACCCCCACTTTTGGCCTGTTTGTGAGTGTATGTCAGGGTGTTTTCACTGTCTCACTAGGATCCTGCTAGCCAGGGCCCAGTGCTCATAGTGAAAACCATATGTTTTCAGTATGTTTGTTATGTGTCACTGGGACCCTGCTAGTCAGGACCCCAGTGTTCATATGTTTGTGGCCTATATGTATGTGTTCCCTGTGTGGTGCCTAACTGTCTCACTGAGGCTCTGCTAACCAGAACCTCAGTGGTTATGCTCTCTCATTTCTTTCAAATTGTCACTAACAGGCTAGTGACCAATTTTACCAATTTACATTGGCTTACTGGAACACCCTTATAATTCCCTAGTATATGGTACTGAGGTACCCAGGGTATTGGGGTTCCAGGAGATCCATATGGGCTGCAGCATTTCTTTTGCCACCCATAGGGAGCTCTGACAAATACTACACAGGCCTGCCACTGCAGCCTGAGTGAAATAATGCACACATTATTTCACAGCCATTTTCACTGCACTTAAGTAACTTATAAGTCACCTATATGTCTAACCTTTACCTGGTAAAGGTTAGGTGCAAAGTTACTTAGTGTGTGGGCACCCTGGCACTAGCCAAGGTACCCCCACATTGTTCAGGGCAAATTCCCCGACTTTGTGAGTGCTGGAGACACCATTACATGCGAGCACTACACATAGGTCACTACCTATGTGTAGCTTCACAATGGTAACTCCGAATATGGCCATGTAACATGTCTATGATCATGGAATTGCCCCCTCTATGCCATCCTGGCATAGTTGGCACAATCCCATGCTCCCAGTGGTCTGTAGCACAGACCCTGGTACTGCCAAACTGCCTTTTCAGGGGTTTCACTGCAGCTGCTGCTGCTGCCAACCCCACAGACAGGCTTCTGCCCTCCTGGGGTCCAGCCAGGCCTGGCCCAGGATGGCAGAACAAAGGACTTCCTCAGAGAGGGGGTGTTACACCCTCTCCCTTTGGAAAATGGTGTGAAGGCAGGGGAGGAGTAGCCTCCCCCAGCCTCTGGAAATGCTTTCTTGGGCACAGATGTGCCCAATTCTGCATAAGCCAGTCTACACCGGTTCAGGGACCCCTCAGCCCTGCTTAGGCGCGAAACTGGACAAAGGAAAGGGGAGTGACCACTCCCCTGACCTGCACCTCCCCTGGGAGGTACCCAGAGCTCCTCCAGTGTGCTCCAGACCTCTGCCATCTTGGAAACAGAGGTGCTGCTGGCACACTGGACTGCTCTGAGTGGCCAGTGTGAGCAGGTGACGTCAGAGACTCCTTCTGATAGGCTCCTTCAGGTGTTGCTAGCCTATCCTCTCTCCTAAGTAGCCAAACCCTCTTTTCTGGCTATTTAGGGTCTCTGCTTTGGGGAATTCCTTAGATAACGAATGCAAGAGCTCATCAGAGTTCCTCTGCATCTCTCTCTTCACCTTCTGCCAAGGAATCGACTGCTGACCGCGCTGGAAGCCTGCAAAACTGCAACAAAGTAGCTAAGACGACTACTGCAACTCTGTAACGCTGATCCTGCCGCCTTCTCGACTGTTTTCCTGGTGGTGCATGCTGTGGGGGTAGTCTGCCTCCTCTCTGCACTAGAAGCTCCGAAGAAATCTCCCGTGGGTCGACGGAATCTTCCCCCTGCAACCGCAGGCACCAAAAAGCTGCATCACCGGTCCCTTGGGTCTCCTCTCAGCACGACGAGCGAGGTCCCTTGAATTCAGCAACACTGTCCAAGTGACCCCCACGGTCCAGTGACTCTTCAGTCCAAGTTTGGTGGAGGTAAGTCCTTGCCTCCCCACGCCAGACTGCATTGCTGGGAACCGCGACTTTTGCAGCTACTCCGGCCTCTGTGCACTTCCGGCGGAAATCCTTTGTGCACAGCCAAGCCTCGGTCCACGGCACTCTAACCTGCATTGCACGACTTTCTAAGTTGGTCTCCGGCGACGTGGGACTCCTTTGTGTAACTTCGGGTGAGCACCGTTTCACTCTTCTTCGTAGTGCCTGTTCTGGCACTTCTGCGGGTGCTGCCTGCTTCTGAGAGGTCTCCTTGTCTTGCTCGATGCCCCCTCTGTCCCCAGACGCAATTGGCGACATCCTGGTCCATCCTGGGCCACAGCAGCATCCAAAAACGCTAACCGCATGACTTGCAGCTAGCAAGGCTTGTTGGCGTCCTTTCGGCGGGAAAACACTTCTGCACGACTCTCCACGGCGTGGGGGATCCATCCTCTAAAGGGGAAGTCTCTAGCCCTTGTCGTTCCTGCAGAATCCTCAGCTTCTTCTGTCCAGTAGAAGCTTCTTTGCACCCACAGCTGGCATTTCCTGGGCATCTGCCCATCTCCGACTTGCTGGTGACTTTTGGACTTGGTCCCCTTGTTCCACAGGTACCCTCGACTGGAAATCCATTGTTGTTGCATTGCTGGTTTGTGTCTTTCCTGCAGAATTCCCCTATCACGACTTCTATGTCCTTTGGGGAACTTTAGTGCACTTTGCACTCACTTTTCAGAGTCTTGGGGTGGGGTATTTTTCTAACCCTTACTATTTTCTAATAGTCCCAGCGACCCTCTACAAGGTCACATAGGTTTGGGGTCCATTCGTGGTTCGCATTCCACTTTTGGAGTATATGGTTTGTGTTGCCCCTATCCCTATGTGTTTACATTGCATCCTATTGTAACTATACATTGTTTGCACTGTTTTCCAAGACTATACTGCATATTTTTGGTATTGTGTACATATATCTTGTGTATATTTTCTATCCTCATACTGAGGGTACTCACTGAGATACTTTTGGCATATTGTCATAAAAATAAAGTACCTTTATTTTTAGTATAACTGTGTATTGTGTTTTCTTATGATATTGTGCATATGGCATTAGTGGTACTGTAGTAGCTTCACACGTCTCCTAGTTCAGCCTAAGCTGCTCTGCTAAGCTACCATTATCTATCAGCCTAAGCTGCTAGACACCCTATACACTAATAAGGGATAACTGGGCCGGGTGCAAGGTGCAAGTACCCCTTGGTACTCACTACAAGCCAGTCCAGCCTCCTACATTGGTTGTGCAGCGGTGGGATAAGTGCTTTGAGACTACTTACCACTCTTGACATTGTACTTTTCATAAGAGAAAAATATACAAAACAAGTTCAGTGTGTGTACACATAACTAAAAAGTTTTGCATTTCCTCTTTTCACTCTTTTCTAAGTGCTGAAAAGTACATCTAAACTTTCTAAAGTTCTTAAAAAGTTTTAAAAGTTTTTTTCTGTCTTTCCAAAAGTTCTGAAAAACTTTTTCTTCACTTTTTCTATCACTTAACTCTTTCTAAAAATGTCTGGTACAGGTCAAACAGTTGATCTGTCCACAATTGCATATGATCACCTTAGCTGGAAAGGAGCAAGGAGTCTCTGCATAGAAAGAGGTTTGAGTGTAGGGAAGAATCCTTCTTTGGAATTATTGCTTAACATGCTTAGAGAACAAGATAAGGCCAGAAGGGCCCCATCTGTTGAAAAAGTAGCTAATGGTTCCCAATCTGATCCAGGGACTCCCCTTAGAGATAGATTCAGGAAGGAAATTTCCCAGCCTGCCCATTACTAGACAGTCTAGCATAGTTGGTACAGAGGATGGATCACATCATACAGATGGTGTGCTCTCACATTACACTGTTAGCCAAGCAGTTAGGGTGCCCTCTGTAAGGGATAGGTCTCCTTCTGTCCATTCTCAGCATACTTCTGTTTCAAGACATGTCCCTCCCACCCACCCTGATGACAGAGTGTTAGAAAGGGAGCTCAATAGATTGAGAGTGGAGGAATCCAGGCTGAAGCCCAAAAAGCAACAGCTGGATTTAGATAGGCAGTCTCTAGAGATAGAAAGAGAAAGACAGAAATTTGGTTTAGAAACCCATGGTGGCAGCAGCAGTATTCCCCATAGTCATCCTGTAAAAGAGCATGATTCCAGGAATCTGCATAAGATAGTTCCCCCTTATAAGGAGGGGGATGGCATTAACAAGTGGTTTGCTGCACTTGAGAGGGCCAGTGTTGTTCAAGATGTCCCTCAAAGGCAGTGGGCTGCTATCCTATGGCTATCATTTAGTGGAAAGGGTAGGGATAGACTCCTTACTGTGAAAGAAAGTGATGCCAACAATTTCACTATTCTTAAGAATGCACTCCTTGATGGTTATGGCTTAACCACTGAACAATACAGGATAAAGTTCAGAGAGACCAAAAAGGAGTCTTCACAAGACTGGGTTGATTTTATTGACCATTCAGTGAAGGCCTTGGAGGGGTGGTTACATGGCAGTAAAGTGACTGACTATGAAAGCCTATATAACATAATCCTGAGAGAGCATATACTTAATAATTGTGTGTCTGATTTGTTGCACCAGTATCTAGTGGACTCAGATCTGACCTCTCCCCAAGAATTGGGAAAGAAGGCAGACACATGGGTCAGAACAAGAGTGAACAGAAAAGTTTATACAGGTGGTGACAAGGATGGCAAGAAGAAAGATGGTGACAAATCTCAAGATAAGCATGGGGATAAGGGTAAAACCAAAGATCCTTCTTCAAATCTTAAACCCTCTTCAGGGGGTGGGGATAAAACAAATTCTTCTTCTTCTCATCCCACACACATTAAAAAGCCTTGGTGCTTTGTGTGTAAAAACAGAGGCCATAGGCCAGGGAATAAGTCCTGTCCAGGTAAACCCCCTGAGCCTACCACCACTAATACATCAAGCTCTAGTGCCCCTAGCAGTAGTGGTACTAGTGGTGGGACTGCTGGCAACAGTCAAGTTAAGGGTGTAGTTGGGTTCACTTATGGGTCCATAATAGAAACTGGGGTAGTTAGTCACAAGACAGTTTCTGTCACACCTAGTGGCATTGGCCTTGCCACACTGGCTGCTTGTCCCCTTACAATGGATAAGTACAGGCAGACAGTTCAATAAATGGTGTTGAGGCCTTGGCCTACAGGGACACAGGTGCCAGTATCACTTTGGTGACTGAAAACCTAGTGCATCATGAACAACACATCATTGGACAACAGTATAAGATTATTGATGTCCATAACTCCACTAAGTTTCTTCCCTTAGCTATAATTCAGTTTAGTTGGGGTGGAGTTACTGGCCCTAAGCAGGTGGTGGTATCACCTAGCTTACCTGTAGACTGTCTCTTAGATAATGACCTAGAGGTCTCAGGTTGGGCTGATGTAGGGTTTTATGCCCATGCAGCCATGCTGGGCATCCCTGAGGAATTGTTCCCTCTCATTTCTACTGAAATGAAAAAGCAAAGGAGAGAAGGCCTGAAAACTCAGGATCCCTCTCCATCAACAGGTAAAAAGGGTATCACAGTATCGCCTAACCACCCTACCATTCAGGATACCATTCCTGTGGTGGGAGAAACATCTCCTGGGGTGGCACCTGTTCCAAGGGAATCATCAGCTGGCAAAACTGGACTCCCTGAGGTAGAAGTACCTCTCTGTGGGATAACTAACATTGGTGAGAAAAAGAGCACCATTTTAGTTAACATGGAGCATCCCTCCAACCCTCCCAGAGAAACTTTAGTGCAGAAACCCTGCACTGCCTCACAACACTTAGGACAGCATCCCTGCCCTAGTGTGGAGCTCATAAGACAGCATCCCTGCCCTGCTCCAACTCAAGAGAAACAGCATCCCTGTTCTCTCTTCCAGCCATATGGACAAAGTTTTTGCCCAGCTATGGCTTTTCTGAGACAGCATCCCTGTCTGGCATTTCCATCACTACAAATAGGTTCAGTGGACAATTCCCACTGCTCTAAACTAAAACTTACTGATAGAAACTCTGAAAATACAACTTCACATTGTTGCTTAGCTAAAAAACTTCAAACAGGGTGGTTTACATCCCCACAGGGAAGTAACCATATAGTGGATGATAAAGGGAGTAACCAGTCTATTGCAGAGCTACTCTCTACTTATCACCACTTAGACAATAAAGTCTCAACTGGCCAAGGTTAGCCTTATTGTCCTTCGTTTGGGGGGGGGGGGTTGTGTGAGAAAGTAGCCTCTTTCTAGCCTTGTTACCCCCACTTTTGGCCTGTTTGTGAGTGTATGTCAGGGTGTTTTCACTGTCTCACTAGGATCCTGCTAGCCAGGGCCCAGTGCTCATAGTGAAAACCATATGTTTTCAGTATGTTTGGTATGTGTCACTGGGACCCTGCTAGTCAGGACCCCAGTGCTCATAAGTTTGTGGCCTATATGTATGTGTTCCCTGTGTGGTGCCTAACTGTCTCAATGAGGCTGTGCTAACCAGAACCTCAGTGGTTATGCTCTCTCATTTTTTTCAAATTGTCACTAACAGGCTAGTGACCAATTTTACCAATTTACATTGGCTTACTGGAACACCCTTATAATTCCCTAGTATATGGTACTGAGGTACCCAGGGTATTGGGGTTCCAGGAGATCCCTATGGGCTGCAGCATTTCTTTTGCCACCCATAGGGAGCTCTGACAATTCTTACACAGGCCTGCCAGTGCTGCCTGACTGAAATAACGTCCACGTTATTTCACAGCCATTTAGCACTGCACTTAAGTAACTTATAAGTCACCTATATGTCTAACCTTCACCTGGTGAAGGTTGGGTGCAAAGTTACTTAGTGTGTGGGCACCCTGGCACTAGCCAAGGTGCCCCCACATCGTTCAGGGCAAATTCCCCGGACTTTGTGAGTGCGGGGACACCATTACACGCGTGCACTGTACATAGGTCACTACCTATGAATAGCTTCACAATGGTAACTCCGAACATGGCCATGTAACATGTCTAAGATCATGGAATTGGAGACAATTCCATGATCAGCCAGGTCTCTAGCACAGATCCCGGGTACTGCCAAACTGCCTTTCCGTGGTCTCCACTGCAGCTGCTGCTGCTGCCAACCCCTCAGACAGGTTTCTGCCCTCCTGGGGTCCAGGCTGCCGTGGCCCAGGAAGGCAGAACAAAGGATTTCCTCTGAGAGAGGGTGAAACACCCTCTCCCTTTGGAAATAGGTGTGATGGCTGGGGAGGAGTAGCCTCCCCCAGCCTCTGGAAATGCTTTGATGGGCACAGATGGTGCCCATCTCTGCCTAAGCCAGTCTACACCGGTTCAGGGATCCCCAGCCCTGCTCTGGCGCGAAACTGGACAAAGGAAAGGGGAGTGACCACTCCCCTGACCTGCACCTCCCAGGGGAGGTGCCCAGAGCTCCTCCAGTGTTCCCCAGACCTCTGCCATCTTCAAAACAGAGGTGTTGCTGGCACACTGGACTGCTCTGAGTGGCCAGTGCCAGCAGGTGACGTCAGAGACTCCTTCTGATAGGCTCTTACCTCTCTTAGTAGCCAATCCTCCTTCCTAGGTAGCCAAACCTCCTTTTCTGGCTATTTAGGGTCTCTGCTTTGGGGAATTCTTCAGATAACGAATTCAAGAGCTCACCAGAGTTCCTCTGCATCTCCCTCTTCACCTTCTGCCAAAGGATCGCTGACTGCTCAGGACGCCTGCAAAACCGCAACAAAGTAGCCAGAGGACTACTAGCATACTTGTATCGCTTCATCCTGCTGGCTTTCTCGACTGTGTCCAGGTGGTGCATGCTCTGGGGGAAGCCTGCCTCCTTCTTGCACCAGGAGCTCTGAAGAAATCTCCAGTGGGACGACGGAATCTTCCCCCTGCAACCTGCAGGCAACAAAAGACTGCATCACTAGTCCTCTGGGTCTCCTCTCAGCACGATGAGCGTGGTCCCTGGAACTCAGCAACTCTGTCCAAGTGACTCCCACAGTCCAGTGACACTTCAGTCCAAGTTTGGTGGAGGTAAGTCCTTGCTTCCCCACGCTTGACTGCATTGCTGGGTACCGCGTGATTTGCAGCTACTCCAACTCCTGTGCACTCTTCCAGGATTTCCTTCATGCACAGCCAAGCCTGGTTCCCCGACACTCTAACTTGCAGTGCACAACCTTCTGAGTTGTCCTCTGGCGTCGTGGGACTCCCTTTTGTGACTTCTCATGGACTCCGGTTCACTCTCCTTCCAAGTGCCTGTTCAGGTACTTCTGCGGGTGCTGCCTGCTTCTGTGAGGGCTCCATGACTTGCTGAATGCCCCCTCTGTCTCCTCATCCAAGTGGCAACATCCTGGTCCCACCTGGGCCACAGCAGCATCCAAAAACCCTAACCGCGACCCTTGCAGCTAGGAAGGCTTGTTTGCGGTCTTTCTGCGTGGGAACACGTTTGCAAGCTTCTTCACCACGTGGGACATCCATACTCCAAAGGGGAAGTTCCTAGTACTCTTTGTTCTTGCAGAATCCACAGCTTCTACCATCCAGTGGCAGCTTGTTTGCACCCTCAGCCGGCATTTCCTGGGCATCTGCCCTCTCTTGACATTGTCGCGACTCTTGGACTTGGTCCTCTTGTTTGACAGGTACTCAGGTCCAGAAATCCACTTTGGTTGCATTGCTGGTGTTGGTCTTCCTTGCAGAATTCCCCTATCACGACTTCTGTGCTCTCTGGGGAATATAGGTGCACTTTACACCTACTTTTCAGGATCTTGGGGTGGGCTATTTTTCTAACCCTCACTGTTTTATTACAGTCTCAGCGACCCTCTACAAGCTCACATAGGTTTGGGGTCCATTCGTGGTTCACATTCCACTTTTGGAGTATATGGTTTGTGTTGCCCCTCTACCTATGTGCTCCTATTGCAATCTATTGTAACTTTACACTGCTTGCATTACTTCCTTTTGCTATTACTGCATATTTTTGGTATTGTGTACATATATCTTGTGTATATTTGGCATCCTCATACTGAGGGTACTCACTGAGATACTTTTGGCATATTGTCATAAAAATAATGTACCTTTATTTTTAGTATATCTGTGTATTGTGTTTTCTTATGATATAGTGCATAAGACACCAGTGGTATAGTAGGAGCTTTGCATGTCTCCTAGTTCAGCCTAAGCTGCTCTGCTATAGCTACCTTCTATTAGCCTAAGCTGCTAGAAACACAGCTTCTACACTAATAAGGGATAACTGGACCTGGTACAGAGTGTAAGTACCCTTTGGTTCCCACTACAAGCCAGGCCAGCCTCCTACATTGGTTGTGCAGCGGTGGGATAAGTACTTGCAACTACTTACCACTTTGTCATTGTGCACTTTTCATAAGAGAATAATATACAAAACAAGTTCAGTGTATGTACACCTAACCAAAAAGATTTGCTTTTCTTCTCTTACACTATCTGCTAAGTGCTGCAAAAGTACTCCTAAACTTTCAAAAAGTGTTTTTTCTGTTTCCTTAAAAAGTCCTGAAACTTTTTCTCTCTTTTATCTGTCTCTAAAGCTTTTTCTATCATGTCTGATGGTGGGACTGCTGGCAACAGTCAAGCTAAGGGTGTAGTTGGGTTCACTTATGGGTACATCATAGAAACTGGGGTAGTCAGTCCCAAGACAGTTTCTGTCACACCTAGTGGCATTGGCCTTGCCACACTGGCTGCTTGTCCCCTTACAATGGAGAAGTACAGGCAGACAGTTTCAATAAATGGTGTTGAGGCCCAGGCCTACAGGGACACAGGTGCCAGTATCACTTTGGTGACTGAAAACCTAGTGTCTCCTGAGCAACACATCATTGGACAACAGTACAAGATTATTGATGTCCATAACTCTACTAAGTTTCTTCCCTTAGCTATAGTTCAGCTTAGTTGGGGTGGAGTTACTGGCCCTAAGCAGGTGGTAGTATCACCTAGCTTACCTGTAGACTGTCTCTTAGGTAATGACCTAGAGACCTCAGGTTGGGCTGAGGTAGAGTTTTATACCCATGCAGCCATGCTGTGTATCTCTGAGGAATTGTTCCCTCTCATTTCTACTGAAATGAAAAAGCAAAGGAGAGAAAAAGGCCTGAAAACTCAGGATCCCTCTCCAACAACAGGTAAAAAGGATATCACAGTATCCCCTAACCACCCTGCCATTCAGGATACCATTCCTGTGGTGGGAGAAACCTCTCCTGGGGTGGCACCTGTACCAAGGGAATCATCAGCTGGCATAGCTGTACTCCCTGAGGTAGAAGTACCTCTCTGTGGGATAACTAATATTGGTGAGAAAAAAGCACCATTTTAGTTAACATGGAGCATCCCTCCAACCCTCCCAGAGAAACTTTAGTGCAGAAACCCTGCACTGCCTCACAACACTTAGGACAGCAGCCCTGCCCTAGTGTGGAGCTCATAGGACAGCATCCCTGCCCTGCTCCAACTCAAGAGAAACAGCATCCCTGTTCTCTCTTCCAGCCATATGGACAAAGTTTTTTCCCAGCTATGGCTTTACTGAGACAGCATCCCTGTCTGGCATTCTCATCACTAGAAATAGGTCCAGTGGACAATTCCCACTGTTCTAAACTAAAACTTACTGATAGAAAATCTGAAAATATATCTTCACAGTGTTGGTTAGCTAAACAACTTCAAACAGGGTGGTTCAGGGAAGGAACCATATAGTGGTTGATAAAGGGAGTAACTAGTCTATTGCAGAGCTACTCTCCACTTATAACCACTTAGACAATAAAGTCTCAACTTGCCAAGGTTAGCCTTATTGTCCTTCGTTTGGGGGGGGTTGTGTGAGAAAGTAGCCTCTTTCTAGCCTTGTTACCCCCACCTTTGGCCTGTTTGTGAGTATATGTCAGGGTGTTTTCACTGTCTCACTGAGATCCTGCTAGCCAAGGCCCAGTGCTCATAGTGAAAACCCTATGTTTTCAGTATGTTTGTTATGTGTCACTGGGACCCTGCTAGCCAGGACCCCGGTGCTCATAAGTTTGTGGCCTATATGTATGTGTTCCCTGTGTGATGCCTAACTGTCTCACTGAGGCTCTGCTAAACAGAACCTCAGTGGTTATGCTCTCTCTGTATACCAAAAATTGTCACTAACAGGCTAGTGACCAATTTCACCAATTCACATTGGCATACTGGAACACCCTTATAATTCCCTAGTATATGGTACTGAGGTACCCAGGGTATTTGGGTTCCAGGTGATCCCTATGGGCTGCAGCATTTCTTTTGCCATCCATAGGGAGCTCTGACAATTCTTACACAGGCCTGCCACTACAGCCTGAGTGAAATAACGTCCACGTTATTTCACAGCCATTTACCACTGCACTTAAGTAACTTATAAGTCACCTTTATGTCTAACCTTCACCTGGTGAAGGTTGGGTGCTAAGTTACTTAGTGTGTGGGCACCCAGGCACTAGCCAAGGTGCCCCTACATCGTTCAGGGCAAATTCCCCGGGTTTGTGAGTGCGGGGGCACCATTTCACACGTGCACTATACAAAGATCACTACCTATGTATAGCGTCACTATGGTAACTCCGAACATGGCCATGTAACATGTCTAAGATCATGGAATAGTCACCCCAATGCCATTCTGGCATTGGGGAGACAATTCCATAATCCCCCGAGTCTCTAGCACAGACCCAGCTACTGCCAAACTACCTTTCCCGGGGTTTCACTGCAGCTGCTGCTGCTGCCAACCCCTCAGACAGGTTTCTGCCCTCCTTGGGTCCAGCCAGGCCTGGCCCAGGAAGGCAGAACAAAGGACTTCCTCAGAGAGAGGGTGTTACACCCTCTCCCTTTGGAAAAAGGTGTCAGTGCTGGGGAGGAGTAGCCTCCCCCAGCCTCTGGAAATGCTTTGATGGGCACAGATGGTGCCCATCTCTGCATAAGCCAGTCTACACCGGTTCAGGGATCCCCCAGCCCTGCTCTAGCGCGAAACTGGACAAAGGAAAGGGGAGTGACCACTCCCCTGACCTGCACCTCCCAGGGGAGGTGCCGAGAGCTCCTCCAGCATGCCCCACACCTCAGCCATCTTGGATTCAGAGGTGTGCTGGCACACTGGACTGCTCTGAGGTGCCAGTGCCAGCAGGTGACGTCAGAGACTCTTTCTGATAGGCTCTTACCTGTGCTACTAGCCTATCCTCCTTCCTAGGTAGCCAAACCTCCTTTTCTGGCTATTTAGGGTCTCTGCTTTTGGGAATTCTTCAGATACCGAATGCACGAGCTCACCAGAGTTCCTCTGCACTTCTCTCTTCACCTTCTGCCAAAGGATCGACCGCTGACTGCTCAGGACGGCTGCAAAACCGCAACAAAGCAGCAAAGACAACTACTGCAACCTTGTATCGCTTATCCTGCCGCCTTCTCGACTGTTTCCTGGTGGTGCATGCTCTGGAGGTAGCCTGCCTCCTCTCTGCACCAGGAGCTCTGAAGAAATCTCCCGTGGGACGACGGAATCCTCCCCCTGCAACCACAGGCAACAAAACACTGCTTCACCGGTCCTCTGGGTCCCCTCTCAGCACGACAAGTGTGGCCCCTGGAACTCAGCAACTCTGTCCAAGTGACTCCCACAGTCCAGTGACTCTTCAGTCCAAGTTTGGTGGAGGTAAGTCCTTGCCTCCCCACGCTAGACTGCTTTGCTGGGTACCGCGTGATTTGCAGCTGCTCCGGCTCCTGTGCACTCTTCCAGGATTTCCTTTGTGCACAGCCAAGCCTGGGTCCCCGAGACTCTAACCTGCAGTGCACAAACTTCTGAGTTGTCCTCCGGCGTCGTGGGACTCCCTTTTCTGACTTCGGGTGGACTCCGGTTCACTCCTCTTCCAAGTGCCTGTTCTGGTACTTCTACGGGTGCGGCCTGCTTCTGTGAGGGCTCCCTGACTTGCTGGGTGCCCACTCTGTCTTCTCATCCAAGTGGCAACATCCTGGTCCCTCCTGGGCCACAGCAGTACCCAAAAACCCTAACTGCGACCCTTGTAGCTAGCAAGGCTTGTTTGTGGTTTTTCTGCATGGGAACACCTCTGCCAGCTTCTTCATGACATGGGACACCTATCCTCCAAAGGGGAAGTTCCTAGTCCTCTTCGGTCTTGCAGAATCCACAGCTTCTACCATCCAGTGGCAGCTTCTTTGCACCCTCAGCTGGCATTTCCTGGGCATCTGCCCTCTCTCGACATTGTCGTGACTCTTGGACTTGGTCCCCTTGTTTTACAGGTACTCAGGTCCGGAAATCCACTTTGGTTGCATTGCTGGCGTTGGTCCTCCTTGCAGAATTCCCCTATCACGACTTCTGTGCTCTGGGGAATATAGGTGCACTTTACACCTACTTTTCAGGGTCTTGGGGTGGGCTATTTTTCTAACCCTCACTGTTTTCTTACAGTCCCAGCGACCCTCTACAAGCTCACATAGGTTTGGGGTCCATTCGTGTTTCGCATTCCACTTTTGGAGTATATGGTTTGTGTTGCCCCTATACCTATGTGCTCCTATTGCAATCTATTGTAACTTTACACTGCTTGCATTACTTCCTTTTGCTATTGCTCCATATTTTTGGTATTGTGTACATATATCTTGTGTATATTTGGCATCCTCATACTGAGGGTACTCACTGAGATACTTTTGGCATATTGTCATAAAAATAAAGTACCTTTATTTTTAGTATATCTGTGTATTGTGTTTTCTTATGATATTGTACATATGACACCAGTGGTATAGTAGGAGCTTTGCATGTCTCCTAGTTCAGCCTAAGCTGCTCTGCTATAGCTACCTTCTATCAGCCTAAGCTGCTAGAAACACCTCTTCTACACTAATAAGGGATAACTGGACCTGGTACAGAGTGTAATTACCCCTTGATACCCACTACAAGCCAGGTCAGCCTCCTACATTGGTTGTGCAGCGGTGGGATAAGTACTTGCAACTACTTACCACTTTGTCATTGTGTACTTTTCATAAGAGAACAATATACAAAACAAGTTCAGTGTATGTACACCTAACCAAAAATATCTGCTTTTCTTCTCTTACACTATCTGCTAAGTGCTGAAAAGTACTCCGAAACTTTCAAAAAGTTTCTAAAAAGTTGAAAAAGTTTTTTTTCTGTTTCCTTAAAAAGTCCTGAAACTTTTTCTCTCTTTTATCTGTCTCTAAAGCTTTTTCTATCATGTCTGATGGTGGGACTGCTGGCAACAGTCAAGCTAAGGGTGTAGTTGGGTTCACTTATAGGTCCATCATAGAAACTGGGGTAGTCAGTCCCAAGACAGTTTCTGTCACACCTAGTGGCATTGGCCTTGCCACACTGGCTGCTTGTCCCCTTACAATGGATAAGTACAGGCAGACAGTTTCAATAAATGGTGTTGAGGCCCAGGCCTACAGGGACACAGGTGCCAGTATCACTTTGGTGACTGAAAACCTAGTGGCTCCTGAGCAACACATCATTGGACAACAGTACAAGATTATTGATGTCCATAACTCCACTAAGTTTCTTCCCTTAGCTATAGTTCAGCTTAGTTGGGGTGGAGTTACTGGCCCTAAGCAGGTAGTAGTATCACCTAGCTTACCTGTAGACTGTCTCTTAGGTAATGACCTAGAGACCTCAGGTTGGGCTGAGGTAGAGTTTTATACCAATGCAGCCATGCTGGGTATCCCTGAGGAATTGTTCACTCTCATTTCTACTGAAATGAAAAAAGCAAAGGAGAGAAAAAGGCCTGAAAACTCAGGATCCCTCTCCAACAGGTAAAAAGGGTATCACAGTATCCCCTAACCACCCTGCCATTCTGGATACCATTCCTGTGGTGGGAGAAACCTCTCCTGGGGTGGCACCTGTACCAAGGGAATCATCAGCTGGCATAGCTGTACTCCCTGAGGTAGAAGTACCTCTCTGTGGGATAACTAATATTGGTGAGAAAAAGAGCACCATTTTAGTTAACATGGAGCATCCCTCCAACCCTCCCAGAGAAACTTTAGTGCAGAAACCCTGCACTGCCTCACAACACTTAGGACAGCAGCCCTGCCCTAGTGTGGAGCTCATAGGACAGCATCCCTGCCCTGCTCCAACTCAAGAGAAACAGCATCCCTGTTCTCTCTTCCAGCCATATGGACAAAGGTTTTGCCCAGCTATGGCTTAACTGAGACAGCATCCCTGTCTGGCATTCTCATCACTAGAAGTAGGTCCAGTGGACAATTCCCACTGTTCTAAACTAAAACTTACTGATAGAAACTCTGAAAATATATCTTCACAGTGTTGGTTAGCTAAAAAACTTCAAACAAGGTGGTTTACATCTCCCCAGGGAAGTAACCATATAGTGGATGATAAATGGAGTAACCAGTCTATTGCAGAGCTTCTCTCCACTTATCACCACTTAGACAATAAAGTCTCAACTGGCCAAGGTTAGCCTTATTGTCCTTCATTTGGGGGGGGGTTGTGTGAGAAAGTAGCCTCTTTCTAGCCTTGTGACCCTCACTTTTGGCCTGTTTGTGAGTATATGTCAGTGTGTTTTCACTGTCTCACTGGGATCCTGCTAGCCAGGGCCCAGTGCTCATAGTGAAAACCCTATGTTTTCAGTATGTTTGTTATGTGCCACTGGGACCCTGCTAGCCAGGACCCCAGTGCTCATAAGTTTGTGGCCTCTCTGTATGTGTTCCCTGTGTGATGCCTAACTGTCTCACTGAGGCTCTGCTAACCAGAACCTCAGTGGTTATGCTCTCTCTGTATACCAAAAATTGTCACCAACAGGCTAGTGACCAATTTCACCAATTCACATTGGCATACTGGTACACCCATATAATTGCCAAGTATATGGTACTGAGGTACCCAGGGTATTGGGGTTCCAGGAGATCCCTATGGGCTACAGCATTTCTTTTGCCACCCATAGGGAGATCTGACAATTCTTACACAGGCCTGCCAGTGCAGCCTGAATGAAATAACGTCCACGTTATTTCACAGCCATTTACCACTGCACTTTAGTAACTTATAAGTCACCTATATGTCTAACCTTCACCTGGTGAAGGTTGGGTGCAAAGTTACTTAGTCTGTGGGCACCCTGGCACTAGTCAAGGTGCCCCCACATCGTTCAGGGCAAATTCCCTGGACTTTGTGAGTGCCTGGACACTATTACACGCGTGCACTATACATAGGTCACTAGCTATGTATAGTGTCACAATGGTAACTCCGAACATGGCCATGTAAAATGTCTAAGATCATGGAATTGTCACAATTCCATGATCCCCCATTAGGGTACTGCCAAACTGCCTTTCTGGGGTCTCCACTACAGCTGCTGCCAACCCCTCAGACAGGTTTCTGCCCTCCTGGGGTCCAGGCAGCCCTGGCCCAGGAAGGCAGAACAAAGGATTTCCTCTGAGAGAGGGTGTAACACCCTCTCCCTTTGGAAATAGGTGTGATGGCTGGGGAGGAGTAGCCTCCTCCAGCCTCTAGAAATGCTTTGATGGGCACAGATGCTGTCCATCTCTGCATAAGCCAGTCTACACCGGTTCAGGGATCCCCAGCCCTGCTCTGGCGCGAAACTGGACAAAGGAAATGGGAGTGATCACTCCCCTGACCTTCAGCTCCCAGGGGAGGTGCCCAGAGCTCCTCCAGTGTGCCCCAGACCGCTGCCATCTTGGAAACAGAGGTGTTGCTGGCACACTGGACTGCTCTGAGTGGCCAGTGCCAGCAGCTGATGTCAGAAACTCCTTCTGATAGGCTCTTACCTCTCTTAGTAGCCAATCCTCCTTCCTAGGTAGCCAAACCTCCTTTTCTGGCTATTTAGGGTCTCGGCTTTGGGGGATTCTTCAGATAACAAATGCAAGAGCTCACCAGAGTTCCTCTGCATCTCCCTCTTCACCTTCTGCCAAAGGACCGCTGACTGCTCAGGACGCCTGCAGAACCGCAACAAAGTAGCCAGACGACTACTAGCAACCTTGTATCGCTTCATCCTGCCGGCTTTCTCGACTGTTTCCAGGTGGTGCATGCTCTGGGGGTAGCCTGCCTCCTTCTTGCACCAGGAGCTCTGAAGAAATCTCCTGTGGGTCGACGGAATCTTCCCCCTGCAACCGCAGGCAACAAAAGACTGCATCACCGGTCCTCTGGGTCCCCTCTCAGCACGACGAGCGTGGTCCCTGGAACTCAGCAACTCTGTCCAAGTGACTCCCACAGTCCAGTGATTCTTCAGTCCAAGTTTGGTGGAGGTAAGTCCTTGCCTCCCCACGCTAGACTGCATTGCTGGGTACCGCGTGATTTGCAGCTGCTCTGGTTCCTGTGGACTCTTCCAGGATTTCCTTCATGCACAGCCAAGCCTGGGTCCCCAACACTCTAACCTGCAGTGCACAACCTTCTGAGTTGTCCTCCGGCATCGTGGGACTCCCTTTTGTGACTTCGCGTGGACTCCAGTTCACTCTCCTTCCAAGTGCCTGTTCAGGTACTTCTGTGGGTTCTGCGTGCTTCTGTGAGGGCTCCCTGACTTGCTGGACGCCCCCTAAGTCTCCTCATCCAAGGGGCGACATCCTGGTCCCTCCTGGGCCACAGCAGCATCCAAAAACCCTAACCTCGACCCTTGCAGCTAGCAAGGCTTGTTTGTGGTATTTCTGTGTGGGAACACCTCTGCAAGCTTCTTCGCGACGTGGGACACCCATCCTCCAAAGGGGAAGTTCCAAGACCTCTTTGTTCTTGCAAAACACCAAGCTTCTTCCATCCGGTGGCAGCTTCCTTGCACCCTCAGCTGTCATTTCCTGGGCTCCTGCCCACTCTTGACACTGTCGCGACTCTTGGACTTGGTCTCCTTGTCTTACAGGTACTCAGGTCTGGAAATCCACTGTTGTTGCATTGCTGGTGTTGGTTTTCCTTGCAGAATCCCCCTATCACGACTTCTGTGCTCTCTGGGGGTTGTAGGTGCACTTTACACCTACCTTACAGGGTCTTGGGGTGGGCTATTTTTCTAACCCTCACTGTTTTCATACAGTCCCAGTGACCCTCTACAAGCTCACATAGGTTTGGGGTCCATTCGTGGTTCGCATTCCACTTTTGGAGTATATGGTTTGTGTTGCCCCTATACCTATGTGCTCCTATTGCAATCTACTGTAACTTTACATTGCTTGCATTACTTCCTTTTGCTATTACTTTTGGTTTGTGTACATATATCTTGTGTATATTTCTCATCCTCATACTGATGGTACTCACTGAGATACTTTTGGCATATTGTCATAAAAATAAAGTACCTTTATTTTTAGTATATCTGTGTATTCTGTTTTCTTATGATATTGTGCATATGACACCAGTGGCATAGAAGGGGCTTTACATGTCTCCTATTTCAGCCTAGGCTGCTTTGCCATAGCTATCTTCTATCAGCCTAAGCTGCTAGAAACACCTCTTCTACACTAATAAAGGATAACTGGACCTGGCACAAGGTGTAAGTACCTCTGGTACCCACTACAAGCCAGGCCAGCCTCCTACATTACATGGCCTTGTTTGGAGTTACCATTGTGACGCTACACATAGGTAGTGACCTATGTGCAGTGTACGCGTGTAAAGGTGTCCCCGCACTCACAAAGTTTGGGGAATTTGCCCTGAACGATGTGGAGGCACCTTGGCTAGTGCCAGGGTGCCCACACACTAAGTAACCTGGCACCTTACCTTCACCAAGTGAGGGTTAGACATATAGGTGACTTTTAAGTTACTTATGTGCAGTGGAAAATGGCTGCGAAACAATGTGGACGTTATTTCACTCAGGCTGCAGTGGCTGGCCTGTGTAAGAATTGCCTGAGCTCCCTATGGGTTGCAAAAGAAGTGCTGCAGCCCATTGGGATCTCCTGGAACCCCAATACCCTGGGTACCTAGGTACCATATACAAGGGAATTATATGGGTGTACCAGTGTGCCAATGAGAATTGGTAAAATTAGTCACTAGCCTGCAGTGACAATGTTAGAAAGCAGAGAGAGCATAAACACTGAGGTTCTGGTTAGCAGATCCTCAGTGATACAGTTAGGCACCACACAGGGAACACATACAGGGCATACATCATGAGCACTGGGGTCCTGCCTAGCAGGATCCCAGTGACACAAGGGCAAAAACAAACACACACACAGTGAAAATGGGGATAACATGCCAGGCAAGATGGTACTTTCCTACAATTCCTGCTTGAGAAGAATCTCCAAGGGCTTGAACTGAGCTTGCCTCCTGTTGTTTAAGTTTCAGGGCCACCAAAGACTTCCCCTGCAAGCTCCTGGACTCTCTGCTGAGACTCCTGCCCTGCCAAGTGGTGCCCTATTCAGTCCCTGGGCCCTTGAGAAGTCAAGCTGGCAGACAAGAACTTTAAATCCATGTACAGACGTCCATGCGGGGCCATTTTCGATGCACCTTCCGTAAGGCGGCTGATAAAGGCCGCGCTGCCGGCTTCACGGCTGAAATCTACTCTCTATCTGCATTGCGGCTGGGAGATTGGCGCAACATAGCTGGAGAAACAAGGCGCAACACCCGCTTACGGAGGCTGATAACGATGCAAACCCCGCGCAGCGTCCCTGGGCATCAAAGTCAACCCGACTCTGCGCGGATTCAAGGTGCACTGTCTGGAAATCGACACATCGCTCTCTTGTGAGGGAGAAAAATGACACATTGTTGACCCGACCGGAGAAGGATACGGCACACAGCCTCACTTGCAAATAAGGAATCAACACATTGCTGACATTGCTGACGCACGCTTGCCCGTGCGGCTTTATTTTTTACGCTAACCACGCACTTTGTGTAACAACAGCATTCCAACTGTTTTCTAAGGATTAAGGCCCTCATTATAACCCTGGTGGTGAGTGATAAAGTGGCGATAATACCAGCAACAGGTTGACGGTAATTACTGCCAAATTATGACCATGACAGTGATAACTCCCTTAGATAGCCAATGTACCACACCAACCGCCAGGGCGAAAACAAGACTCACCACGGCGGTAGCCGGCAACAGCCAGGTGGAAGACAAAGTTCCGCCCACAATATTTTGGCACATTATCCACCACGTTTTCTGGGGTAATGCCAACGCCATCAAAAGCCTGGTGGAAACACATCACAGAAGAGAAAGGACTCACCATCGGAGACACTGGGAAGAACAACACCGCCATGGAACCTGAACTGCAAGTCTTCCCAATGCTCTTCTATGTCATGCTCCACCTGGAACAGCAACGCCGAAGAAAACAACGATGGTGAGTATAGCTGCCCAGCACACAAGGGAGGGAGGGAGGAAAACGAGAGTGACACACACATGCACGACACACACCCGACACACACACACACACACACCATACACATAACCAGCTGCACACGAAAAGCAATGGCACACAATACACAGCAGAAAAAAAGCAAGGACAACAAGAATGCACTAATAAGAATGCATTGATATAAATAGCTAATAACTAATCCAATTGAACGTGAAACAGATATGTACAAATGTACACAAAGGGCCACTGCCCAGTCCAATGTACTAAGGGCCGCATGGCCACAGGACACAGTCCAAGGCCCATCTCGAATCCTGACTTCATCCAGACAGAACTCTGCAGGGGCATCAGTTTGCAAGTGGGCAGGTACCTCAGGGGGATTGGGGATGGGGGGGCACCTCAGCAGAATACGGGATAAAGCCCACTGGCTCTGAAGGGGGCTCCATGCCCATTTCTCTGTCCTGTGGAGTGCAAGACCACAGTCTCTGGATTGGGTGACTTTCCCACTGGTTCTGGGGGGGGATCAATGCCCATTTCTCTGTCCTGGGGAGTGCAAGGCCTCAGTCTCTCATGTGGGTGACTTTCCCACTGCTCCTGGAGGGGGCCCCTCATACAGCAGCCCCTGAAGGGTGGCCTACATGGCTTCCACTGGTTTGATGGCTGCACTATGTTGTCTGGAGGTGAGGGCTAAACTGTGGTGGCAAGTGGAGGTGCCTCCTGGGCAGCCTCTGCTGGTGGTGAGGGATGCACTTCTTCAGCTGGCGGTGTGAGCCCCATGACCACTGGTGGTGGTGGTGGAGGTGTCACCCTGACAGACTCCACTGGAGTCGAGGGCTTCTTCCCCTTCATGGCATGAGGCGTGGGATCCTTACCCTTCCTGGCAGGGATTGACGGCTTCTTCCCCTTCATGGCAGGTTGTGCGTGTTCCTTAGCCTTCGGGGCAGGACTTGAGGGCTTCTTCCCCTTCATGGCAGGAGGTGTGGGATCCTTCACCTACTTTGCTGGTGGAGTGGGATTCTTCACTGACTTGCCACCACGACTAGGTGGTGCCACCACTGTCCGCGTGGACTGTTTGGCTGAGGTGCAGGACTGGGTCATTGGGACCCTGCTCTTAAGGGCAAGACGGGTGAGGGAAGGGGATGGAGAGATCAATTTGGGCAAGGAAAAGCTTCTTAGGGACGGTGGGGTGGGAGGAGGGATGGGAGTGGAGGTTGAGGGAGTGGTTGTAGGAGGTGTATGTCTGCTGGATTTGGGTGCATGTGTATGGGCAGTATGCTGATGTGAGGTGGATGGCTGTTGGGTGTGTGAGTGCTTGCATTTGTGTCCTATAGGAGGGGGGACAGACAGGGTGGGAGAGGACACAGAGGACGCATACATGGATGTTGTGGAGGTGTCTGCTAGTGAGGTGTGTGTGCTGCTTGGTGTGGTGATGCTGGTGGTAGATGTTGTTGCAGTGCATGCAGGTGTGAGTGTGGACATGACTGAGGGAGGTGGAGAAGGAGTGGGAGGCAGTGAAGGCAGTGGATGTGGTTGTGTCTGCAACTGTCTGGTGTTTGCATGAGTGCTTGTGGGATAAATTGTGGTGCCTGTGTTTGCCTGTGCCACTCTCGGGTGTTGTCTTGTGTGCATGCTCGTCTGTATGTGTGCATGGGAAGTGTTGGGGTTGAGGAGACTTGGACTGGGAGGTGGTAGTTGGAAGGGGGACGGTAGAAATAGGGACAATGGCTGCCATCAGAGAGGAGGCCAGAGCCAGTATCTATCTCTGTTGGGCCGCCAATCCACTGTGGATGCCCTCCAGGAATGCATTTTATTGCTGCATCTGGGATGCCAGCCACTGGATGGCATTCACAATGGTTGACTGCCCTGTAGAGATGGATCTCAGGAGGTCAATAGCCTCCTCACTCAGGGCAGCAGGGCTCAGTGGGGCAGGGCCTGAGGTGCCTGGGGCAAAGGAGATGCCCACCCTCCTGGGTGGGCGGGCACGGGCAACTCGCTGGGTGATGCTGGTATGGTGGGTGGCAGCTGTACCTGCAGCTGGGGTGGTCACAGAGGTGTCTGCCACCACTAGGGAGCTTCCATCGGAGGAGGTATCTGAGTCTGTGTTGACACCTCCTTTCTCTGCCGTGGTACACCCTTTGCCCTCCATTCTTCTGGTTCCCGCAGTGTCGGTGGACTCTGCCTCCTGGGTCCTGTGGGATGCAGCTCCCTCTGTTGCTCGTGCCCCTGCTCCTCTGCCAGATGATGCTAATACACACATGGACAGGATGACAGAAGAAAAAAGGGAGGGGAGAGAGAAAAAGGAAACACTGGGTCAATTACTGCACCAACACCATAGTTGGCATACACAGCACCGTCAGACACAGAGATCAGGCTTGAGCACAATGCATTTCACTGCCAGTAATTTGGCTAGATGCCACGGCAGGATGAGGGCCACACACCGCCAACTGCACCCCTCCTGGGACCCAGAAAGCCCTGATTGAAATGGAATGCTAACAAGCTAGGTTACCTACATTTGTCATACACCCATTACCCTAAAGTTGACTCACGCTGCAATGTCTGGCCTGGCCTTGGGGGCACCCACTAACTCACATCCACCACCCAGATCCCATCCTACCTGCCAAATATTTTAATAATGCCATTCATACTCACCCCTTTTTGGCTGCTGTGATTCCCTTAAGCGCCCATCCAGCTCTGGGTTTTCCACCGCCTGTATGCGGGCCATCAGGGGGGTCAGGTTCTGACAGGCACCCCTTCCTCGATGGGAGGCCATCCCCAGCAGGGCCTCCACGGTCTTCCGCGCCCAGCGTCTCAGGTCCTCCCACCGTTTGATAGTGGGTGCTCTGCCTGCAATAGACCCCAAAGGTCCGCACGTCCTTGGCGATGGTACGCCATAATCCCTTATTTTGATGGGCGCTGACCTGCAGAGGTAAGACAGACAGGAGAACACCATTACACATACAATTCAGCCTGTCAATCATATGGCCCACCAATCCCGTCTATCACCATTGGCACACACATCGCCCGGCGCACACCATGTACACCACCATAAGACATTCCCCCCGATGGCACAATGCTCGCACACACATCTCCATGCATCCTTACCACAATCATCGTGCCCAAAGTGTACTCACCTTGCCCATACAGCAATCTGTACTGGGGACCCCATCCACCAAACGCTCCAACTCCTGCGAAGTGATGGAAGGGGCCCTTTCCCCAGTCTCACGGGCCATGGTAGGTTCCAGACACAGGTCACAGCAGCACACGCAATGTAGGTGTTCTCCAGTTGAAGGTCAGGAAACAAGTCAGGAATCGGATAGAAAATGCTGGTCACGTCCGCGGCAGTGTACACTGTCACTGCCAGCGCAGATCCCCATTGGCTACTGTACTCCATAGAGCCCCATACTATCCAATGAGGAATTGCACGGCAGTGCAAGACCGCCTTCTGCCATGACGCCCAACATCGGCAGAGTTACCTCACCTCCACCTGTCCCTGCATACAGGACAGGCAGTCACCATTACATGGCGGAGGACAATGGTCATATCGACATTAACTGCGTCACAGCCTAGATTAGCACATACCTCACCATTTCCACTGTCTCATAACATGTATGCACTATGTATACTGAAGTTGTGATTCCATTGTTCAAATTGTAACAGCCTACTCACTCTTGTGTCCCTTAGATACCTACTGCTGCGGATGAATAGGAGGTGGAGCCATTACTCCATGTACAGACACCTTGTGGACTTGGCTACACTGGAGGACAGGCACACTATACTCACCTATAGACTGGACAGACCTGATATCTGCTATCTGTCATCCCACTGGGATCCCACCTCTTGTGCAAGTGCTCTCAGTGACAGTGGGCTTGGCAGCAGGAATGTCACAGCCAATGTTCTCAATCGTGCTGGCAAGAGTTGTGTCTGCCCTGGTAAAACACATGTGCAACTACATTTCTTTCCTCCAGGTGGAAGATTTGGCCACTGTGAAGGCCGGATTCTATGCAATGGGACATATCCCCAATATTATTGGGGCGATTGACAGAACACATTTTGCGTTTGTCCCCACTGCCAGAATGAACAGGTCTGCAGGAATCGTTATAGTTTCCACTCACTGAATGTGCAAATGGTGTGCCTGGCGGACCAGTACATCTCCCACGTCACTGCTAAGGATCCTAAGTCGGTGAATTATGACTTTGTTCTGAGGAATTGCAGCATCCCAAATGTGATGGCCCAACTACAGAGGCACAGGTTGTGGCTAATAGTTGAGCCTTGGTCCCCAGCCACTGTATGTTAGTGTATGCCTTCAGGTGCCATCCCTATAGCATTGTATGAGTCTAAATGTTATCCCTCAGTACTTCCAGGTGACTCTGGATACCCAAACCTATCGTGGCTGCTTGCTCCTGTGAGGAATGCCAGGACAGGGGCAGAGGAATATTATAATGAGGCACATGGGCGAACCAGAAGGATCATCGAGAGGACCTTCGGCCTCCTAAATACCAGGTTCAGGTGCCTCCATCTGACAGGTGGATCCCTGTGCTACTCACCCGGGAAGGTCTGCCAGATAGTAGTGGCATGCTGCGTGTTGCACAACCTGGCCCTCGGACGGCTTGTACCTTATCTGCCAGAGGAAGAGTCTGGAGATGCTCGTGCGGCAGCAGTAGACCCTGAGGACAGTGAGGATGAAGCGGCTGAGAATGAGGGTGAGGACAACAGAACATCAGTTAGCCGTCAATACGTCCAATGACACACAGGTGAGACAGTGCAACTGACCATTCCTATGACTATTGGTGTATTCTGTGTGGCTGTAGCATGAAGGCATTCACTTCCTTTGCATCTCAATTTACTGTCACCTATGGCTTGTCATTTTACAGACGTTGGTGATATTACAACTGTGTACTGATGTGCTGACTACAGACAGCTACAGGTCATTATTTTTATGCTCTCACAGTGTTCATATCATTTGCACTATATGTGACTGTTTCCATACATGCACATTTTCAAAACATAAAATACTAGTAGTCAAGTTGTGTTAAAGGGTGTTTATTGTAGTGCTATGAAATTGAGGGAAAAGTGCTATGGAATGGGGTGATGATGGAGGAAGTTCCAGGGTATTGTTCCAGTATGTTTGTAGCGCAGGTGCAGTGTCCAAGGGGGCATAGGAATGGGAGCAAAGGCAGTTCAATGTGGACAAGGTGACAGTGTGGGACACAAGGGGGACATTCAGGAGAGTCTCATTTCCTGGCCGTGGTCTTGTTGAGTGTCTCTGGCTTCTGTCTGGTTCGCAGGGAACATTTGCGGGGTGGTTCACCTTCTGCACGGGGAGGGTTGCCGGTGGCCTGTGGGCCTATGGTGGGGCCTTCTGCCTACTTGCTGCAGTGGAGGTGGAGGGCTGGTCAATGGACTGGCTAGTAGTAAGGGCCTGCTGCTGTGCTGTTGCCTCCCACATGCAGTTGGCCATGTCTACCAGCACCCCTGCTATGGAGATCAAGGTGGTGTTAATGGCCTGCAAGTCCTCCCTGATCCCCTGATACTGTCCCTCCTGCAGCCGCCTGTTCTCCTGCACGTTGTCAAGGATCTGGCCCATCGTGTCCTGGGAAGGTTGGTAGGCTCCCAGGATCTTGGAAAGTGTCTCCTGAGAGTCGGTTCTCTGGTCCTGTCCTCCCCCTGGTGCACAGCGGTCCTCCTAGTGTCCCTGTTGGCCTGTGCCTCTGTCCCCCGAACGGTGTGCCCACAGCCACTGATCCCAGGTCCCTGAATGTCTTGGGTATGAGGTGTGGCCTGGGTCCCTGTACAGGTGGGCACACTGCTGATTGATGTTTCCTGGGGACAGAGGTGTGGGTACGCTGGGTGGGTGCTGTGGTGTTGGATACTGATGGGGGAGGCTCAGTGGTGGACTGTGAGTGGGCTGGGGTGACCGGCTGTCCAGTGGTCCCTGATGGGCCATGTTGTTGGTCCAGATCCTGAAGTCCAGAGTTACTGTCATCACTGGGGGCATCTTCTATTGGGTGACTGGTTTGTCGTGGCACCTCCTCTTCGCTGACATTGGCTAGGGCACCTGGGGGGATGTAAGTGATGTATTATGCATCATGTCTGACATATTGTACATCCCTGGCTTCCCCTCTATCGTTGCTGTTGCCCTGCCAACTTTTGCTTCTGTATGGTGATGTATTGTGTGTTGTTAGTTTCCCTATGCTGTGCATGCTTTGGATATGGGTGTCCATGCAGGGCTAGGAGGGCTGTCCATGCATTGGTATAACACACAGGGCTTGGCATTGTGGTTAGTCATATGTGTAGGTGCAGTGTGTGGGATGTAGTGGAGTGACTGGAGTGAGAGTGAGGGTGTGGGATGGAATGCAGGTATGGGGGTGATAAGTAGTAAATGTTGACTTACCAGTGTCCAGTACTCCGGCTACTCCAGCGAGTCCCTCAGGATGCAGTAATGCCAAGACTTGCTCCTCCCATGCTGTGAGCTGTGGGGGAGGAGGTGGGGGTCCACCGCCAGTCCTCTGTATGGGGAGCTGGTGCCTTGCTGCTATGGAACGTACCTTCTCCCGTAGGTCGTTCCACCCCTTCCTGATGTTGTCCCTTGTTCTTGGGTGCTGTCGCACGACATTAACCCTGTCCACGATTCTCTGCGATAGCTCCATCTTCCTGGCAATGGATATCTGCTGTACTTGTGCTCCAAACAGCTGTGGCTCTACCCTGACAATTTCCTCCACCATGACCCTTGACTCCTCATCAGTGAAACGGGGGTGCCTTTATAGGGACATGGGTGTTGTGTGGTGTGTATTGGTGAGAGTGTGTTGAGTAATGTGGTGGGGTGTGTGTCTGGGTGTAAGTGGTGTGTGTGTCCAGTTGTCTCTGTGCTGTTCGTGTCAATCTCCTGGCAGTAATTGTTGTTTGTAAAGGGTTGTGGGTAGTGAGGGTGTGTGTTTTATAGTGCTGTGGGTTGAGGGGTGTGGTGTGTATATGAATGTCAGGTGTGTGTTTTTCGTATTGGCCAATGTAGTGTTGTTTTGTATGTGGGTGTTAATTCTAAGTGCGGTGGTATGTACCGCCAATGGTTTACCACCGTTGAATGTCCACCATGGTGATTCGTGAGTCATAATGTGGTGAGCTTTGTTCTGTTGGCGTAACTGTATGGGTGTTCGTACTGCCATTTTATCACTGGCCTTTGGGTTGGCAGATTTGTGTATGTGGCTGTATTCTGTCAGATTGGAGTGTATGTGTCATAATATGGTGACAGGATATTTGCCACCACGGCGGTATGTTGGCGCCCGTCAATGTGGCGGTAAGCGGAATTTACTGTCAATGTCATAATGAGGGCCTAAGACTTAGGGGGTCATTCTGACTCCCGCCGGCTGCGGTCACCGCGCGGCCGGCGGGAGCCGCCAGAATACCGCCGCGCGGTCAAAAGACTGCTGCGGGTATTCTGAGTTTCCCGCTGGGCGGGCGGGCGACCGCCTTAAGGCCGCCCGCCCGCCCAGCGGGAAACCACCTTTCATGAGGATGCCGGCTCCGAATGGAGCCGGCGGAGTGGAAGGTGTGCGATGGGTGCAGTGGCACCCGTCGCGCTTTTCAGTGTCTGCAATGCAGACACTGAAAAGCATCGTGGGGCCCTGTTAGGGGGCCCCTGCAGTGCCCATGCCATTGGCATGGACACTGCAGGGGCCCCCAGGGGCCCCACAACACCAGTTCCCGCCAGCCAGGTTCTGGCGGTTTAAACCGCCAGAGCCAGGCTGGCGGGAAGGGGGTCGGAATCCCCATGGCGGCCCAGCTTTCTGCGCCGCCATGGAGGATTCCCCTGGGCAGCGGGAAACTGGCGGGAGACCGCCAGTTTCCCGTATCTGACCGCGGCTGTACCGCCGCGGTCAGAATGCCCATGGGAGCACCGCCAGCCTGTTGGCGGTGCTCCCGCGGTCGTTGGCCCTGGCGGTATTCAGAATGACCACCTTATTCTTTTGAAAATTCACATCTTGACTTTTGTATGTTGGATTTTTGAAGTTTTTTCTTTGTGTTGTGTTTAGATAAATATCTATTTTTCTAAACTGGTGTGGTGTCCATTTTGTAGTGTTTTCACTCAGTTACTGTGTGTGTTGGTACAAATAATTTACACATTGCTTCTGAAGATAAGCCTGCCAGCTCGTGCCAATCTACCAAGGGGGTGAGCGAGGGTTAATGGTGTGTGATTCTCCTTTACCCTGACTAGAGTGAGGGTCCTTGCTTGAACAGGGAGTAACCTGACTGCCAACCATTGGTGGTCACCATTGAGGTTTGGACTTGTATTTGTACTTGATGTACAGTGATTAAATGTACACTACTGTTTTCAGTGCAGACCACTCCATGACCACGTACTACTTTTTTTTTGCTTTTTCTCTTTTTGGATTTTTTTTCCTACTTTCATATTTTTACTGATCCTTTATTGACTTTTTGAACTTCATTGGGAAGTCTCTTTCTGCCTTGGAACTTTACACTTTTGTTGATTCTTCATCATGCCTCAATCTGGAGATGCATCAGCTGGAGCTGCTTTTAACTTAGGGAAATTGGAGAGCTATACAGTTGCTCAGTTGAGGCAGTTCTGCAAAAATCTTGCCAGTCCCATTAAGCACTCTACCAGGAAGGAGGAGCTGCAGAAAGCACTGAGGACCTGGGTGACAGGCAAGGAAGATGAGGGGCACACAGAGAAGGAGGATGAGGGTGAGGAGGTGCAATCCATACACAATGGTAGAGTGGGTGGGCCTGTTATGTCCAGGGAGAGGGTCTCCAGGGCAGGTAGCAGTGTGTCCTCCAAGGGTCTGACTCCTGAAGGGTTACAGGACAGACAGGCAGAGAGGGCTCATCAGTTGGGTTTGGAAATGTTTAGGATGCAAAGGGAGATGGAAGAAAGGAGGATGGCCATAGAGGAGAAGAAGATACGGCTGGCTCATGAGCCCAGCTGGGGGAGCTGGATCAGAGGATCCAGTCCAGTAGGGATGGTGGCAGCAATATCACAGTGCAGCCTAGGAGGAGGATGCACATTCCTAAGGACCTTGTGAAGAATTATAAAAGGGAGGGTGAAATATTTTTGTGGTTCAAGCATTATATGTCTGCTTTCCATATGAACCTGGTCCCTGAAGCTCATTGGGGGCGGGTCTGTGGAAGCACTTTGAGGTAGAGAGAAGGGATACCCTTACATCCTAAGGGGACCCCTAGGTGCTCATTTACTCTATCATGAAGAACGACCTACTCACAAGGTATGGTCTCACCCCTGATCAGTATAAGGACAAGTTTAGGTCCCATAAGAAGAAGGAATTCCAAAAATGGTTGGAATGTGGTCACACTTTTTGCAGGTCACTAGATGGTTGAGTG
Source organism: Pleurodeles waltl (assembly GCF_031143425.1). Taxonomy (NCBI): domain Eukaryota; kingdom Metazoa; phylum Chordata; class Amphibia; order Caudata; family Salamandridae; genus Pleurodeles; species Pleurodeles waltl. The sequence goes on along the minus strand of NC_090447.1, from coordinate 1,532,676,944 downwards.
AAGGGCAGTAAGGTAACAACGTATGAGGGGCTTTACAATCTGATTGCTTGGGAGCACTTCTACAGTTTATGTTTTCCAGAGCTGCGCCAGCACCTAATTGACAGCAAGCTGACTGAGCCAAGGAAGCTTGCGCAGGAAGCAGACCGCTGGGAGAGCACCAGGGTCCAGAAGAGGAATGGGGAGACAACGCCAACGGTGGGCAGGGTCCCTCTCAGAAGAAAGGGGAGGTAAGGGTAAACAGGGGGAGTTCTCTAAAGGGCCCCAACCTAGTGCCCAGGGTAAGGATTCCCAAACCCCCAGTGAAAAGAAACCATGATTCTCCAAAGGGAAACCTGTGGAAGGGAGTTCCCTGCGTAAGTGTTATGCATGTGACCAGGTGTGTCATGTGAGGGGGGGACCCCAAATGCCCCAAGAGTACACCGACAACCACTGGTGCTCAGTCCCTGAATTTGGCTAGTGTAGTGCTTGGGCAGGAGTTAGTTCCAGGTGGGTGGGAGCCAGCTGAGATGACCCTTGTCTCACTAGAGGACAGTGAGATGGTACAGAGAACCCTAGTGGATGAGAACACTAAAAAGTACAGGCAGTGGGTGACCATTAATGGACAGAGCGTGGAGGCTCTGAGAGACACAGGAGCCAGTGTGACTACGGTGAGGAGTCACATGGTGTCTGAAGAGCAGATAGATCCCTATGTACTTCACCAAGTAGTTGCAGTGGACAACTCAGAGTGCCTATGCAGAGTGGCGCAGGTTCCTTTTGAATGGGGGTGGGTCTCAGGTTCCTTGAAGGTAGCTGTGAGTTCAAACATGCCTGTGGATTGTTTGCTTGGCAGTTACCTGGAGGATTCCCCTCGGAAGGAGGTGGAAGACAGATCACACTTGGAGAAGTTGGGTCTGCAAGGGGGGGTATGCGTATCCCCCAGTTTAATGGCAGCCCATCAGGGTGGTCAGGCGCCCCTGAAGCCTGAAACGGTGGCCCAGGGGACCTCCAAAAATAGGAAGGGCAGGGGGCATGGGAAACCGGCCACAGAAGTATTCACGGTCCAGGAGGAGTCTGTACCTGAGGGTGACGCCACGGAGCCTACAGGTGAACAGGTTGCTGAGCTGGGGGAGGTCCCTGCGCTGTCACAGTAGAAACAGAAAGGGGGACCCTCCAGGGAGGCATTCTGTGAGGCACAGAGGACATGCCCTACTCTAGTGGGTTTGCAGCAGCAGGCTGCAGACCAGGCGGCTGGCAAAAAGCCAGGATCTCACCTGATTTATTGGGAGGACGGCCGCCTGTACAGTGAGCCTAAGGTTGCTGAGTGTGGGTCAGCCCATGTACTGGTGGTACCTCACTGCTTCAGAGCCTTCCAACTGGGTCTGGCTCATGATGTGCCTTTAGCTGGACATTTGGGGCAGGACAACACCTTTGAAGGGCTTGTCACCCACTTTTACTGGCATTTATTGCGCAGGCACTCAGATGCTCACTGCAGGTCTGGCCAGACTTGTAAAGCAAGTGGCAAGAGTAGGGGGAAATGTAAGGCTCCCCTCCAACTTTTTCCAGTGGTTAGTACCCCCTTTGAAAGGGTCGGTATTGGCATTGTGGGGCCTCTGGATCCCAAGACAGCCATGGGCAACAGGTTCATCCTGGTTTTGGTGGACCATACCAGACGGTACCCAGAAGCCATTCCTCTGAGGTCAATCACTTCCCCTGTGGTGGGTCCTACGTTGATTTTTTTTTTTTTTAACACTTATTTTATCGACGTTTCAGAGTAAGTAACCCATTCACATTACAATCCCTTCAACCAGTGCATACATATAGCATTAAGGTAAGAGACTTTACTCAGGGCCCATAGCACTCTGATCATGGTGTATCATCCATTGTAATCTTACTATCCCTTTATAGAAGCACCCCTCTAGTAGGGTGTCAGGTGAAAATAATGTTTCCAGGATAACATGTTAGAGAATATGGTCGGGTTTGGGTTAAGGTATAGATGAGCATGTAAGGACAGATTTACAGATGGTCTTTCTTTGATTGGGGTTTTTCCCACATGGGGTTCCCCAAGGAAGTGGTATCTGATAGGGGTACCAACTTCATATCAACTTATATGAAGTCTCTGTGGCAGGAGTGTGGGGTACCGTATAAGTTCACCACACATACCACCCCAAAGCAATGGTCTGGTTGAAAGATTCAACCGCACCTTAAAAGGCATGATCATGGGCCTGTCAGAGCCCTTGAGGCGGACGTGGGACGTCCTCTTGCCATGCCTTCTGTTCACCTACAGGGATGTGCCTCAAAAAGGACTTTTATTTAGTCCTTTTGAGTTACTATATAGGCACCCTGTCAGGGGACCTTTGAATCTGGTGAAGGAAAGCTTAGAGAAAGCCCCCAGTAAACCTTCCCAGGATGTATTCAGTTACATGCTGGCCTTTAGAAAACAGACTTCCCGCTTCAGAGCTCTCGCACAAGAGAACCTGGAAGCAAGCCTGTCAGACATGAAACGGTGGTATGACCAGAATGCCACTCTGGTCGAGTTTCAGCCTGGGCAAAAAGTGTGGGTAATGGCACCAGTGGAGCCTAGGGTGCTCCAGGACAAGTGGACTGGGCCATTTGAGGTGGTGGAGCGCAAAAGCAAAGTCACCGACCTGGTGAATTTGCGGACTCCTGGGAACCCCTTAAGGGTCCTACATGTAAACCGGCTCAAGCCACACTTTGAGCAGACTGAATTGTCCATGCTCCTACCTACAGATGATGGATTGGAGGAAGAGAGTGAGCCTCTTCCTGAGATCCTGTCTGCTGGAGAGAAGGATGAGTCTGGGGAGGGAGTGAACCTCTCCCCCTCCCTGACCTCAGAACAACAGAAGTACTGTTGCCAGGTATTGGGTCAGTTTGCCTCCCTGTTCTCCTTGATCCCAGGGGTCACACACTTGTGCTCACATGATGTGGACACTGGGGATAGTCCACCTATTAAACAGAAGGTTTACAGGGTGACTGATGAGGTCAGGGCTAACATCAAAGCTGAGGTCTCTAAGATGTTATCCCTAGGGGTGTTTAAGTTTTCTAGCAGTCCTTGGGCCAGCCCTGTGGTCTTGGTCTCAAAGGCTGCTGCTCCTGGTGCCATCCCAGACTCCGGTTCTGTGTGGACTATCGGGGTCTCAATGCGGTCACTAAATCTGACGCGCACCCCATCCCCCGAACTGATGAGCTCATCAATTGGTTGGGGGCTGCCAAATACCTCAGAACGTCAGATTTGATGTCTGGGTATTGGCAGATTTTCCGAACTGAGGGGGCCAAGGAGAGATCAGCATTTTCTGCCCCAGATGGACACTTACAGTTTAAAGTAATGCCATTTGGGATGAAAACTGCCCCTGCCACATTCCTGAGGTTGGCCAACCAGGTACAAAATGTAATCCAGCTGGAACAGCGAGCCCAAGCAACTGCACCTCCCCCTTGTCCACTGTGTCTCTATGTTGTGCTCCCAACCAAAGCGCCTGCTGCTCCAAAGGTGTGACCAAGTGGGTCCAATGTTCACATATCATAGATGGAGCGGCACCAACGAAATTCACAACAAATGTAAGAACATCCAAAGATGTTGATCCAATGCAGCTTTCATTAGCTTCAATATACCAAATGGAAACCAGCCAACGCGTTTCGTTCACCATCCGTGAACCTCATCAGGGCTGTAAAATAGACATATGGATTGTACAGAATTGTTTTTATACAACATATAAATGTCACCATATTCAAATTTAACTTAATAACACCCATATTTAACATCCCCATACTTTAAAAATTATAATAGAAAAAATATTACCCATTTGCCACATTACAGTATAAATGCATACAAATAGTTAAATAACCAAGTAATGTAAACTATGGGTCCCCTATTAGTCGCTCATTCCGTGTAAGTATGACATTCAAAATCTAGGTGCAAATTAACGACTAATAATAAATGTGAGAGTCAATAATCTGATACCATGTCTGAAATTAATGTTCTTTTGATAACAAATACTGGGGAAGGATCTAAAGCAATACAGATTATATAATCTAGAAAGGTGGGATGATATCAATAACTCCATTGCTTACTCAAGGTAATGGTGCCTCGTCAATTTGTTCTAAATCCCTTGTGACAGCATGAAACTTTGACAATTCCAAGCACAACTCCGCAACACGTCCTAGAAAGGAGGCCTTCCCCCTGCCAAGTATGAGTACTCCAGTTCAAATATATTCATAATCCACTTTTACTGAAAAGCAGATAACTGATGGAAACGAGCATCGTAAACCACATTTTCCTGTTGAATAAAGATGATGACTTGTGTGATATCAATATATACGGCATAAGAGAGTACGATCGAGTGGCGTTTGTACTCTTCTAGTGGGAAGCACCCAGAGATGTCCTCATGTATCACGCATCATCCATGCAATAAGAAATACAGGCCCATATTTATACTTTTTGACGCAAAACTGCGCCCACGCAGTTTTGCGTCAAAAAAATTAGCGCCGGCTAACGCCATTCTGAAGCGCCATGCGGGAGCCGTATTTATAGAATGGCGTTAGCCGGCGTTAGCCGACCGGCGCTGCCTGGTGTGCGTGAAAAAAAACCACGTACACCAGGCAGCGCCGGCGTAGGGTAAAATGGCGTATGGGCGTCTAGAAATGGGGCAAGTCAGGTTGAGTCAAAAAAATCGACTTAACCCGATTTGCGCCATTTTTTTCCGACGCCCATCCCCCATCAACATGACTCCTGTCTTAGCAAAGACAGGAGTCATGCCCCCTTGCCCAATGGCCATGCCCAGGGGACTTATGTCCCCTGGGCATGGTCATTGGGCATAGTGGCATGTAGGGGGGCACAAATCAGGCCCCCCTATGCCACAGAAAAAAAAAAAAAATATATACTTACCTGAACTTACCTTAATGTCCCTGGGATGGGTCCCTCCATCCTTGGGTGTCCTCCTGGGGTGGGCAAGGGTGTCAGGGGGTGTCCCTGGGGGCAGGGGAGGGCACCTCTGGGCTCATTCTGAGCCCACATGTCCCTTAACGCCTGCCCTGACCCAGGCGTTAAAAAGAGGCGCAAATGCTGGGTTTTTTGCCCCGCCCACTCCCGGGCGTCATTTTTGCCCGGGAGTATAAATACCACGCACAGGCCTGGGAGTCATTTTTTAAGACGGGAACGCCTCCCTTGCATATCATTAACGCAAGGGAGGTGTTCACGCCAAAAAATGACGCTAACTCCATGAACTTTGGCGCTAGACGCGTCTAATGCCAAAGTATAAATATGGAGTTAGTTTTGCGTCGAATTTGCGTCGAAAAAAAACGACGCAAATTCGGCGCAAACGGAGTATAAATATGCCCCCCAGTGTCACGGGTAATTTAAAAAAAAGTGACGCACTGAGGTCACATGGCCACAGTCATTCAAGGTAACCTGCACCCCACTACACTGTTAAGACTTTACACAGTTCACGCGACTGTATTCCACTATAAATCGATCTAATGCCAACATCTTCTAAGTCAAGTTTTACTGAAAGGCTGACATCTAGCGGAAACGTGTGTCATAAACCACATTTCCCTTTAAATCAAGACCATAGCTTCCTAGTGTGACACAGATAAACCCGGCGTGCTAGGGTGACAAACGTGTTCAAAGTCCACTCTCACTGAGAAGAGAGCATCTGCTGGAAGTGTGCGTCTGAGCCGCATTTCCTTTTAAAGAAAGGATAATAGCTTGCTAGTATAATACGAATAAATACGGAGTGTCAAGGGAAGCGGAAACCCTCGTCCCTAAATATTTTAAAAAGGTCCAAGACCTGACCTCAATAATTGACAACACTAAAAAGCATTATTATAAATCGTAACTCACCACTATAATCAAATGCATAATTGACGTAGCCGTGATAAGATGTTCTGCCAGCTCTCCAAACGCCCCACGCGATGCCAGAGGAAATTACACCCCCCCCCCCCCGCCAACTTGTGTCCCTTTTACCCATGAAGCACACAGATCACAAGGCCACAGTCCTTTAAAGTCACAAGCACGCCGCTCATTTGTAGGAAATTCTAATTCATGTGCAAGGCTGTACCCCACTATAAAGGGAGCAGCCCGAAACCATTCCTGAAAAAGCGAAACAAAAAATAGAGATAAAGATTAATAACCAAATAAAAATGATAAACAGAATCGAACTCCATGATCTTGGAAGTAAAAATAAGAGTGAGAAAGATGATGAAGAATAACTGCACAAAAGATACTATAAATGAGATCTAAAGTCAGATTCCAAGTATCCATCCAATGCGTAAACCCATGTGCGCCCCAGGACTCCTGCCACCCAACTTGGTGGAGATTAACTGCTGTTTGCTCTTTTAGAAAATCCCAAACACGTGTCTGGGAGATGCAGATGCTGCTACCCATGAGCTCCGCTGGAGGGAGCTGGATCAGAGGAGCCGGTCTTGTAGGGATGGTGCAGCAATATGACACTGCAGCCTGAGATGAGGGTGCACATTCCTAAAGACCTACAGAAGGGAGGATGACATCTTCTAGTGGTTCAAGGAGTATGAGTCTGCTCTCCATATGAACCTGATCCCTGAAGCTCTTGGGGGTGGGTCTGTGGAAGCACTTCGAGGTAGAGGGGGGGTACTCTGACATCCTTAGGGGATCCCTAGGTGCTCACTTACCCTATCATGAAGGGTCTCACCCCTGATCAGTGTAAGGACAAGTTTAGATCCTGTAAGAAGAAGGAATCCCAAACATGGTTGGAGTGTGTTGATTCTTTTTGCAGGTCACTGGATGGTTGGGTGAAGGGCAGTAGGGTGACAACGTATGAGGGGCTTTACAATATGATTGCTGGGGAGCACTTGTACAGTTTATGTTTTCCAGAGCTGTGCCAGCACCTAATTGACAGCAAGCTGATTTACCCCACGAAGCCTGTACAGGAAGCGGACCGCTGGGAGAGCACCAGGGTTCTGAGAAAGGTATGGGAGAGACCATGCCAAGGGTGGGCAGGGTCCATCTCAGAAGAAATGGGGGGTAAGGGTAAACAGGGGGAGTTCTCTAAAGGGCCCCCACCTAGTTCCCATGGTAAAGAATCCCAGCCCCCAGTAAAAGTGAAACCATGGATCTCTACAGGGAAACCTACAGAAAAGGGGTCCTACAAGTGCTTTTTATGTGATTGGGAGGGTCAAACCAGCCCCCAGGGGTTTTCTCTGCAGCTACCGCTGCTGCCACCCCACAGACAGGGTTCTGCCCTCCTTGGGTCTGGGCAGCCCAGTCCCAGGAAGGAAGAACAAAGAATTTCCTCTGAGAGAGGGTGTTACACCCTCTCATTTTAGAAATAGGTGTTAAAGGCTGGGAAGGGGTAGCCTCTCCCAGCCTCTGGAAATGCTTTGCAGGGCACATATGGTGCCCTCCTTGCATAAGCCAGTCTACACCGGTTTAGGGAACCCCTAAAACTGCAACAAAGTAGCCAGAAGACTACCAGCTACATTGTAGCTCCTAATCCTGCCGGCTTTCTATACTGTTTCCTGGTGGTGCATGCTCTGGGAGCTTCCTGCCTTCACCCTGCACTGGAAGCCACGAAGAAATCTCCCGTGGGTCAACGGAATCTTCCCCCTGCTCGAGCAGGCACCAAACTTCAGCATCACCGGTACTCTGGGTCCCCTCTCATCCTGACGAGCATGGCCCCTGGAACACAGGTGGTGGACCCAAGTGACCCAGACTGTCCAGTGGTCCAACTGTCCAAATTTGGAGAAGGTAAGTCCTTGCCTCCCCTCTCCAGACAGTAATCCTGTGCACCGCGTGGTCTGCAGCTCCAAGGGCTTCTGTGCCCAAGAAATCATGTATGCACAGCCAAGCCCCTGTCCCCACTACTCTGTCCTGCGATGCTCAGCTCCCTGAGTTGATCTCCGGTGTTGTGGGACCTCCTTTTGCAAAGTTGAGATGACGGCCATGTTCAGACTTCTTGAACCCGTGTTCAAGGTCTTCTGCGGGTGCTTCCTGCCTGTGCGTGGGCTCTCTACATTGCTGAGGGCCCCCTCTGTCTCCTCTCCCAAGTGTTGACATCCTGGTCCTTCCTGGGCCAAGGCAGCACCCTTTTTCTTAAACTACAACTCTTGCAACTATCAAGGCTTGTTTGTGTTATTTTGCCAAGGAAACAACTCTGCATCCTCCAGCACACAGTGGGACATCTTCTGCATGAAGAAGAACTTCCTACCTCCTTCCATTGTTGCAAATCTTGCAGCTTCTTCCAACCAGAGGCAGCTATTTTGCACCTTCATCCGGGGTTTAGTGGGCTCCTGCCCCCCCCCCCCGGACACTTTTGCGACTCTTGGACTTGGTCCCCTTCCTTTGCAGGTCCTCAGGTCCAGGAATCCACCTTCAGTGCTTTGCAGTCTGTTGTGGTCTTTGCAAAATCCTTTATCACGACTTTAGTGTGTTTCTGGGGTAATAGTAGTACTTTACTCCTATTTTCCAGAGTCTTAGAGTGGGGTATCTTTTACACACTTAGGTGGTCATTACAACCCTGGCGGACGGTGTAAAAGCTGCGGTAATACCTCGAACAGGTCGGCGGACAAAAAAAGGGAATTATGACCGTGGCGGAAACCGCCAACATAGACTGCCACTTTAACACTCCCACCGCCACGGCGGTACAGACAAGCAGCGCAGCGGTCACCGCCAACAGACAGGCGGGAGACAATGTACCGCCCACAGTATCACAGCCCGCCAATCCGCCACCTTTTCTGGGGCGGATTCACCATGGATAAAAACACGGCGGAAACAGCTTTTGCAATGGGAAAACGCTCACCTTAACACACTCCACGAGGAAGTAGGCCACCATGGAGCCCGAACTACAAATACTCCCTGCGCTTGTCTACCTGCTCTTCTACGAACATCAGCAACGTAGGCGCCGAAGACAACGATGAGTACTGCACCTACGACGTAGGGGAGGCAATAGTCAGGGACACACACACGCAACACCCCCACCCCCACCCGACCCTCGCACATTACAACACACACACCAATGCATTTCCGAACATCACAGTAACAACCCCCAACCCCCCCGGAAGAATGCAAAAACAAAAGGAAATGAGTTCACCCAATGTAATGTATCAAAAATCAGTAAGCACATATATACATCAATATATACACATTCCAAATATATACATCACGATTAGTAGTACAGGTATGCGCATTTCAATGTCCGTGGACCACTGGGCCCAAAATGCATGGGCGAGGCCCACACTAGATACCTGTCCTGGAACGGAGAGAACACTGCAGGGGCATCAGATAGAAATAAAACAGGCACTTCAGGTTGAAGGGAAGGGGGGGCACCTCAGCCGGATGACTGCACCACGCCAGATCCACGACGGGGCTCCATGCTCATTGATGTATCCTGGGGAGTGCAAAGCCACAGTCTCTCAAGTCTCTACAGTGGGTGGGTTGCCCACTGTACCATCCTGGGGAGTGCAAAGCCACAGTCTCTCAAGTCTCACAAGTGGGTGGTTTGCCCACTGTACCATCCTGAGGAGTGCAAAGCCACAGTCCCTCAAGTGGATGCAGGTCTCCACTGGTTCTGGAGGGGGACTGGTGCCCAGAGTGCATCAGGATCCCCGTGACGGTCCCTGTTCCGTCACTGTCCCAGCTGCACATGGGCTGACGATGCTTGATCTGGCGGTCTTTTACCTGTTCAGCGGTGCTTTGCCCTGTTCAGCGGTGCTTTGCCCTGTTCAGCGGTCTTCACCATGGTGGTCTCTGACCTGTTCAGCGGTGCTTTGCCATGGCGGGCTTTGCCCTGTTCAGCGGTGCTTTGCCCTGTTCAGTGGTCTTCACCATGGCGGTCTCTGACCTGTTTAGCGGTGCTTTGCCATGGCGGTCTTTGCCCTTTTCAGCGGTGCTTTGCCCTGTTCAGCGGTCTTCACCATGGCGGTCTCTGACCTGTTCAGCGGTGCTTTGCCATGCCGGTCTTTGCCCTGTTCAGCGGTGCTTTGCCCTGTTCAGCGGTCTTCACCATGGCGGTCTCTGACCTGTTCAGCGGTGCTTTGCCATGCCGGTCTTTGCCCTGTTCAGCGGTGCTTTGCCCTGTTCAGCGGTCTTCACCATGGCGGTCTCTGACCTGTTCAGCGGTGCTTTGCCATGGCGGTCTTTGCCCTGTTCAGCGGTGCTTTGCCCTGTTCAACTGTCTTCACCATGGCGGTCTCTGACCTGTTCAGCGGTGCTTTGCCATGGCGGTCTTTGCCCTGTTCAACGGTGCTTTGCCCTGTTCAGCGGTACTTGACTTTGCTGTCTGTGACCTGTGCATTGGTGTGTGGCATGACGGTCCCTCATTACCCAGCGGGGCTGTGGCTGCCAGGGCCCTCCAGGGCACTGACTCTGGCGGTGGTCTCCTGACCAGTGACGATTGTGCTGCCCTCCAGGGCACTGACTCTGGCGGAGGTCTCCTGACCAGTGACGATACTGCTGCCCTCAGCACTGACTCTGGCGGTGGTCTCCTGATCAGTGACGATACTGCTGCCCTCCAGGGCACTGACTCTGGCGGTGGTCTCCTTACGAGTGACAATACTTCTGCCCTCCAGGGCACTGACTCTGGCGGTGGTCTCCGGACCAGTGACGACAATGCTGGCGGTCGCGTCCCGGCCGTCAGGGAGGATGGCGCCCTTTTCCACTGTGCTACTCTTACCAGACTTTGGAGACTTCTTCTGGCCCTTCACAGCCTTTGGAGGAGTCACAGCTGACTGGGCACTCCCCCCTGGACCCTTGTGAGCAGTTTTTCCGCCAGGAGTCTTCACCCTGTCCCGTCGGCCACTTTCCAACTTAAGGTGCTTTACAGGGGGTGGACTGGCAGTGCTTTGGCTCCGTGTCACACTGGCTGCCCTGGTGGCCGGTGCACTCCACAGACCTTTAACACGTACCACTGGTACTGGACTTTTTTTGGCTGAGGTGCTAGTACAGAACCTATGAATTGGAGGGGTGGGGGTGGTGGCAAAGAGGTCAACGTTGCTGAGGAAGAGTTTCTGACGAAGACTGGGATGGGTAGCTGGAGGGGGTCTGGGAGTGGAGGAAGAGGAGGTGGTTGTAGGAGGTGTCACTTTAGGTGATTTGGGTGCAGGTACTGGAGGCTGTCGTGAGGTGGATGGATGTTAGGTGTGTGGGTGCCCGCGTTTGTGTATTTTGGGAGGGGGCATCACAGACACACTGGGAGTGGACACAGGGGACGTGTAAATGGTAGTGGGGGTGGTGAGTGCAGGTGAGCGGGGTGTGGTGCTGGGTGTTCTGGTGCGAGTCCTAGTGCGTGTAGATGTAGTGCATGCAGGTGAGAGTGTAGACGACACAGGGAGGGAGGAGGGAGACGACGAGGAGGGGGACACAGTGGAGGCAGTGGATGTTGCTGTGTCTGTATGTGGGTGATGCTTGTTTGAGTACCTGTGGGTTGTGTGGTGCTTATGTTTGCCTGAGCTACTTTTGTTTGATGAGGTGTATGCATGCTTGTATGATGGTGTGCTTGGGATAGGCTGGGGTACAGGGGACTGGGTCTGGGTGGAGGAAGTTGGAGGGGGAGGCTAGACACAGGGACAATGGCTGCCATCAGTGCTGAGGCCAGAGATTGCAGGGTTCGATGAAGGGCAGCCTGACCAGAATGAATGCCCTCTAGGAATGCATTACCGTGTTGCAACTTCCTTTCTACACCCTGGATGGCATTCACAATGGTAGACTGCCCAACAGTGAGTGACCTGAGGAGGTCAATGGCCTCCTCACTGAGGGCAGCAGGGGTGACTGGGACAGGGGCTGAGGTGCCTGGGGCGAAGGTGATTCCCACCCTCCTGGGTGAGCGGGCACGAGGCGAAGTCTGAGGGGCTGCTGGGAGGGCGTTGCTGAAAGGGGAGGTGGCAGCTGTACCTGTAGAAGTGGGGGGCACAGATGGTGCCGCCACCACAAGGGAGCTCCCATCAGCGGACGAGTCCGTGTCGCTGTTTGGTGATCCGGTGACCGACGTGAAGCTCCCCTCGCCCTCCGTCCCACTGGTATATTCTGAGTCTGTGGTGTGGCCCTCCATGGCCATGTGGGATACAGCTCCCTCGTGCGCTGGTGCCACTGTATCTCTGCCTGATGATGCTGATGCACACAAGAACAGGGAGGCCACAAAAGGGGGGGAGACGACAGAAGAAAGACAGGTTGAGTGCATGGCTTACCGCTACCGTTGGCAGACAATACAGACACAGCAGCCCCCTGCACTACGCCGTGCTCTTGGCCTCTACAGATGCAATTCCTGGGATCTGGCCTACATGGCTATGGTGGTCATCTGCATGCATAGATGACACAGGGGCATGTATACCTGTACTTGGCACTCTACAGAGGTGGGGTGGAGTGCCACATGGCCTGCATTCCGGAGGGGCCTAGCCTACGTAAGTCGCCCTGGCCTAGGGAAACCCACATCCCTCCTCCCCCACCCAGACCCCTCCACTGCACGCAAAGTCCGCAGAATGAGAGTGTACTCACCCCCTTGTGTCTGCTGTGATGCCCTCAAGCGCCCATCCAACTTCGGGTAGGCCACCGCCAGGATCCGGAACATCAGAGGGGTCATGGTGCGACGGGCACCCCTCCCACGTTGGGAGGCCATCTCCAGCTGAGCCTCCGCCGTCTTCTTGCTCCAGCGGCGAATGTCCTCCCATCTTTTCCGGCAGTGGGTGCCCCGTCTCTGGTGGACCCCCAGGGTCCGGACGTCCTTGGCGATGGCACGCCAAATGTCCTTCTTCTGGTGGGCGCTGACCTACATGACATGTGCAGGGGAAGAAGAGAAGTCATTACCAACAGCACCGTCGAAGTGAGTGGCCCACATCCCTGCCCTTGCCATGTGGCACATGCATTCACAGTCCTTCATGTTCCCTGAACTCTGCCCCCTTCCTAATGACATCCAGCCCTCTCCACCCAGCATAGCCCATACAACGTGCTCCCTGTGTACTTACCTGTTGGTCTGGAGGACCGTGGAGTAGCGTGTACTGGGGGAAGACCCTGTCCACGAGCTTCTCCAACTCCTGAGCAGTGAAGGCAGGGGCCCTTTCCCCAGACGCACAAGCCATTGTCTCTTCCAGACCGAGGTCACAGCAGCACTTGCAGTGTAGGTCCTCTCCTGTCGAAGATCAGGTATTGAGTGATTGAACAGATGAAAATGGCGGCCACGTCCGCGGCGGTGACTTCTGCGGCAGTGCATATCATCACCGCCGGCGCACTTCATCATTGGTTCCTGGGGCCCATAGGGTCCAATGTTAACCAATGCAGCATTGCGCCCCGGTCTTCGACCGCCTACCGCGACGGTATACAACGCCAGCGCAGTTACCTCACATCCCATTGTCCCAGTTTAGAGGTCAGGCAGCTGCCATTTCAGGGACCCACATGGCTTCATTTACTACTGCGTCACACATACCTAGGCCTACAGTCAACACACATACAGGAAGAGTTATGTATTTGGTGTCGTGTTCTGTGTAGCTGTGGGTACATACCTGGGAATTTGTTGACTCTGTGGTCGCTGTTGTCCTTCTTAGGCACTGTCAGCTGGGACATTTGAGGAGATGGCGGAATCCTCCGGTGTACCGACCGCTGGTGGACCTGTTAACAATGGAGGAGCGACATTTAATCATCACCTACAGGTTTGACCGTACCACAATTCAGGAACTGTGTACCCAGTTGGAGCCAGACCTGATCTCACCAATCCGCCATCCCACAGGAATACCCCCTGAAGTGCAGGTACTATCAGTGCTCCATTTCCTTGCAAGTGGATCGTCAGGGATGTCCCAGCCTATGTTTTCCAACGTGTTGTCCAGAGTGTTGTCTGCCCTGCTTAAACACGTAAGGAACTACATCGTTTTCCCTTAGGTGGAGGATTTGGCTACAGTGAAGGGGGACTTCTATGCCCTTGGACATATCCCCAACATCATTGGTGCTATTGATGGCACCCATGTAGCTCTGGTTCCCCCCCACAGGAGTGAACAGATGTACAGGAACCGGAAGAGTTATCATTCCATGAATGTACAGATGGTGTGTTTGGCAGACCAGTACATCTCCCAGGTAAATGCTATGTTCCCTGGCTCTGTGCATGACGCCTACATCCTGCGGAATAGCAGCATCCCTTATGTGATGGGTCAACTCCAGAGGCACCGGGTGTGGCTATTAGGGGACTCTGGTTACCCCAACCTGTCCTGGCTATTGACCCCAGTGAGGAATCCCAGGACCAGGGCAGAGGAACGCTACAATGAGGCCCATGGGCCGACTAGGAGGGTGATCGAACGCACCTTCGGCCTCCTGAAGGCCAGGTTCAGGTGCCTCCATATGACAGGTGGTTCCCTATTCTACTCACCAAGGAAGGTGTGCCAGATCATCATCGCCTGCTCAATGCTTCACAATCTTGCTTTGCAATGCCAGGTGCCTTTTCTGCAGGAGGATGGTCCAGATGACGGTGTTGTGGCAGCTGTGGAGCCTGTGGAGCCCGTGGACAGTGATGAGGAGGAAGCTGAGGAAGAAGACATAGACAACAGGGAATCAGTCATACAGCAAGATTTCCAGTGACACACAGGTGAGAACACTTTTTTTTACTATTACATTCACTTTCACACTTCTACCTCTATCCTGTCAGTCAATTGGTAGCAGTATTTGGTAACTGAGTTGTACCTTTCCATTACGGTTTCACAGGTGTGGTTACCAACGTGTGTCATCTGCTTGCATCCTTCATGGACTTGTGATGTGTGACATAGGTATGTTGGCATTACAATAGAAAACGCTTTTTGACACTGTTATTGCTAATACAAATTTTTATAAATCACAGACTGACTCCAGATTGTTTTGTGGTTCAAGGGTGTTTATTGAAGTGCTAATTATTGGAGGAGGTTGTAAAATGGTGATGGTGGAGGAATGTCCAAGGCAGAGTCCAGTCTATTAGTCACACAGGTGCACTGCCCATATAGGCATAGGAAGTGGCGCTGGGGTAGTTCGAATATGGACAGGGTTACTAAGTGGGACAGTGGGAGGACAATCAGGGTGGTCTCATTTCCTGGCGGGGGTCTTGCCATCTTGTTCTGTCCTGTTCCTGAATCTCAGGGACCGCTTGCGGGGTGGTTCTCTGTCTGCAGGGGGTGGGGTGCTGGTGTGGTGGTCCTGTGGCAGGGCGTCCTGTCCACTAGCGCCGGAGGAGGTGGTGGGCAGTTCATCGTCTATGCTATTGTCAGGGGCCCCTTGGAGTGCCACGGTGTCCCTCATGGTCTTTTGTATGTCCTTCAGCACCCCTACGATGGTGCCCAGGGCGGAGCTGATGGTTCTGAGCTCCTCCCTGAACCCCAAATACTGTTCCTCCTGCATGCGCTGGGTCTCCTGAAACTTGGCCAGGACCGTCACCATCGTCTCCTGGGAGTGGTGGTATGCTCCCATGATGGAGGAGAGGGCCTCGTGGAGAGTGGGTTCCCTTGGCCTGTCTGCCCCCTGTCGCACAGCAGCCCTCCAAGTTCCCCTGTTTGCCTGTGCCTCCGTCCCATGGACCGTGTGCCCACTACCACTGCCCCCAGGTCCCTGTTGTTGTTGGGATGGTGGGTTTGCCTCGGTTCCCTGTAGTGGAGGACACACCGCTGATTGACGTGTCCTGGGTACGGAGGTATGGGCCCGCTGGGTGGGTGCTGTGCTGGTGTTCCCAGAGGGTGGAAGGTCAGTGATGGGCTGTGCCTGTGCGAGGGGAACCGACTGTCCCAAGGCCCATGATGGTCCGGGCTGGTCATCTGGATCCAGTTGGCCAGAGCTGCTGTCGGTGGAGTGGAGATGTCTGGACCCTCCTGTGTGGTGACATTCCGTAGTGGTCCTGCAGGGGTATAAGAGCATGATTATTGCATGTGTGTGTGTCATGGTGTGCAATGGGTGGGTGTGCGTGTACCCCAGTGCAAGCAGTCCTGTGTGGGGGTTTGTATGATAATGGTTAGGGGGTTGTTATGGGTATGTGCAGTGAGCATGCTTTAGTGAACGGTGACCATGCTTAGTTGTGTCATGCAGGGCTTGGTGTTGGGATGTGTGGTTTGTGTTATTACTACATTAGTGAGGAGTTGTAGTGATAGGGGAGGGGGTGAGGGTGGGGGTGTGTGATAGCATGCAGGTAGGGTGGGGGATATGATAGTTAAGATTTGACTTACCAGTGTCCATTCCTCCACCGACTCCTCCAAGGCCCTCTGGATGCATGATGGTCAAGACTTGCTCCTCCCATGTTTTCAGTTGTGGGGGAGGAGGTGGGGGTCCGCCGCCAGTCCACTGAATCGCAATGTTGTGCCTGGAGACCACAGAACGCACCTTCCCCCGTAGGTCGTTCCACCTCTTCCTGATGTCCTCCCGATTTCTTGGATGCTGTCCCACAGCGTTGACCCTGTCCACGATTCTTCGCCATATCTCCATCTTCCTAGCTATGGAGGTGTGCTGCACCTGTGAGCCAAACAGCTGTGGCTCTACCCGGATTATTTCCTCCACCGTAACCCTGAGCTCCTCCTCGGAAAACCTGGGGTGTCTTTGGTGTGACATGGGGTGGTGTGGGTGATGTGCAGGGTGGTGTATGTGTTGATGAGTGTGGTGATGTGTAGTGGTGTGTGGTGTTTTGTGCGTGGATGTTGTGTGGGTGATGGTGTTGTGTGCCTCTGTGTGGTGGGGTTCTCTATTGCTGTGTTCTCTGTCTTTCGGCTTCCTCAAAATTTCTGGTCGTCGGGGTTTGTGGGTGATGTGGGTGTGTGTTTTATATTGTGTTGGGTGTGTGGGAGTGGTGTTTGTATGTGTCTCAGGTGTGTGTATTTTGAATTGTCCAATGTGGCGGTGTTTTGGAGATGTGTGTGTATTTTGAGCGCGGCGGTGTGTACTGCCAATGGAATACTGCGGTTGAAAGACCGCCGCGTGGATTCGTGGGTCGTGATAGCATGGGCGTGTTTCTGTTGGCGTGGAGTGGAGGTTTTGTTTTCGCCAGTTTAACACTGACCTTTGGTGTGGCGGACTTGTGTGGGTGGGTGAATTTCGGCGGTTTACGGTATGTGTGTCATAATAGCTGTGGCGGAATTCTGCGTCCGCGGCGGTGAATTGGTGGTCTTCTGCACGGCGGTAAGCGCCTTTTACCGCCAATGTTGTAATGACCCCCTTAGTGTTTTCTTACACTCCCAGCGAACCTCTACACACTACACTAGCCTAGGGGCCCATTTGTGGTTCCCATTCCACTTTCTTAGTATATGATTTGTGTTGCCCCTAGGCCTATTGCATCCTATTGTGTTCTACAGTGGTTGCACTATTTTCTGACTGTTTTACTTACCTGATTTGGTTTGTTGTGTATATGTTGTGTATGTTACTTACCTCCTAAGGGAGTATATCCTCTGAGATATTTTTGGCACATTGTCACTAAAATAAAGTACCTGTATTGTCTTTCTTATGATATAGTACCTATATGATATAAGTGATATTGCATGAGCTTTGCATGTCTCCTAGTTCAGCCTTGGCTGCTCTGCTATAGCTACCTCTATCAGCCTAGGCTGCTAGAGCACTACTACTCTACTAATAAGGGATAACTGGACCTGGCACAAGGTGTAAGTACCATTGGTACCCACTACAAGCCAGGCCAGCCTCCTTAAGTCAGCCCGTGTGCTGGTGGTACCCCACTGCTTCAGAGCCTTCCTACTGGGTCTGGCTCATGATGTGCCTTTATCTGGTCATTTGGGGCAGGGCAAGACCTTTGAACAGCTTGTCACCCACTTCTGTTGGCCCCTAATGTGCAGACACTCTGATGCTCATTGTAGGTCTTGCCCAACTTGTCAGGCAAGTGGCAAGAGTTGGGGGAAATGCAAGGCTCCTCTCCAAACCTTTCCCCATGGTTAGTACCCCCTTTGAAAGGGTTGATTTTGACATTGTGGGGCCTCTGGATCCCAAGACAGCCATGGGCAGCAGGTTTATCCTGGTCTTGGTGGACCACGCCACCTGGTACCCGGAAGCCATTCCTTTGAGATTGATCACTGCCTCTGTGCTAGGCTGTACATTGATGTGGGTTTTTACCCGCATGGGGTTCCCCAATGAGGTAGTGTCCGATAGGAGTACCAACTTCATATTAACTTATATGAAGTCTGTGTGGAAGGTGTGCTGCATAACGTACAAGTTCACCACAACTTAAAACCCCCAAAGCAATGGTCTCTTTGAGATTCAACCACACCTTGAAGGTCATGATAATGGGCCTGTCAGAACCCTTGAGGTGGAAGAAGGACGTCCTCTTGCCGTGCCTTCTGTTCGCTTTCAGGGAGGTACCTCAAAAAGGACTTGGCTTTAGTCCTTTTGAGCTGTTGTTTGTCCACCCACTGAGGGGACCTTTGAGTCTGGTAAAGGAGGCTTTGGAGAAGGCCCCTAGTAAACCCCCCCAGGATGAATTCAGTTACATGCTGGCTCTGAGAAACCAGAGTGCCCGCTTCAGGAGTATTGTGCAGGAGAACCTGGAAGCAAGCCAGTCAGACATGAAATATGGGTATGACCAGAATGCCACTCTGGTCGAGTTTCAATCTGGTCAAAAAGTGAACACTTACACTTTAGCACTGGTTAGTAGTGGTAAAGTGTCCAGAGGAAACAAAACAGCAAAAACAGAGTCCAGCACACAGAAGCACCCTGGGAAACAGAGGCAAAAGGTTAGGGGAGATCATGCCAATGATGCCAAGTCTAACAGTGATGATTCAAGAATGATGTCAGAGTTGTAACAGTGTGATGATTTAATATGAATCATCCAACAACAAAAAAGAGAGGGGCTAAAGTGGAGTGGGAGGTTCAGAAATGAAATCCTGGTCCTGTGTATAGTACTCCCATCAAACAGGTAAGACAAAAATGTATTTACACAGTTCCACTACATGTGTATGAGCCTATGATTCGCAGGTTCCTGGGTGTTTAAATATTAGAAGCAAGAGCCCTCACTCACCAACTGGTGACATGCTTCATCATAGGCTGTGCTCCTCGTCAGGCCGGCACTGCAATGCCTGACGGGCCCCACAAGGGGGCACTTTGCCAGAGATCTTTTATAATGGTAACCAGCCGATCACAAAGTATAGATGTATAGGATTGGTATGAAAAAAAGGAGTGCTGTTAAAAATGACTAGAGGTAAAACATAACTTATTGTGATATCCGACCTCTGTCATGATTAAAAACAGGAGTGAGGGGAGACAATAAATTAAGGTCTAAACTCCCCTCAAAAAATAATAAGAGATAAGTGTCAGTAGTTATCACTAGTTCCCTAAATTTAGAGTATAGTGAAGTAGATATAGGATCCCCTGTACTACTCTTAAATCATGGTCAACATGTTTCTCGCTTAATAGTCATAATGATCTGGTGCGATTCGTCAGGACCAATACACCTACCTAATCCTTAGAAAAGTAACCCATATTCAGGGAAATTATATTTAGCAGGAACCTAGAATATTAAATAGAAAAAACATGATTGGTAAACAGGTAGCGAACACTTATTTATGAGGAGGGTGTCAACAAATCAGGGCCGCATACTCGTTTAATCTCCCTTCGTTGATGTGCAAAAAAAACAGTGAAAGAGAAAACTTTTAAAATATATACACAAAGAGGCAACTTTGCCACCCTCCTCATATTAGTGGATGGGCCCGATCGGGGAAAGCACCAAGCTGGCGTGGTCCAATGTGGTCTAAGTATATAGATGCAGAACAAAGAACTGTTAGGCTAAGAACATGCATTATGTTGATTATAGGTTGAGCCAAGAGCGTCCCTCTGAAAAAAATTAATCTGATATGCATCTAAATGATACATCCCAAACTCTATCTTAAAAACCAATATCTAAACAAAACAGTTTTGTTGGTATCAATCAAGTATAGTTTCTACTGATAAAGACTGCCACGGAGATCACCCTTATTGGCAGAAAACTATGGGGGTCATTCTGACTCCCGCCGGGCGCGGTCACCGCGCGCCCGGCGGGAGCCGCCAAAATACCGTATCGCGGTCGGAAGACTGCGGCGGGTATTTTGAGTTTTCCCCTGGGCTGGCGGGCGGCCTCCAAAAGGCCGCCCGCCAGCCCAGGGGAAAACGACCTTCCCACGATGAAGCCGGCTCGTAATCGAGCCGGCGGAGTGGGAAGGTGCGACGGGTGCTACTGCACCCGTCGCGTATTTCACTGTCTGCTAAGCAGACAGTGAAATACAAGCGGGGCCCTCTTACGGGGGCCCCTGCAGTGCCCATGCCATTGGCATGGGCACTGCAGGGGCCCCCAGGGGCCCCGCGACACCCCCTACCGCCATCCTGTTCCTGGCGGGCGAACCGCCAGGAACAGGATGGCGGTAGGGGGTGTCAGAATCCCCTCGGCGGCGCAGCAAGCTGCGCCGCCTTGGAGGATTCCAACGGGCAGCGGAAAACCGGCAGGAGACCGCCGGTTTTCCTTTTCTGACCGCGGCCAAAGCGCCGCGGTCAGAATGCCCTGCGGGGCACCGCCAGGCTGTCGGCGGTGCTCCCGCCAACCGCGGGCCTGGCGGTCTAAGACCGCCAGGCTCGTAATGAGGGCCTATGTCTTTCACGGAGAACGAACAGGGAAGTCAAAAAAGTACTTGGTCTAAATATGTAAATCTAAATAGAGATGGTCTAGACACTCCCACGGGGAAGTACCCTTCTGTCATATCATGTGGTGCAATGTGTAAATAGTGCACCCAAATTAAATAGAAAAAGTAGTAGAACAAATATATGAGCCAAGATTATGCAGGAGAAACACAGACATGTAAATATTACAAGTCCAGAAATACCTTCAGCACGATGAAAGGCACGTGTGTGAACATCAGCAGGACCTAATGCCGAGGTCTGTAGGGAATGGTAAGCTCCATCACTCATTTGGATTTAAATCACAGTGCATGCAGGAAGCGCGTCTAAATGGAGTAACCGGGACCGTTCTTCGCGGTCCCAGAAGTGAGCGTCGCTCTTAAATTCTTGCCGGCTCGAATAAATACAACCGGCAGAGTAAACCGGGAAGCCGGTACAGCAAAAGGGAATTAGCCCCGAAAACATTGAGAGGGGTCTGGGGCAGGATATACAGCGTTAGACGCAAGACGGGATCACCACACTTACTTGTACTTAGCCACGATTAGCGGTCCCATCTACTTCGGCTTGAAGCTCCCGGAACAATGGGGCTCGGATGGAAGGTGGAGCTTTTTAAAAGAGGGGAAATACATGAAAAGCGAAAATGGACTAACGTGTCTCTGCTTCCTAAGAGGTAGTAGACACTAAAAAAGTACAACAAGAGGGGAGGCCATATTTGTAGAGGCAGAAAAACCTCCAGACTACAGAAGGTTCCCTAAGGGATACAAATCAATGCAGAGACTACACTATTATTAAACCACAGTCCTGAGAATTGTGTCATTATGTCGATAATTAATAAAGTATCATGGGGACCAGAACAGAAATCAAAAAATTTAAAAATTACCATAATCAGGAAAATCTAGTTCTAGTAATGTCACAATCAGATGTGGGATAGTTTGAGTGGACCAAAGAACAGGAAGGGGGATACTCCTACCTATGAATGAAATTGTTCCAAGGAATATCGTCGTTAAGCCCCACCTGGTGTGTCTTCAATCTAAAAACGCAACGCTGTTCCTTCTCAAATACCATGGTAATGCTATCCCTGTTGTCCTTAACTGTTTCCAGAAGGACCCATCTCAGGTCATTGGGAGTGTGATTTTTTCAATGTAATGGTTTGTCATTTTCGTCGCAGACCTATGACACCTGATAGTGCTACGGTGTTCATTCATGCGTGTTTTGACCATTCTGGTAGTCATGCCTATATATCGTAAGTTACAAGGACACATAATCATATGAATACAATTCTTAGTGCGGCAGTTAGTATGTTTTATTAACTGCCATTTCCTTGGCTCACCCAAATCCAATTCTTGAGTGCTGGTAGTGAGCGGGCAAACATTACATCCACCACAAGGGTGGTGCCCTCTAACACCCAGCCAATTCTCAGTAACGGAAGTGGCAGAATGGCCACGAGATGTCGGTCTGGTGTGTACCACTAGATCCTTGATTTTCTGGGTTCATTTGAAGGCAAAAACGGGGCGCTCTAAAGATTCCCCAGCACTATTGAGGATAGGCCAATGTCTCTGAATGATCTTCTTAAGACGGTTACTTAAAGGGGTAAAAGTGGTCACACAAGTCAGCCTAGACTGTTGGTCATGTGTCGTATTGGATGACAAGGTCTCTCTGGGAATGTTGCTCGCTCGTTTCTTGGCCCGTTTGATGATGGACGTGGGGTGGTCTCGTTCCTCCAGCTTACCACATAAAACATCTGCTTGTGCATGGAAGTCAGCTAACTCTGAGCAGTTTCGTCTAATCCGCAGAAATTGGTCAAAAGGAAGATTACTTCTCAAGGCCTCAGGGTGGTGGCTATTGTATAGAAGGAGGCTGTTCCTATCAGTAGGTTTGTGAAACACAGAGGAGTGTAAAACTCCGCCCAGTAATATGATACGTAAATCAAGGAAGGACACTTCTTTATTAGAAACTAAAACGCAGATGGATATTTTTAATCATGACAGAGGTCAGTTATCACAATAAATTATGTTTTACCTCTAGTAATTTTTAACAGCACTCCTTTTTTCATACCAGTCCAACATATCTATACTTTTTGACCGGCTGGTTACCATTATAAAATATCTCCGGCAAAGTGTCCCCTTGTGGGGCCCGTCAGGCATTGCAGTGTCGGCCTGACGAGGAGCACAGCCTTTGATGAAACATGTCACCAGTTGGTGAGTGAGGGCTCTTGCTTCTAATATTTGAACACCCAGGAACCTGTGAATCATAGGCTCATACACATGTAGTGGAACTGTGTATATACATTTTTGTGTTACCTGATTGAAGAAGAATGCCAGAGTTGTGATAGTGTGATGATTGAAGGATGATATCATAGTTGTAATAGTGTGATGCTGCGATGATTCAAGAATGATGCCAGAGTTGTCATAGCGTGATGGTGTTATGATTTAAGAATTATGCCAGAGTTGTAATAGGGTGGTGGTGTGATGATTAAGGAATGATGTCAGAGTTGTAATAGTGCAATGGTGTGATAATTCAAGAATGATGCCAGAGTTGTAATGGTGCAATGGTGTGATGATTCAAGAATGATGCCAGAGTTGTAATGGTGCAATGGTGTGATGATTCAAGAATGATGCCAGAGTTGTAATAGCGTGATGGTGTGATGATTCAAGAATGATGCCAGAGTTGTAATGGTGTGATGATTCAAGAATGATGCCAAAGTTGTAATGGTGCAATGGTGTGATGATTCAAGAATGATGCCAGAGTTGTAAGAGTGTGATGATTTAAAAAATATAGGAGAGGCGGCAACTGTAGAAGTAAAAGTTTTTCTTAGAATAAAAATGCCTAAAATAAGCTTGGTTTCGCTAGCATAACTAGCTTGTCACACTGCACAAAAAGTGCATGTTTACTTTTTTGTGCACGAGCTACAATTGCGTATGTTTTTATTTTTTCTTTCATAAAATGATCGAAATTCATCTGCAAGCCGTAGTCTCTGACCTTTGTGTGAAAATGTAACTCATCGTTGACTCATTGTTGACTTCCTTGCGAAGGAGTGTATTTCTGTTGCAACATTGCAAGGCTGTGAGCTAAGCCTCTGTCGTTGTGAATGTGCAGAAGCAGAGCCCTAGTTCTAGTTAGGAGAGCCATCGCTGTGAGATGGAAGGATACCCATCTTCCAGGCATAACACACTGGACTGCAGCAAAGCAGAGTCAGTGGCCCTGCGGAGGGAGGGGTTAGAGGGTTCCACAAGGCCCCCATTGCGTTGGAGTGGGACACGCTCCTACACGAAATGCAGATCCTCTCCGAGGGAAACTAGACTTCTATTTCCTCCTCAGATGAGCTTGTCCTTCCTGCCCCCTCTCTCCCCAAGTGTTACCCCTCTGTCGCTGGGAGGAGTCGACTGTCACTTACAGGACCCATTACCCAATGGTCATACCCTCCACGTGTCAGGGATGCGAGCCCCACCTCATTGCCCTGTGTGCCCTGCGGCTGTACATCTACTCTCCCCTAATAATACTATATACTTATGTACGATCTGACCTGCTAGTTGTGATGGTTTTGAACATTGTTAGTTGATTGTGATACTATGAACCAATATCTCTTGCTAAACCAAGCTGTAGAATGTAATGTGGGTAAACCCTTAATACGCATAGATACTGGAAATGTATGTATAGTCAAATGATGTCCAGTCTTTGTACCGCATAAACTGATGTAAAAATAAAAAAACTTTGTTCAAAATAACAGAATGAATGTGTAGAAGCAGTTTGTTGTTTCTCTTGTGTTTTTGCATTATTAAAACTAATGGCTTCTTCTGTGTAACAAGTTATTTATTAAACAACCAATGAGTATAATGTACAAGTACATCTAATTCTGAAATTAATTATGTGATCGGTGCAGTGCAAGTAACATTTTTGGTGCTGCCTCTGTATGTAAAATCATCCTATGAATCTGTGTGTTTTCTTAGTGCAGAGCATTGTAAAAGATGTGCTTTTTAGGAAAGAGACAACCTTTACTGACTTTCCTGTGAGGCTTTAAATGTCATCTTATTCTGCATGTTGCTTGGAGAGGGCGCGATGCTTGTGGTCCTTTCTGTATTTAGGCTTATTTACTATTTACTGCTAGTAATATGACTGACTGCCAGGTGTACTGCTCTCGTTTAAGTTCTTAAAGGCACATTGCATCATTTAAATGTTTAGGATTTTGATTTTATGCTAATCCTCTTGGCTATAATGACTTGCTTTCTGTAATGACACTGTTATTTGAATCCATGTCCAAATACTGAGAGCTGGAAAAGCCTTGTTGTGCAGGTTTTCTCAGTGCTTTGACTGAAAGTTAAAGCTCAGGATTCTCCCTTCCCTGCCAATCGAGCCTCCCTAATTAACGAAGAGTGTAGCGTCGACAAAAGCACGTCCGGCGTGGGGTCAGCTGGAGACAGACAGGGTTTTGACTTCTCTAGAGTACTTCTCTCACAGTCATCACGTCTCTGTAAGTACTTGAACCATCACAAACCGGCCTTTCATCCTTCAAAGGTTACCCTTAAGGCTTGAGCAGATGAAAGGCTGAGATGTCACTGATGACTGGGGAGGGAACTATGTGTTGACTTGTAGGAAAATATTTTCCCTGTGGAAGGAAAGTACTAGAAAGTGCCCCCCTTGTATTGTTGGTTTGCCCCCAAATACTGTGGAACATGAAAGTGCCTTGCAGAGAGGTGGGGAGAAAGCGCTGTCATAGCTCATCGATAACAGATTACTGTGTGCGTGATAATGTCATGGGTTAATTATGATAATTAGAAGTGTTGAAGGTTGTACTCCTGGGTTGGCGGGTGAACCATGGATATGTAAATATATACATGTAGGAGCTGTTTACATTGAAGTCAGGAGCGCTGGGAAGCTGTATATGGCCCTGTGGTTGGTGAAAGGGCACAGTGTGGTGGTTTGACACAACAGCACAATACTACCGACAAAGGACCGCACCATCCCACCCAGAGCCTGACGGCGGAGTACATGAACACAGGAAGCAGTCACTTCTCTCTGATCTTTATTGCATTTGGTTAAACTATCATTGTTATAAGCTTCTGCAGAAATCTAGTGATTGGTAGAAACCACACACCATACACAGTCATTTGACTGTGGAGCATAAGATGATACAGGCATCTTCCTGACCAGGGTTCTACTACTGGAGGCAGCCATCCGTGGTCGCATTGTGTGCTTTCATGGCATGGGGGGGGGGGGCTAGGCATCTTCTCAGTTACAGTTCTATGCACTGCTTGCAACCTACTACAGCAAGCATTATCAGCTTTCAGCCAGGCAGGATCGAGCAGCAAGGAATGAGCTCCTTCACAGTGTAGCATGGGATATCATATCCCTCTTCACGGCATAGCTATTATGCACTCTGGGCAGCCATTCCTGGAACGTACTATGTCCTTACAGTCAGGCGGGATCGGAGGGCATATTGGCGTGTTGACACAGATAAGCATCAGGTAGCACCCACAGGTACAGCGCCAGCGCAAGCGGCCAGAGACTCCAGAGGTGCTCTCCCCTAGAGGGATCAGGCCGTTCTGAAATTTGCCACATCCTGGGTACCCCTCCCTTCCGCAGGGGCAGCCGACATACTCCTTGCAGCACTGCTCATTCGCTTTTTGGCACCTGAATGCCTCAAGAGCGCAGCTCTCCTCTGAGCACTCTTGTGAGCTGACCTGAGGGACCAGGACGGTGGCCAACCAGAGGCAGAGCCAGGGCACCACCAGCGCTTGAACCAGTTTCTGAAAAAAAGAAGACGAGGCATCGTTAGCAGAGATGGGCTGTGAATGATAAACCACATCTATTGTCACTAAGCGCAGTGCCCATATATGAGGAATATGAAATATCTACAGGGCAACCATGAGGCTGCCACAAACAATATGCATGTAATAAATTTCACAGTCACATATAGTATGACTTCATCATAATATTTCTTAGTGAATCATTGTGTATGTCTGGTGTGTAAGCATGTTAGAACCATCAGGAAAAAACTCCAAAAGGGGGAACCTACCTGAAGGAAACCTACCATGCCAAACCTCAAACACTGCCAAAACATCTCCACGCAACATAACCCAATTATCTTGGAATGAAGAAACGTTACCTTCAAGATCATCAAGTAACAAAACACCTAGGAGCAAAATGTTGATTTCGGAATTACTTTCTAGGACATCCTCAAGCCGGGGTAAGGGTTAGGCAGGATAATTCACTGCTCTGTGAACAAAGCTGCCTTATGATGTGGTGGATTAGTGTTCAGGGCGGTAGGGATCCACAGAAGTGCCCTGCTTTCATTTGCTAAATTTACTCCCCAATCTCTTCAGACCGTTCAGCTGTGGTTGAAGAATATAAGGTTCTTCTAAGTTTCTTTTCAAATGACGCGGTCTCCGGCTTGTGTATCACTGCCTCTTGGCTGTTGTCACAGCTTGCTTTCAAGACGATGACAGAATCCAACAAGGCCATTGAGTGGTGGATACAGAGGTTTGGGGGTGCAGATGCCATGAGGTTTGGAGTGCAGTGGTGATCAGAAGACATTTAGCATCAGAGGTCATTGAGGACTTACTGATGTTAAGGTTTAGAGAATATTAGAAATTGGGTCTTTAGTTGGCACAGGTATACACCCTGTCCAAGTAGGGGCCACAAACCTAGTCAGGGTAAGTCAGTTACACACCATAAATTAACCTGTGCTCACCCTCTGGTAGCTTGTCCCAGGCAGGCAGGCTTAACTTAGGAGGCAATGCCTAAAGTATTTGTTCAACACCTAAAACCGGAAGACAGTTGAAACACCACAAAAGAAGTCCACACCAAGTTAGAAAATGAGATTTATGGCCTGATTCACAAAGGTAAACTTAGACCTGAAGTCTTAGTTTAGACCTAAAGTCTAACTTAGACCAAAAGTCTAACTTTACTAGTACACAGACCAAAAGTCTAAGGGCCAGATGGATCAAACATTTTTGCTTTGGACCTTTTGCGATCGCAAAAACGCATTTTGGTATGTATCAAGTCCAATTTGTGATTCCGAATCGCAACTACATACGATTCAGTATTAGGAATGGGCGTGCCATGGGAATCCCATCCTAATACTGAATCACAGAGGTATGTATGATTGGTTTGTGACCATGAATGCGATCGCAAAACAATTGCAGTTACCACCAATTTCAAATTGGTGGTAACCCATTTGCAATGGGGAAGGGGTCCCCAAGGGACCCCTTCCCCTCTGTGAATGCATGCGAAAACATTTTTTAGGAGCAGGCAGTGGTCTCACCACTGCCTACTCTTAAAAAATGTAAAGAAAACCTTTACATTTTCTTTTTTAAACGCATCCCGTTTTCCTTTAAGGAAAATGGGCTGCATTAAAAAAAAAAAAGATTGCTTTATTTAAAATCAATCACAGACGGTGATTGTAGCCATTTGCAATGGGTCAAAAATTGCGACCTATCTCATCCATATTAAATTAATGAGGTAGGTCCATTTGCGAGCCCTTGCGAATCGCTATATGAAACTCCTGGAGTTTCATACATTCTAATAACGATTACCTAATTGCGACTCACAATAAATCGCAATTTGATAATCGCTATTGGAAAGAATTATACATCAGGCCCTAAGTTTGCTATAGTAAAGTTAGACTTTAGGTCTAAACTTAGACTTCAAGTCTAATTTGGACTTTTGGTATAAGTTTACTTTTTGTGAATCAGGCCCTACATTTTTATGAGTTATACAAGACCAAACGGCAAAAGTCCAGTAGAAGTTAGTATATGAATTTTTGAAGATCAAAGAAAACTGTGGTGCTTAGAAATCATAAAGAACCAACCACAGCTTTCTGATCACGCTAGACTAGGGTAAATCCAAAGTTCACACTGACCACGGTGCAGTACGGGCTGGCAACAGCGACCAACACTGCCCCACTGAAAAAGTACCTTGTGGAGGGTTCGAGTCAATGTTGAACATCTAATGCGAAGAGCAGAGGAGACGATGTGAAGGCGATGTACCAGTTCTAAGTTGTGCAGCCAGGGATGCGCTGTCATCGAGTTATGCAGTTGCCGATGTGATGCCCTCGAGCAGTGGTGCGGCGTTTAACCCGTTTTACGATAAAGGCACTACATTGACGTTGAGCAGCCCAACCAGAGATGGGTTGATGCCGAACCTCTCAAGTGTAAGCGGTGCAGCGTTGTCGAGCCACACAGTTGATGATGTGACGTGTCCTGCGGCAGCAATGCGTTGCATTGAAGGAGATGTGTTGGTTCCAACTGGCACAATGATGGAAATGTATGGGTTTTGTAGAACACAGCCAGCAAACCTACCTCAAAGACCCAGGACTGGCTTGGCACCACTTGGCAGTGCAGGACTCACAGTTGGCAGAGTTCAGAGGCTGTAGCAGGGTTGTTGGAAGTCTTTGATGTCCCTGGGACTTCAATACAGGAGGCAAGCAAGCAAGTCATTGGAGTCACTTTGGTTCTGGGGTTGTAGAGATGTAGGTCCAGTCCTTTTCATTCCAAGGCTAGGAGGGCAGCAGCAGCAGGGCAGGCAATCAAAGCAAGAGTTCAGCAAATTTCAGGAGATTCCAGCAGAGTGGCAGTTCTTTCAGCAGCACAGCAATCCTTCATCTTGGCAGAATGTCCTCAGGTCAAAAGTGTACTGATTTGGTGGTTTCTGAGGTCCAGTAATTATACCCAGTTCTGCCTTTGATGTGGGGGCATTTCAAAGAGAGGCCTTTAAAGTGCACAAGGTCCCTCTCCTTCCTGCCCTGGATCCAGACTCACTACAGGGTGGTATGCAGCCCTTTATGTGGGGTCAGGCACAGGCTATTCCGATGTAAGTGTCATCTCCTCCATCCCATCCTGCCCAGGATGAGCCATCAGGATGCAGATGGGCACTCAGTCACAGCTACTCTCCCTGTTTGTGGATGTTTACAGGGACTGCACAAAGCCCAGCTGTGACTTACCGAGACATGTATTCAGAGACAGACAGACGGCACAGAATGGTTAAAGTAAGAAAGTTCCAACTTTTTAAAAGTGGCATTTTCAGCTTTACAATTTAAAATCCACCTTCACCATAAGATAGGATTTTAAACTGTGATTCCTGAGACACCAAACTTGGGGGTCCCATCTCTCACCAATTGGAAATTACACTTATAAAATGTAATAAGGTCATTCCAATGTTAATCTATGGGAGAGACAGGCCTTGCAGTAGTGAAAACGAAATTAAGAGGTTTTCACTACCTGGACATGTAAAACTTAAAATTACATGTCCAACCTTTTAAATACACTGCACCCAGCCCCTGGGGTATTTACACACTTGTATGAGTGTCTCTGTATAATGTGTTGTGTGATGTGAAGTGCCCTGATATCCTACACTGGTATCAGTAGCTGTTGGACATGGCCTGTTTGGGGGGATTTCCCTGAAACCTTTTGCTTTTTACTCTTGTTTTTTTGCTGACTCTTTGCACGGCTTTACGACTCTGGGCACTTGCCCACTGTACTTCAGTGGGAACGTGCGAGCGCCCTTCCTAACCATGCCAGGAAGGGTCATGCACTTGGGTGGTTACAGAACTCTACCAAGGAGTGCCCTGTAAAGAGGTACACCACATACACAAGGCAGCCCTGGCTACTGGTGGGACGCTGCACTAAGTGTGTCGCCCCCCGCATAGCCTGACCCGCAAGTATCAGGCCTAACCGCGCAGGCCTGGGGAGGCGCAGGTGCATCTGCATCTAGTGGGGCACCTCTCATGCTTTGACCAACCCTAAGCAAGCCTTACGCTACCCCTAGGGTGCCCCCTGAAGGGCGGCGAGGATGGTAGGCGTAAGGCAAGGTAGGGCCACCAGGGTGTTCCCTGTCCATACAGGGAAGAACCCCTATGTTGAGTCTCCCTACCTAGAGGATTGGGCCCTCCTATAGGTTTCGCTGATTCCCTGTGAGTGGCCCTAGGGCCCAGGGCACTGTACCACTGTGGGTACAGTGTGGAAGTGCCAGCCCTCTTCCTACACCTGGTGGGAAGTGGTGCTAACCAGTGTGTACTGAACCTGCCCTAGCGGGTCAGAGTCGGCACACTTGCAATGCTATTCTGACATGTGCTGAACCTGGCCCGGCAGGTCATTATGTGATCACTTGTCCCCCGTTGCTTACCAGTATGTGCGCACTTGCACAATGGTGTTCCAATGTACACTGAGCCCTAGATGCTTTTCCACTGTGAATAAACTGTGAAAACGTTCTTATCTTCCTAACTATGCCAGGAAAGTGGCACTAACTAGTATGTGCACACTTGCACAATGGTGTTCCAATGTACACTGAGCCTGACACAGCAGGCCAGTGGGCGTGCACTTGCACAACGGGGTTTAATGTGCCTTTAGGCCATAGGAACTTTCCCACTGTGAATACAGTGTGGAAGCGCGTGCCCCTTCCTACCTATGCCAGGAAAGTGGCACTGACCAGTATGTGTACATATGCATGCTTGTGTGTCCCTCTGTTCTTGGCCTGTGATAGCAGGCCTGAGTGGGCACACTTGCACCCATGTGGTGTCCTTTAACTCTGGTCCAGCCTGCCCCAGGAAGCTTGTGCGTGTGCCAGGGCACCTGTGTCCACGTAATGAAAGAATACACATCAATCAATCAAAAAATTGTAGAGCGCGCTACTCACCCGTGAGGGTCTCAAGGCACTGGGGGAGGGGTAGGAGAAAGACCTGCCTCCTGTGGTGGTGCGCTGGATGCGGGGGACTGTGGCTAGGGCGAGGTCGGCTGATCAGAGGTTGCGTGTGGGAGTGTGGAAGTTTACTCCTTCATTGAGGTAGGTTGGGCCGGTGTTGTGGAGGGATTTGTGGGCGTGGATGAGGATCTTGAATGTGATTCTCTTGTCTATGGGGAGCCAGTGAAGGGATTTGAGGTGTGGTGAGATTCGTTTGTGGCGGGGAGGCCAAGGACGAGGCGTGCGGCTGTGTTCTGGATTCTCTGGAGTTTGCGTTTGAGTTTGAGTGTGGTGCCGGCATAGAGGGCGTTACCGTAGTCCAGTCTGCTGCTGATGAGTGCGCGGGTGACTGTCTTTCTGGTTTCTGGGGGATTCCATTTGAAGGATTTTTTTAGAGTGCAGAGTCTGTGGAAGCAGGAGGAGGTTAGAGCATTGATTTGCTGTGTCATGGTGAGGGAGGGGTCGAGGATGATGCCGAGGATTGATTGATTGATTTGTCAGTAAAGCTCTAGAAAAGCAACTTCTAGGAAGTAAGCATTTCTATGTTCTAAAAACTCACTTTGGTGGCAGTTATTTCAAACTCCATTTCACTGGAGGCTGGGGAGAGCATATCTGTGCATTCCGCAGCGACAGCCATAAAACTTGGGCTCCGACAGGCGTCCGCCAGTTGTGGGCCTGGCTGGATAGACTGGAAGGAGAGGTTTTGACACTTGGCCTCTTGGAGTCAGATCATGGTACCACTAAATATAAGGATCCCCATGTGGCCTGCCTTTGTTGAGTGCGTTGCATTTCTCTCATGCGACAACCGACTGCATGCTCATTGTATGCGGTGTCAGTGTCATAGGTGATGACTTTCAGAGGTTTGGGTGTCCTAAGAGCAGTGCAGTGTCCTACCTCGTACGGCCCCGCCGAACTTGCATTTTTTGTGTGTGTAGCCAGATCATCTGGTGTGACTCAAGTCATCATGTACCAGACGTTGTGCCTCATTCCAGGGAGACACGGAATAGGAATCCTTCATGTGCATGCTCAAGGATTGTCTGGTGCGACTCAGATCATCACGCACCAGACATTGTTCCTTCTTCCAGGGAGGTACGACATTTAGCACTTTGTGCTGGTGATTGGGATTGCCTGGTGCGACTCAAGTCATCACGGACCAGACGCTGTGCCTCATTCCAGGGAAGCACAACATTGAGCACTTTGTGTTGCTGATCAGAAGTGTCTGGTGCAACTCAAGTCTTTGTGCACCAGATGTGGCACCTCATTCCAGGGAGCTACGGGTGTGGAATCCTTTTCGTGTGTTTAACCAGATTGTCTGGTACTGCTCAAGTCAATGCTCACCAGATGTTGTGCCTCATTCCAGGGAGGGATGACATTGAGCACGTTGAGTGTGCAATCAGAACCTGTCTGGGACAACTCAAGTCTCATGCACCAGACGTTGTGCCTTATTCAGGGAAGTTTGACATTGAGCACTTTGTGTTGGTGATCGGAATCATCCGGTGCAACTCAATTCATTGCACAGCCTACGTAGCACCTCCATCCAGGGAGGCGCGGATTGGTATCTCTTCGTGTGCAACCAGGACAGTCTGGGGCTTCTCAAGCCATTGCACCCCAGGTGTTGCCCCTCCTCCCAGGGAGGTGCAGGATTTCGTAACTCTTGTGCATTAGGGTGCCTGGCTTGGCTGGGCACCACTGTGACCAGCATGTGTCCCCCAACAACCCTCCCCCATACTTGGCAGACCAGGGCCAGCCCCAGAAGGCACAGTGCAGAGGCGTCTCAGTGAACTTCCAGAGTGGTGGCCAAACCTTCATTTGCTGACTATTATCTGCTCTGCGGTGTCCCTTCTTTTCCCCCATATTGTCCCCGAGTGCCTGAACAAGAGTGCCTCTGGTAGTGTGAGGCCTAGAACCCGGGGAAAGACTGTTTGCATCTTCTGCTAGTGGGAGGAGAGGTAGTAGGGCCAGTCGGAGGGTGGAGGAAGAGTCTGGGGGCTCCACGAGCGCAGTGACAGCTAACCTACCGGATATCAGTGCACCGCGTTAGGGTCCTGGGAGTGAGTGTATTCTAGTGCATAAGTTACAAGCTGCCTCATATCCATGGCACCATTTGGCAGTGCGGGGTGAGTGTGTGGGAGAGATTGCGGGTAATTGTTAACACCATACAATGGTGTTGCCAGACACGTTAATTCTTGCCAGAGGACTTACTCGGTTGACGTTAGATTTTAACTGTGGGGCTCATGCTGTTGAGCTACTTTAAATTGCAGCATTGCTCTGTATGTACATATTGCTGAACGTGTGTATAATTGAGTTGGGTGGTTGCTAGGAAGGGTCCCGTGAAGACTATGTTTTTCAGGGAATGTGTTATTCTTCTCATGTGTGCATACTGCAAATGTTGTTTTAACTCAGTTGGGCCCAGTACTGCTAGTGTTGGTTCGAATGGTGATTCCTGCCTAGAGTTACATGCTATTCATGCTGTGTTAATGTGTGTATTGAATACAAAACCTATTTACATACAGCTCATGTGCAGTCTCTTTTGTAAGGCTCAGTGTAATTGCTGTGTGGTATTCCTGTGCCAGTGCTGTACACGTTGCCCCGTGACAAGCCCGACTGCTCCGTGCCAAGCTACCCAAGGGTGAGGTCAGGCTATACAGTCAGTGTAATCAACCACCCCTCATGCGAGTGGTAGGTTCTGCCTGGCAGGGTCCCTTGTGTCCTCTGCCAAGAGCCTGGGCATCTGGTAGAAAATCAGCTGTCCATGATCCCTCAGATCAAGGCAGTGACAGCGAAGTGGTTCAGCCAATTGAAAGCCAGCAGGAAGGTCGCTCCTCTTATGTCACCAGCGGTGTTGAAAGCGACTAACGTAGTGGTGATCGTGCCCCGCTTGGACTAAGCAAACTCCCCGTAATTGGGTCTCCCTGCAACTTCATTACACAAACTACAACTTTTTCAAAATGCAGCAGCAAGCATGGTCTGTAAATTGTTTAGACGTGTGCATATCTCTCCTGCCATAAAGAAGCCTCACCGCCTCCCCGTCAAACAGAGTTCTTTTTAATACATCTTGTATTATTTACAAATCCACTCATGACTATGCTAGCCTTTGTCGCAAGCAAATTTGAGGGATTTGTTCGCAGATCCTCTCTTGACAACCAGTTGAGGATCCCTCGGTTCAAGTGACAGAGGGTGGGAACTTCTCTGTCCTGGCCCCATCTTATGGAACTTTCTTCCTTTCCCGGTCAGGCTGGAACCCAACTTTGAGAGGTTCCGGAAACATTTGAAGACCTGGCTACTTAAGCAAGCTTTCAATAGCGTGAGGTATCTGCCCTCCCTCCTGGTTGTTGCAGCACTACGGCCCTGATTTAAGAAAAGTGGTGCTGCACCCAGTGCAGCGCCACTTTTCTTGCGCTGCTTAGCGCACCCTTAATGCCGGCATGTGTGCGCGTATCTTAGATACAGCGCACCACGGCGGTAGTTAGGGGAACTAGCAACAACATTGTTGACACTAGTTTGGAGCTTTGCAGGATTAGCGTCAAAAATGTTGATGCCTCCTTTTAACAACTGCTCTGAGCAGATGGTAAAAGTCCCGAAATAAATGACGCAAAGAAATCTCTTAGATCTCGTTGCACCATTTTTTTGCGCCCCTAACGGGGGAGCTCCCCCTTTGCGTACATTACGCCTGGCGCAGGTCACATTAAACCTAATGAAAGAGCCCCTTCTTTCAACCTCTATCTTCATTTAAAAATACTTCCTGTGTCAGATATTTTTGACTATTTTGCAGGAAAAATCTCTGTTTGCACCCTCCTGAGGACCGGGTGCAGCAGGAGAGTCTAACTAACAAAGGCCAGACCTGCCAGGTTGGGGCACAGACTTGTCCCACAGCGACATTTCAGCCCCCAGCAGATCTATTCCCTGAAGTCTGTTGTAAATCATTACAATCTGACACCAAGGAGCCCCCACCGCAAGGATACAGCCTTGGACTTTATCCCACTGTGGAATTCTTAGGTTGCACATCAAAGAGCTTTAAAACCAATAGTGCAAAGCGATAGGCCGGTTGTGATGGGAAATCCGCAAATGATAAAATGGCGAGTCCATTACGGCCTTATTATGCAATATTATTCCACTACCAGAACTCTTGTGTTCACTCAGGGGTCATAGGAAGCATTTAGGGCCTCTGGGAGTCCATTGTGAATAAAGCCTCCAGGCTGGAATTACAAACATTTTTTGCTCTATGATGGTGAATGATGTCCCTGGGATAGACCCAGTGTTTCAGCCGACCACATACACTCACAGATGCTCCATTTTGGGTGCCTGGGCTCCAGTCCATCCTTTTAGAGACTTATAAACCTTAATTCACGCTTTGGTACCTGGAACAACCACCACCAGCGAGACCGAGGAAACACATTCACAACACCAGAGGGGACAGGTTTGCGGCACTCACCCTACCTGCCAGTGGGATGTCCTTTTGTCCCTGAGTTGATTTCTGTCACATGGCAACAGCCATCTCAGGAAAATACTCAGTGACGGATATACCACCTTGGCACTGATTAAAGTATGGTGGATTTACACGCGAGGATACCAGGCGGCAACATTTATGATTCTGGGAGGTACTTCGTAGCTGCCCAGCTCTGCAGGTTCATGCGTGAGGTGCTGACCCAGTCCAGGCTTTCTTCCTTTGAATTCTTGGATTAATAATCCCATTTTATAATGGAAGCAACAAGACTACAAGTCCCAGAATTCAAAGAAAAAACCCGAACTGGGGTAGCAGACCACGCACGGACCTGGGAAACCTGGCACGGCTGAGATTTATGCACCTGAATCCACCTATTGTGAGTTAATTGCCATGGAATGGTATGGAACCAGTGCTTAATTTTGTGAAAGAAAGGGTGCCGGTGCCTGAAGCACTGCTCAGGAGTCAGCGGACGGTGCAATTAAACGTTGGGATGCCGCATACTAAACTGGTCTTTAATCCAATCACAGACACTCCATGCCAGTGGTTAATTTCTAAATAAAAAGTGCCGGTGCCCAAAGCACTCCTCTGAAACATGTGGTTGCTGCAATTAAATGTGGGAACAAGGAAAACTGAGGCAGCGTAATCCTAAAGCCATCTCAGGCCTCTTTAATCCATTTACAGCCACTCCCTGCCCCTTCAGCTCACTCTTGCAACTTTCTGCTTTTTGCCTTTGTGAGGGTTTTCCATCTTTCTCTGCCCTGTTTTTCCCATATGTGCCTTCTGCTTCTAGTAAATGCCTAATCCAGAAAGTGCCGGCCCTCAAAAATAAATGCCGGTGCCCCGCACCAGAAACCACCAGCTCAAATTAAGTACTGCTCCCTGCCCATTTGTCTCGCTGCTTTCTCTCTCTGTGTGGGATTTTCTGACTTTCTCGTCTCCCATCTTTCCGATCTTTGTGTGTGTCCCTCTCTTGCACTAGGGAAATATCTGATGGGGAAAAAATAGGTGCTGGTCCCCAAAAAGTGTCTCCCACCAGCAACCACCGGCTCAAATTAAGGACTGGCTATAACTGTACAGAGCTGTTTTCCTGGGTGGAACTCTATATGCTCTCATTTTGCACTTGCTGTGACGTGCTGAGCAGCTGGTAGGTGTAAGTGGGAGGCCGGTGAAGGGTTGTAAGGGTAGCAGGTAGACCCAGCTGTCATATAATTTACACCGGTGTAATCTCACATAATCTTCAGCAGTTTGAGTTACAATTGTTATGTGAAATGCCAGAGATTACACCATTACCACACCTTGCACATTTGAGACTTTGTTCCGGCAGAAATCCCATAGAGAAACGAAGAAAGAAGGAGATTTAGCAGAATACAAGCAGCTGTTCGTGTTACCTGTGATGTTGTGCCCGTGGCGGCTGCTGCCAGGAATGTGTGGAGGGGCAGAGTGTGGAGCGGGAGGGGCAGCGTGCTGTGCGGAGCGGAATAATAATCAAAAAAAATTAAAAAATACTTACCTGCCACTTCCGGCCCTTTGTTTTCCTCTGCTCCCGTCGCACGTCCTTCCCTTGTTGCTCCCCTCCCCACCCAATCCAGACCCTTCTCTCATGTTGTTACCCAGCATGAGAGAAACGCTGGGATTGGCCGGAGCGGGCTGAAATGCCGCTCAGAGAGGGAGTGAGAGCCT
This sequence comes from Pleurodeles waltl, assembly GCF_031143425.1. NCBI lineage: Eukaryota > Metazoa > Chordata > Amphibia > Caudata > Salamandridae > Pleurodeles > Pleurodeles waltl. The sequence goes on along the minus strand of NC_090447.1, from coordinate 1,532,639,619 downwards.
GCGCTTGTGAAACACAGCTTGGGTGGAGAGCTCTAAGTGCGCATGTCGGTTTGGCCAGCCTAAAATGGCCAGCCACACCAACATGCACACCCAGCGGCTGATTTTAGAGCCCCTAGTGCCTCTTTGCACAACATTAGCGTCATTTACTTATGCGAATGTGGTCCAACCAGGCTGAAATAAGAGCGCCAAATTTACAAAGTGGCACAATGCATGCACTGTGCCACTTTGTAACCCTTTGCGCTACATTATGCCTGCGCCAGGCATAATGTATGCAAAGGGGGCGTTCCCCCATTAGGGGGGGTCTGAAAAAATGGTGCAAAGAAATCTAAGAGATTTCTTTGCGTCATTTTTTACGGCACCATTAAGACCAGCACAAAGCAGGCATTAAAAGGAGCCGCGCCATTGTGTTCAATGGGCCTCAATGGGCTTCGCAGGATTAGGGTCAAAAAATGTTATGCTAATCCTGTGAAGCTCCTAATTAGCGTAAAAAATGTTGCTGCTAGTTCCCCCAACTACTGCCATGGTGTGCCGTATTTTAGATATGGTGCACACATGGTTGTGTTAGGGGGCGCTAAGGGGTGCAAGAAAAGTGGTGTTACCCCAGGTGTAGCGCTACTTTTCGTAAATCAGGGCCTTGGAGTGCACTTAACACTCCTTCTCCCCCTGCTGACACTGTGGATGGCCCAGCCCTACACCAGTCAGCAGACTGGCTAAGCAGAAAAATAAAATGATGATAAATACTTTTATTATCATTTTATTTTCCACTTTTTGCTGCCGTTCTGCAGTAGGGCGACGCTTCTCTGCCATAGCGGAGGGGCCACCCCTGGCCAGTCTTACATACAAGAACCTGGCTCTTCTTGGATGTCTATGTGTTTGATGGGTTCAGGGCTAGCCTGGGAGGATTTGTTTGTGTTTAGGATTTATTTATTATTTTGCTGGTGGGATGACTCAGTGATTTGAATGCTCGTCTTTGACAAATGCTGTAATGTGAAGGTGACAAGCCTGAATACTGGTAAGTGAGATTGAACTTTCCATCCCTCTGAGACGGATAAATTAGGGCCCAGATTTAAGGGCCCCTAGCGCCATTCCGACGCCACATTAGCATCATTTTTTTCACGCTAATGTGGCGTTGGAACGCCAAAAATGTGACGCCATAATTATAAACTGGTGCAATGCATGCATTGCGCCACTTTGTAACCCCTTGCGCCACAATATGCCTGTTCCAGGCATAATCTATGCAAATGGGCATTCTGGCGCTAGGGGGCTGAAAAAATGGTGCAAAGAAATATAAGAGATTGCAGCATTTGTGTCGGCATTTTTAATGCCTGCTCAGAGCAGGCGTTAAAGGGATGCTCCCATTGTTTTTAATGGTCTCTGGGTGCTTTGCAGGATTAGCAACAACATTTGTGGCGCTAAACCTGCAAAGTGCCGGGCTAGTGTAAAAAATTATGACGCTAATACCCCTGGCTATTGCAAAGGTGCGCCGTATTTTAAATGTGGCGCACAGGTGGTGGCATTCGGGGGGCGCTAAGGGGCGCAAGAAAAATTGCACTTTTCATAAATCTGCCCCAAAGTATCATAAATTGGGTAGTGGTAACACTGGTTATTTATAGAGCTTAAAAATGGCAGAAGTGCTGTACGAAGCGCTACATAAAACAAGTTACTGTTAAGAGAGGGTCTTACAATTCTTCTTAGATGGATTCCCTTTAGTTGTTCTCTTTGCTCAGTGTAATCCCATTCAGGCTCCCTCTATCTCTTGTTATCGCCGGGTGGTGGCCACCTTGTGGTCACCCTCTGGGGATGAGCAAGCTTGTCCTCACTTGGGTCACTGACGCCCACCACTCCAGTTCTTTCTTTCAGCAGATGCTCTCTCTTCTCCTTGTGCATTTACCGAAATAGATGGTCTGATGTACATTTCTTATTGCTAGGTAATTGATTTGCATTTGTCGTTTCCATCCGGTATTTTTTCCTCTGGACCATGGTGATCTTAATCTTTGACATATAGAGCGAAACTCTCTTCTGTGTCCCAGCCCCTCCTCTTGCAATGGCATTTACTGATTTGCTAGAGAAACTCCACTGCATGAAGTCTTAATAAGTCTCAAAGCTCATCCAGCCATCATTATACAAAGAGGCATTCTGAATACTTGGGCTGGGGATGGTTTGCAATGCAGGGAAGGGTCACTTGAACCTGTTTGCTAATTTCCAATAGGTGGCTCCGTTCCCATCCATTACATGGCAATGAACATGGGCTGTGCCTTTTGGAAGCAAAGTTCGTTAAATCCTAGCAAGATTCTGTCCCCTTTGGCTGAGACGTGCAATCTGCTTTTAGGGGCGCTCTGGGTGTTGTTAGATTTTGGCGCTACCTCAGGTTTACGAAAACTCATAAATCTGGGGCACCGTCAAAATGCAATGGGTGTTGCTGTTGCACACCCACAGCAACACCCATTGGGGCATAGTTATGAGCCCCTAGCGCCACTGAAACATCACTTTTCATGACACTCTCGGGCACTATGCACTGCGCCGTATTTACGAGGTGGCGTTAAGCTACTTTTTGTGGCATAACGCCACCTTGTAAATACGGCCCCTTCACATGCAGCACTGTGTTCTGTATTTACTCGTACAAAACCATAGAAATTCAGCAGTTATAGTTAGAGTCCTTTCAAGTCACTAAAACTCGCACCGTAAGGGAACTATAACTCGCGCCCTCGCCATGCACAGCCAATTACTCCATGTTATAACATTGATGACATCTTCTATGCCATTTTTCATACTAACTGGGGACCGCCCCCTTTGCATACATTATGCCTGGCGCGGGCATCTTGTAGCGTAAAGGGTTGCAAAGTGCTGCAATGCATGAATACAGGCAGCTGTTTACACACATTCGTAGTATAACGCTAATATGCACCTGTGGGGGGTGTTTTGTTATACGTGCTGATTAATTTGCTAAAACCGACAGGCGTCTAAGAAGAGGTAAATACATGGGAAAATGCAGCATTTTACGACTCCGTTTATTGTCTAAACACAAAATAAAACTGGATAAATACCAAGTAGTCAGCAAACAAACTACATCTGGATAAAAACAGAAAGAAATGGTAAGAAGATAAGTACCATAAAACCTGGAGCCCTCTTTATAAGCAGCCTACAGGGTGCCGGAGGGTATATTCCCAGCAGGACCCTGGATGATTTATGCACTGGCCCCCCCTGGCACGGGTACACACCTGGGGCTTGTAACATTCACACGGACGCAGGCAGTCTTTAGGGTGCCTGAGGGTATATCCCTAGCAGGACCCTGCATGAGGTACGCACTGGCTCCCCCTGGCACGGGTACACACCTGAGGCTTGTAACATTCACACGGACGCAGGCAGTCTTTAGGGTGCCGGAGGGTATATTCCCAGCAGGACCCTGCATGAGGTACGCACTGGCTCCCCCTGGCACGGGTACACACCTGGGGCTTGTAACATTCACACGGACGCAGGCAGTGTGCGCTTTGAAGAAGCATTGGTGCTGTGCACTGTGCAAACCATAAAACATTGCAGTATGGATTAGTTCAGTTTGGGAAGATCCGTAAACCCCAATACATGGACCCCCGAAGAGTAAGGCGCAATCCTTCGTCTACATATATGATACCTGTAACTGCTCACGCTGGCCCTACAAACCGCATGCCCTTGAGCTACAGAACACAAATAATTCCTACTCCTGCACGTCCAGGAAGCGCTTCAATGTCATGCCGTGGACAGTAAGCGCTATATAAAAACCAGTACAATTTACTTAAGTTAGTTTGAACACGGCATTTACTTGTCCCAGCTCAGAGCTTTGTTGTAATGCAAATAATCGGTGCTATCACATGTCATGTAAATGGTACTCATTTTATCAGCCTTGGAAGGATGACAGGCTGAGCCCATCCTGCAAAGATTCCAAACAAATCCTTGCAAGTTAAGCGCAGATCTCTGCAGCAGGCACATTAACGCACTGAGCGAGGAAGCAGGCTATACTTACCCCCATGGTGAGTGTGTGTAGATGAGGCTGTGTGATGCAGTGTGTGCTCCTCGGCGGACTAGCTCAGGGCCTTTAGTGCTCCACAGCAGACACAGCAGGTTATATGTGCTCCATGACCCGAGAGGCCACGCCCACCACCCTGGGTCTGTCACGACAGAAGCAGCAGAACCGGTTCTTTTCCTGTGTCCTGACCTGGCTTGGAGCCCTGCCCTGGAGCGGATCCATCAATAGGGGCTTCAGTCACACTGATAGCCCAAGGGGGGCTGTGACTGATGCAAAGTGAGTGCAGGAATTGTGCAGGCTTCTGCCTCTATCCAAGCAGCTGTCCTTGTGTCAAGTGTTCAGCGCCTCGTCAGGGGTAGCAAGCGCTGTATAAATGTAATTTAAACGTGGTCCCTGCAAACATGCAGGTGTATTCACCAATATATGAAGTTCGTTATTCCGTTTTAAATGTGCATGGGATTGCACGGGGAGGGGAGGCGCTGTGTTCGTTCCTCTGGCATGCAGAGAGAATGTTCCAGAAAGCGCCGTGAAGCTTGCCACTGACTGGCGAGTAGTGACCGAGGCACCCTGGTCAGCATGGGAGGTAATGAAGTGAAACTCAGGGGAAGTTCCCTCTAAGAGACAGTTCCACACGCGGTGAGGGTGTTGGGGGGGGCGGGTAAGCACATGTGTGACCCCACCATAAATAGCTCGGATCAGTGCACAGAGGTACAGGCTTCTAAACTGTGCACAGATTAAGCAAGCTATTTGCACTCTGTAGGTATGGCTTCTTTGATCACTCACTATGGCCCTCATTCCGACCCTGGCGGATTCAATCCGCCAGGGCAGAGGCCCGAGGATGCACCGCCAACAGGCTGGCGGTGCATCCAGGGGCATTCTGACCGCGGCGGTAACGCCGCGGTCACACACGGGAAACTGGCGGGAACGGGTGTCGTGGGGCCCCTGGGGGCCCCTGCAGTGTCCATGCCCATGGCATGGGCACTGCAGGGTCCCCCTAACAGGGCCCCACTAAGCTTTTCAGTGTCTGCTTAGCAGACACTGAAAAGCGCGACGGGTGCTACTGCACCCGTCGCACGCCTTCAACTCCGCCGGCTTTTACAGATCGCCCGCCGGCCCAGCGGGAAAGTTGGAATACCCCTCGCGGTCTCGCGGTCGGAATCAGGGCCTATGTCTAAGACTCGACAAACACATAGAAGGGGCATATCTGCTCTTGCAGATATGTCTGCACATATAATATAATGCCCCCTGCCTTAGGGCTGTAAGGCCTGCTGTACCGGTGGCTTACATATATTTCTTGCAGTGTTAGGGGGCAGGGCACACAGGCTGTGTGCCATGTCGTGTTCTCACTCTTAGCTGCACCAATGACAAGCTGCATGTGCTAGGAGAGGGGTCCCTGAGGGTGGCACAGTACATGCTGCAGCCCTTGGGGACCATCTTTGGTACCTCTGCCCTTGGTACCTGGGGTACCATTTACTAGGGACTCACAGGGGTGCCAACCGTATCGCCAACTGGGGAACAATCAAAGAGATCTGACCCTGGGGACCTGGTTAGCAGGAACCCAGTGCACTTTCAGTCAAAATTAAATCGAATACCAGGCAAAAAGCAGGGGTGTCCATGTCCCAAAGGGGCACTTTCTACTCTCTAGCCTCTCTTTTTATTTGTGGTTTATCTTCGGACTCATATTAGTTAAACTAACCCTTCCTTTAGTTTTCTAACCTTCTCTCCCTCCAGGGACCATTTACTTCTCCCTTTCATGATTGTTTCCCTTACTACCGATCTAGTATTAGCCTGTTTTCTATCCAATGTTTTTGATATCCCAGTGTAATTCCACACAGAGTTTTGTAACTTAAGCTAGCTAAACTGAAAGAAGGACTCCACTGAGTCTGTTGAAACAACTGTACAAACAGCACAGGGCAAACATTCATAGAAGAGACCTTGCACACGCGACAGTGAAAGGATCTGGAAAAGTAGACGCAGGACAAAACCGATCCATGAACTAAAAACTATTCTGGAGGAGACAATCTCTAATGAATCACTGAAGAATACATACATCTATCACCCTTATAGATGTTAAACAGACAGGAGGTGCGAGGACACCGTGGTCCCCGACCTCAACTATACAGACCAGTGTTCACCAAAATTGTAAACTTAAGATTCTATTTTCCCATTCAATGGTCACCAAATCCCATCCATAAAAACGTAAATTCTGTTGCATGTAGATTCCAGGCCAGCCATACCAAAGCGTCCGCCCGCCCAGATGTCCACAGGTCCACGGTCCTCGTCTATGAAAAACACGTCCACCAGCGGTCACCAGACGCCGTGTTCATGAAAGCACTCGACCACAAATACTCAAATGATGCCCGTGGCAGGTGGTCTCAGTACAGACTATAGACCACTCAGGACCACACACTCCATGAGCGCTCTACCCTGATAAACTATACAGGGCCTTATGGGATACTCTGTGAAAATGTGGAGTTTATCCGGTCTGCTGTATTACAAGTTCCATAGGCTATAACACACTTCTAATGTGGAGAACAGGGCACCTACTGTGTTTGTGAGAGAGTGTCCCATCCGCCAACCTCTGAATAAGGCCCTTAGGGACACATTTATCAAAACAACACGCAGTGCAGCAGGCCAGCTTGCAGTCTTCGTGATAGGGAAAGGGCAAGAATGTGCTGTACTTAATATTATATGGCACATCAGTTACTTTTCCCTGCACTGAGACACATTGTGCTGCCTAGCGTCAATGCAGGCACACTTGCGCCATGGTGCAAGGAAGTCTGCATTGTAAACAGGATTGCTTTTGTGCAGGAAAGGCCACCTTCCTGCACAAAAACAATCCAGAGGGGCATTTTTCCTTATTCTATGTGTGCTGCAGAATGCAGCACACGTAGAAAGAGGACGTAAGGAGGAGAGTAAAGATACATCCTAGCTGGGGAGGCGTAGCATTTTGATGCATTCCCAGGTCTACCAGTAATCACATATCTGGGGATGTGCCAAAATCCATGGGTGGATGCATGGGAATACCCAAGCTCCACCCATGGAATGCCTTTCCATGGCAGATTAATGCAACGCAGCGATTTGCGCGGTGTAACATTATCATAGATTTATCAAGCCACACAAGACCACGCAAGGTGGCCTTGCTTGGCTCTATCAACCTAACTTAAGAGTTGCTTCACACTTGCGCTCCGTTGCACAAGGTGACGCAACTCTTTTACAAACATGCCCTAAGTCTCTGCCACCAGATGAGTAATCTTGTGCTTCTCACGCTATGGAGGCCCCACATACACACTGTTAGGACAAGAAACATGTAGCTCAAGTTTGAAAAACTACGCACTCCTGGCCACCAGTCTAAGGAAAGCACATTCTCCCCACATAGCCTCACGCACACTTCACGCACACATTATTATGACTAAGGGCCTGATTTAGATTTTGGTGGATGGGTTACTCCATCACAACGGTGACAGATATCGCGTCCACCGAAATATAAATCCCATAGGACATAATGGGATTTAAATTTTGGAGACGGGGTAGCTGTCACCATTGTGACGGAGTAGCACGTCTGCCGAAATCTAAATCCGGCTCTGTGTACTCCAGCCACATGCACACCACCCAACAGACATGCAAGTGTATGACCATCAAATGACCCTAACTCCAGCACGCCAGGGGCAGACTGACCTACAGAGCAATCAGGCGGTGACCAGCTGGCTGGTCTGACAGGTCAGTGTGTGCACCAGTGTTTTGCCAGTTTGTGGGCCTGTTTCCCTGTCTGCTGGGCCTATTTGTACTGGTGATTTTCTTAATATTAAAACAAGCATTGCCTGCAGCAAGCTCAAATCCAAGGAGTCTGCCACAACTTGCAAAACAGCCATGCCATGTGGCTTTACAAGTTAAGAACTGACCCAATTTGCAAACATGGGCCACTTGTTTAGCTTTCTAACTCACTATTGGGGACTACCTTTATATAGGTGCCTGGGCCTATTTTTGTCCCACTTGGACCCTGTAGCACCTGACAATGGTGCCTGATTCTCAGTCATTCCTCTGGTGTAGCTCCTTTAAGTGCATTATGAGAAATCCTTTAGAAAGTTCAGTGAAGCCTGTATCACATTCATGGGAGATCTAACACCCACTGGTAAGTCTTTATAAGGAAACCAAATACAAGGTTAATAAAAAACATATTTTTCCACTGAGAGAAAAAAGAACAAAAAATAAATTAAAATAGAAAATTTAAAATTCTTGAAGAACATTCCAGAATAGAAATCTGTTGCATTGCAGATTTTTTAGAAGCTCTACAGATGAACCAAACACATCCATGAAATCATCAGCTCCACCGGGTACAGGTGGTTCAGACAAGGGGACACTTGGGTCTAAGGGTAGCTTGTGTCTGATATTACTTCCAGTACTAGGTAAATTGACACTTTGAATGTGATGATCATACATACAGTCACAGGGTAACTTTCTTCTTTACTAGTTTCAGGATTGGCAAATACACTGTGTCGGCATCCGTCTGCGCTTCGACCGTGCCTAATGCCAGGAACCCTAGTTCTCCCGCCACACGCCAATACACCGCCACCGAACTCCGAGCCTTGGATCCCGGAATCCATAACAACAACAACTGCTGCTGCACTTTTCAATGATGAATGGTAGGACCTTTTAAATGCCAGCACTGTCTTTTCTCCTGCAACACCGGACCACCCACATACAGAATCACCACCACACCAACCACAACTGCTTCAGAACAAATCCACTGCCTCCTGCTCAACCCACAATCACTCAGCAAGCACGACATTGAGATCTGGGACACCATCACCTCCATCACCCCCGACGTCATCTCCCTCACCGAGACCTGGCTCAACCCTGCATCCACTCCCGACATTGCCTCAGCAACTCCAAATAGCTCACCAGGACTGCATCAACAAATGCAGAAGCAGAATTGCCATCATCTGCAAAGAAGTGATCCCCTGCACCACCGCCACGGATAACACCACCCTGATCATGAAACATATCAATTTACAATTCCAAATCAATGGCAAAACCACCCTTGCCTACAGACCTCCAAGACCACGCCCTAGTTTCTGCAACGCCATCCCTAAATCCATTGCCCCACTCGCCTTCAACTCCGGACACTACATCTTGCTCAGAGACCTCAATTTTCACCTCAACGACCTCAATGACGCCAATAACTCCAACCTCCTTGAAAGCATGAATAACATCGGCCTCACCCAACAAAAAACCGACCCCATACACTATGCAGGACACACGCTCAACCGTATCTTCACGGTCAGCGACAGAGTCAAGTACAGCCATGCCACCGAGCTCACCTACACAGACCACACCATCATCCACTTCACCATCACAGGATCCCTTGGCACCGAGCCTCCCAGCACCTCACGCCATAGCTGGAACAAAGTATGAGAGAGCCCGTGGACAGACACCCTCAGCACCACCCACAGACACCCTCAGCACAACCCTCCCTGACACTATAACCACCCTAGAACAGGCTGTCAAGAACTTCTCTGCGTGGATCACGGATTGCGCCAACAGATTTGCCCCCATCAAGCCACCAAACTCAAAAGACCCTCCAAGCAAGCCAGTTGGTAGACCACAGAAGTGAGAACTGTGAAACGAACTGCAAGCAACTAGAAAGGAAATGGCGTACCAGCAAGGAGCCCACAGACCGACCCACCTTCAAGTCGTCCCTCAACTAATACTACCAACTACTGAAAGAGACGAAGAGAAGCACCCGGGCCAACCACAACAAAGCCAGCCTCTAACACAGCAAAGAACTCTTCAACATCGTCAGAGAGTTTTCCAACCCCCTCAGCCACCAAACACATTATCAACCCTTCTCAGGAACTCTGCGTCGACTTCTTCCATGACAAGATCTCCACCATCTACAAAACATTCAAACCCCAACCCACCATCACTGACACGCTCAGCCTCCTTACTCTCACAGATGCAAAGCCGATGCTACCTTCGACCATCTGCTCACCGCCTGGGACCAGCGCCCCACACAAAACACCACAGCAATTATGAACTCCTACCACTAAGGAGCACCCAAGGACCCCTGTCCCCACCACATTTTTGACCTCAAGAGTAAGATGATCAGCAGTGATCTCATTGCCATCTTCAACTCATCCATAACCACGGCCATCTTCCCCGAAGGAAGGAAACATGTAGAAGTCAAACAACTTGTCAAGAAACCTTCCGCTAACCCCAGAGAACTCAAGAATTACTGTCCAATCTCTCTGCTTTTCTTTACCACCAAAGTCCTTGAAAAGGCCATCAACCACCAACTCACAGAACATCTAGAGATCAACAAACTGGACCCCTCTAAATCCGGATCCCGTACCAACCACACCAGCTAAACCGCCCTGATCGCTGCCACTGACGACATCAGAACCCACCTGGACGTGGGAGAAACGTTAGCCCTGACCGTCCTTGGCCTCTCAGCAGCATTTAACATTGTATCCCACCACACGCTTACCAAGAGGCTTCATCATCCTGGAATCCAAGTAGATGCCCTCAGATAGATCGCATCCTTCCTCACCGGAAGAATCCCTAGAACCAGCCTGCCACCTCAGAACCCAACAACATCATCTGCAGTGTCCCTCAAGGCTCGTCCCTCAGCCGTACACTGTTCAACATCATCATGACCCCCTTGGCCCCCGTTGTCAGAACCCACAAACTACTGCCCATCTCTCTGCCCTCCTTTCCTGCCAAGACCACTCCACCACAAAGGCCAACTTCCGCACGAGCATGTCAGGCTTCACCGACTGGATGCATAACAACTGCCTAAAATGCAACACAGAATGGAACTGCTGATCTTTGGGAACAACACCTCCCTGTAGAACGACTCCTGGTGGCCTACCGAACTAGGACCAGCACCCACTCAGATAGACCATGCTTGCAACCTTGGCATCATCCTGGACAGCAAGCTCACCATGAAAAACTAGATCAACTCAGTCTCTTCCGTCAGCATCCTCCCTTGTTACATGCTCAGTAAGATCTTCAAATGGCTTCCTATCAACACCAGATGAACCATCACCCAAGCCCTAGTCACCAGCCGGCTGGACTACACACTCTACGTAGGATTCACCACGCAGCTCTTGAGGAGGCTGCAGACCATTCAGAACTCTGCGGCCCGAGTCATCCGCGCCCTCCCCAAATGGACCCCCACCATCCCCCCTGAAGAAGCTCTGCTGGCTTCACATTCAGAGCAGATGTCAATTTGAGAGGCCGATCCACACCTGCAAGTCCCTTCACAATCAAGGACCAACATACATTAGCCACCACCTGAACTTCCTCTAACCCTCCAGACACCCATGTTCCGCTTCCCTGCCCTTTGCACACACCCCCTGCATCCGCAGAAGCGGAGGACGCTCTTTCTCCTATCTTGCTGCAAAATTCTGGAACAATTTCTCACTGCACCTACGGACCTCATCCGCTCTTCTGAAATTCAGGCAAGGACTCAAGACCTGGTTGTTTAACTGAACCCGTTCACAGATATTTTCTCAGCGCTTGGATACCCTCACAGGTGATAAGCCGCACTTTACAAATCCTGTTTGATTGATTGACTATTCTTGTCACACTTGAAATGTTCTCAGCATTTACCATCTTCTGTGATGACACTTCCTTTGTTCACTTTGGTTTGAAAAATCTGCATTTATCTTTTTCCACTATCTTGGAATTTATGAGTTGCATGATCCGAGGCTTTGGATTTATTTTGGTGATGAGAAATTCTTCTTTGGGTATCACAAGGAATACCTTCTAACACAGCTTAATCAGATGTGGGATGTCTAGATGTGAGCAACCAAGTACAAACACTAGAGGAGTGTGGGCTTCCTTTTAATAATATGAATGGCGACATCCCTTTGACGGAGTTGAGGTAATTCTATATGCTCACAATCTTTTCCTGGTAGAAAGGATTTGGACATTTTGCCCATGACCCTCTAGAAAATCCCTCCGGGAACAATGGCCGGACAAGAAAGGGGGATCTATTACCCACTAAGTGAGTCTCCTGCATCGGTTGCCATGCGCTTGGACACTCTCAACACTGCCCCTCATTTGACTTTATCCAGTGGAACATTAATATTCCACATGCAGAGTTTTATGAGACCCTGAGATGGAGCATCATCCTGATTAGCCATGGGGAGAGATAGAATTATCATTAAAACACGTACCAAAAATATATGTGGAGAGACATTTTTCAAGTTGCCCATGTGGGGACTCTCTGAAATCAGCCTCAAACCAAGGAGCGTAACCCCTCTACCCACTCGACACCCTATAGTTTCTAGAACTAGAAGTACCTGTTGAGGTATACTGTAGACTAAGGACATTTGCCAAAAGGGCAAACCAACTACAACTCGGTCCCTCTGCATCTTCAATCCCATGACAACTCTCATGATTCAAACTCTACAAAGCAAAGGTTTTGGAGGTCAGACCTAACCAAGTCCTGCAGAACCATCAAACAGAACATTTCAAACACAACTGAATATTCACGGGGGAAAGGAGACAACAGGGTTAACCCACATCAAATTCTACATTTGTAGAGTAGTGAGTCTTCTCTCAGCCAGGGACACTGGTGTTTCGGGCTTTTTGTCTGCATCTTCTCAATGCAATGTCTTCTCCTTGACTTTCGCTTACACTGTGGAAGTTGTTTCAATGTCTGATCTCTACACTGTCTGTCAGATATTTCTGCCTGTGTCAGACGTATCAGGGAGACGTTTGGCTGTTCCTCAACCAAGGCCCATGCACCTTCGGGAGTATCAAAGAACAAGGGCTTCCCATCAAAAAGAAACTTCAGAAGCACCGGAAAGAGTAACATGTATTGAATATGCATTGCCTTCCTTTATGTTATTCCTCCAGAAATGTGTAACATTGCTGTTGGACTTTCAAAGTGTTGTCCAGGAACAGTATGACATGGGAGGACCTACATTGTAATGATTCCTGTTTAGGAGTGGCCCTCAGAATGGTGTCTCTGCCTGCGAAATTAAATATACAAGCGATGACAGGCTGCGGTGGTGTCCCCAGAGGTAGGTGGGAAGCCTTGGATCTGTTGGTTTGCTCCCTTGTGCAACACATATCTTCACCTGGAACCTAGGTCTTCAGTCAGTGTCTGATAAATTGAGTGGCCAACCTGACCTCTGCACTTTCCGGTTCCCCCACAATCTTGATGTTGCTCTTTCAAGAGCACCCTTCGCTATCTTCCATCCTGGCTTCAAATTGTGATACAGTTGTTTTGCAAGAAGGTGATGTTAGTGTGAAATTCCCAACCAGAGTACTCAGCCTCTGAGTCCCTTCATTTGATCTCTGTGACCTTTTCCACTGTACTGTAGTAGTCTTGTTTGAACAACAAAAGGTCAATGCCTACTTTGCCAATTTTCCCTTCCAGAGAGTGTCTGAACTCCTGACTGGCCTGGAAGATTGAGCCTTGTTTACCATTGTGGATTATTCAGTGGTTGCAGTGGGAGCGGTCCCATTGAGTTCATCAGTTTTTGCCAGTGAACTGCTGTTTATCTGCTTTTTTTGTGATTGTTGCCATCAATCTGGATCATCCCTCCCTCCCTCATCCTACAACATCCACCTCGGATAACTCATTGCATCACAGTGGGCAGCAGCGACCATATCCAGGAATTAGTCAGTGGGCGACAGTATTAAATGATTTATCTGAGCTATGGGTCTACATCACTGCACAAGGTTAATGTGGCTCATAGTACAGAGGGGATTGCCTTCTCTGCCCACTGGCACTTGGCCATGCGGAATCCGTCTTCAGATTGGGGCTAACTCTTATGTTGCCCCAAGAGCGGTCCCCTCCTTTGAAGATGTATTGCTAAAAGGCAAGGAAAGTCTCCAGGAGCTCAGAGGCCACCATGTCTACCCATAGTAGGTCCCATTTCTGCATGCACAGAATTAGCTGCTTCCCGATCAAATGACTTCTAGCATGCGGGGTGACACATATGAGAGTAGCCAAACCACCCACAGTCCTGCAAGTTGGGCCCATCAGTCGATTCCACACAGGGAGGGTCTCTGCTCCAAAAAAGGGGAGAGGGTTCCACTTACTGGTGCCACCACTAGGGGCCTATTTGTCCACCTGGAAGATCCTCCATGGTATGCGTCATTCATCTGAACTTACCAGACCTAGGTGGCAACTGCCAAACACTGAATCCAGTTTGGTGGCCCATCTCGTCCCTAATTCCTCTGCCCATGTTAGTTTTTGCCAGCCGCTGCCTCAGTCTCTTCAAGCAGTATGTTCACAATGCCGGGGCCGTGCTTTGAGTCTGGCTGGGCCAACCCCTGGGATCTATCTATCTCCACTTTAGCATGACAGTGTCCGGTTACTCACCATTACCCATAGCACTTCCTCCCAGTACTTCTTGTGTGTCGGGACTCTCAGTGCCCACTCATGTCTCGAGGGCCGTCAATGTCTTTGGACCTCGGTGTCCACACCTCGTGGCTACCTGTCAGCAGATTCACCCAGCAGGTTTCTGGCCATGGCATGGCCAGCATGGTGTTTGTGGTGCCATCCTCCAATTTCCATCCTGAAGCATACTCTAGGTGAGCATGAAAACATGGAGTGCTGACCCCTCAATCAACGTGATCTGATGATATAGATTTAGGCGGATAGTAATGGATATGGTGCAGTTTGTTGCGTAGCTCAGAAAGGAGTGACTGCCATCTTTGGTGTCTTAGCCATACCCCAAAATTTATCATTTTGGGGCTACAGCTGGAGTCTGACATGGTCAAAGGATGAATTGATGGATCTGTCAGTTTGTGCGTTTACATTTCTGCAGCTCGAAGCTGCAAAGAGGAGCTTCACTCTCTGTGCCAGATGGTGCTGGAGGGGCAACATTTTGATGCCACTGAGGTTAGATCCTAAACCCTTTACAGGAATCGATGTCTGTCAGAAGTGTGCATGCACTGTATGAGTGACACTGCTTTCTGTTTTTTCTTACTAACAAGTATTCAATTCTTGCCATATAATCCGCCAAATATTTTGTTTTGTTTTGTGTGACTGATGTAACACTACATCTTATACCTTAAACAACAATACAACTTAGGGCTCAGTGACTCAGATCACATGACCTGAAGAAGGCCACTGACACATCCAGGCTTCAGTTTTGGCTGAAACATGTCGACTTGAGGATATAGGAATAACTAACATTCTGAATCATTGCCTTGCTCTGCTTTTTTAGGTCTTTTAAGCGTATCTGGGACACTCCAATTAAAATATCTTGGATGACCCACAAGGAAATTTTAAATTCACTGCCTGAATCCCATCCATTATCTAATACCGAATGTACACAAGCTTCCAAATTTGGCTGAACCCATTCAGGCAATAATGAGCCTTGAATGTGCATAGGACCCCACAATGAAGCATTGCACTAATTGTGGGTGAGGGTGTTTTGTCCAAACCTAATGATGTCAGCAGAATGCTTGACACACCTGTCATCTTCTTTCCCTCTACCTTTGGTGATGGGCCTAATGGGCTTTAGGTGAGAATTGTTAATGTGTTGTTGGGGTCCAGTGACAACTAACATCATTGACATCTATGTGAATGTTTACCCCTCTCTGCTCCAGGCAGCCACCATGCTGTTAGTTAGAGGACGCGTTCTTCGTGTCTTTTCCACATTAATCAGTTGATTTTGTTTAATCAGATCAGCTTGTGTGCCTGTTTGTTATGCACAGAGTTTGTTTGCTTTAGGTAATAAGAAGGTGATGCATGTGTAATTTCTGTACAATAACTATCAATAATGTGAGTTACGAAAGCTAATATGCAAGCTGACAAATAGATTCAAAAGCAGGATTATATATTGAAATAGGCAGAATTTATTAAAAAGAATCTCTATTCATTTCTACATGAGTCAGTCTTTCAATCGATCAATCAGTATAAAACACTGTGTAATTCAGTGGCCAACATGATTTCTTAACCCCCTCCCTCTGGTAAAAGCAAGTCCTTAGCATTTCAAAGTGCTAGCAACATGACTAGGGAGAGTGTAGCGTTCAACAGGAGATCATGGCATCAAAAACCCATAAATGTGATTCCCTCTCAATGTTGCTCAGTCTGTATCTTGACCTGTATGGGTAGTCAAAGAGACCAAATACACTACTCTGTTCAGACTTCACAGGGCTTTGCAGGGACCACGATGAACTGCACAAAGCAGATCCCCACACCTCTCCCCTCTTAAATTAATAGAAAACAGTTCATTACTTAGGGGAACAAAAAAAATAAAAATAATAAGATTATACAAAAATTGAAAGCAGAAATCATGGTTAATGGTAAAAAATTACACATCGAATTTGCACATATACCATCCTATAAACATATGTGCAAATAGTGTGCTATTACTCAAGCTTCACTTAACATAATACTGTTTACATAATAAAGGGCCTGATTCATGGGGCTCATTACTCTCGCTGACGGTCAGACCACCGCAACTGTGCTGCTCTGACCACCACATTACAAGAGAGGCGGGCGGACTCGCCAGGAGACCGCCGTTCCCACCGGTAGCATTGTTCCCGATGGAGTGACGGCGGTCTGAGTTGTGCTCTGCCAGGGCTGATTACAACTCACTTTCCAGCCAGCTTTTTCATGGGGGGCACCACATCATGAAAAGGCTGATGTTAAGGGTGCGCTGGGGGTCCACCTGCCGGGCACCCAACGGAATGCGCACTGTCTGCACGCTGTGCAGACAGTGCACATTCCGAGGGTGCTAGAGTCAGCCTGGCAGGAACCACGCACTACAATGCTCCCAATGGTCAGCTCGGCAGGAACATTGTAATACGCTCTTGGGGGAACGTCACCCCCACGGCTGTAGGGTGCTCCCCGCTGCTTTGGTGGTCCGGTGGTGGGACCGCCAAAGTCTTAATCAGACCCTAAGTTTGCAGAGGGAGTTATTCTGTCACAAACGTGACGGATATCCCGTCCACCATATTACAATCCCATTACAGCCTATGGAGATCGTAGAAGGGCAGACGGGATGTCCGTCATTCTTGATGGACTACTCATCTGCCAAACTCTAAATCAGGCCCAGAGTGTTTCTAATGTGTAGACATGCACCAGTCCCTCCATATTGCTAGGTACGAAAGAAATCATGTCCTTATTCCGAACATCGCCACCACTGGTATGTACTGTATTTGGCAAGCAACGATCAATGTATACAGCTTTTGTAAACTTGGACAACCATTTTCCGACTGTACCAAGAATTTTATTCCTCTCTCAAAGTCCAACAGACAGATCTCAAACATCCCTTTTTCCATGCAGGTTATATGGACTCTCCTCCTCACACCTACATCATTAGAAAACCTAGATGCGTTGAATACATTTCGATCCATCGATTCCCTATTCAACTTGGAACCAGTAATGTACCCTTTCTAGAGAATGAATGGTGATACTCCACTGGAAGCATTAGGGGTTGCCCGATAAACCAATAACATGCATTCCTCAATCAATTTACGATCAAGTTTGTTACAAATGCCAACTGCCATTGATCTGTCAAGCTAAGGTTAAACCCCCAGGCGCCCGTCATGCACAGTTTTTTCATCAGAAATGTTACAGCAAATATTACATTGATTTTATCAATGATGTTATCAAAGATCTCAAGACTGCCGTAATTTGTCGGGTAATTAGCAGTGCATGGTGTGGACAAAAGTTACCTTAGGGCACAAGTTACTTGAGATAACTATCTATATTAGTTGAATTTTTATGGTTTTGTACTTTTGAAATGTGAGACTAACTATAATGTCCCTGTAACCTTTTGTTTTTTAAGTGAATTTCTATGTTTTTTAAATTCTATTTCCAAACTAAAACGTCCCTGTAACCTTTGCTTTATTCAGTGAATTTCTATGTTTTTTTTAACATGAAGTAATTTTTATTACTATACGCTATCCACACTGCTGCACTTGGCCTTTGGCCGTGCGTGGCGGGAGGTGGCCACAGGGCTAATCCCCTATAACCACCCAACCTTGTGCTATACACGGGCTGCAGCCAAACTCTGCAGCTAACCACCCAACCCCACGCTGCACACAGCCTTTGGCCAGGTGCAGCAGGATTTGGCTGCAGGTCCGCATGGCACCCTCTCCCAGCTAATTTCGGCGCCAGGGACCCCATTCTCCGAGCCCCACTACAATTCCATTGGGGGACCATGCGGCCCCCCTTCCCCATCCAATTTGGGCCCTCAGGGACCCCGTCCCCCAGCGTCCGGCCTTTTGAAAACATTTATTGGGTGGGAGGGGCGCCCCTCCCTGAGCGGTTCTCGGCCCCGGAGACCCCATCACCCAGCCTTCTAAAAATGTTTGGGGTAGAGAAGGGGGCCACATAGCCTCCTCCCCTGGCTAATTGCGACCCGATGACCCCATCCCCGAGGGCCTGGCATCCATATATTATTTTTTGGGGGATGATGGGGTCCACAAAGCCCCCCTTCCCGGGCCTGGCCTAAACATTTAATTTTTGGGGGAGCGGGGCATGCTGCCCTCCTTCTCAGTTCAACCTTGGCCCCGGGGCCCCCATCCCCTAGGGCCCGACCATGTTATCTGGGTGTCTCCCAGGGCACTCAGTCAAAATGGTTGGGGACCGCGGGGGAGCCTGAAGACCCCTGCGGGAGCCAGCATTGTTGTCACAGAGAGGGAGCTGCTAAAGATGCAGCTCCCTCTCTGTGAAAGCAACAGTTTCCTCTGTTTCCCTGCCCACATATCTGTGGGCAGTGAAACAGATCAAACCTCTGCTTCTAGCGGGCGGGTGTTGTTTGACAGCTCTCAAGTGCTGGAACCGGAGTGTTTGCTCTGACTGGGCAGGTGCTATGTGCCTTGGTGCCCCCGGGGACGGGCACCCTGGGACATAGCAGGAGCTGGCCCTGGGGGCTTGCGTTCACCAGGACCATCATTGGCTCCTCATGGGGAGCCATGCGCCCCCCCTCCAATGTTAAGCAGCTCTGGGGAGGTGGTGGTGTCCGGGGCTGCCGGGGGCTGCACACCCCCCCTTAATTATATTTTATGCCCCAGGAAGGTGGAAGGTCCCCAGGGCTGTGGGCGGAGGACTATGCGGTCCCCCCGCATTCATTTTCTATATATAGCCCTGACAAGGTGGCAGTCCCTGGGGCTGTGGGGGGGCCGTGCGGCCCTTCTGTTATCTATTTAAATATAGCCTGGGGAGGTGGAGGTTCCCAGTGCTTCGCTGGGACCTCACAGCCCCACACTATATTTAAATATCGGTCTGGAGAGGTGGTGGTCCCTGGGGCAATGGGTGAACCAGCTGGCCCCCACTCTATTTAAATATAGCCCTGGGGTGGTAGGGGTCCCCAGGGCAGCTGGGCGTATGGCGCCCCCCTGCATCGGTTTTGATTATAGCCCCAGGGAGGTTGCAGTCCCCAGGGCTGTGGGGGGCCATTCGGCACGCATTACATTTTATAATAGCCCTGGTGAGGTGGTGGTCCCCAGGACTGCGGGTGGGCACCACAGCCCCCCGCATTTTCACCCTCTTTCTTGGCATGGTTACCCCCTTTTTCTGCCTGATGTCAGTGTGCTTGACTGTGTTCACTGGGATCCTGCTAACCAGGACCCCAGTGATTATGCTCGCTCTACCAGAACTCTGTATTTCACCCACAAGTGGCACACTGGTGCGCCCATTATAAGTCCCTAGTATATGGTACCTAGGCACCCAGGGCATTGGGGTTCCAGGGCATCCCTATCAGCTGCAACATATATTTTGCCACCCATAGGGAGCCCAAGCAAAGATTTCTGCAGGACGGCCATTGCAGCCTGTGTGAAAAGGTGCAAGCACCCTTTCACTGCCATTTTCCACTACACCAGGTCACTTATAAGTCACCCCTATGGCAGGCCTTCTAACCCAGAGGGCAGGGTGCAAAGTACCTGTGTGTGAGGGCACCCCTGCACTAGCAGAGGTGCCCCCATGAACTCCAGGTCCATTTTTCCAGTCTTCATGAGTGCGGGGACACCATTTTACGTGTGTACTGGACATCGGGCACTACCTATGTCCAGCTACTTAAAGATAACTCCGAACATAGGCATGTTTGGTATCAAACATGTTAGAATCAGACTCCAAGGCTTTTGTAAGCATTTGTTCTATGGTTCTATGCACTCTGGGGGCTCTTTAGATGACCCCCGTATTGCCATTTCAACCTTCTGATGGTTTCAAGGCAGCACAAGCTGCTGCCACCTCCCAGACAGGTTTCTACCCTCCAGTTGCTTGAAAAGCTCAAGCCCAGGAAGGCAGAACAAAGGATGTCCTTTGGGAGAGAGGTGTTACACCCTCTCCCTTTGGAAATAGGAGTTACAGGCTTGGGAGGGGTAGCCTCCCAAAGCCACTGGAAATGCTTTGAAGAGCACTTTTAGTGCCCTCCTTGCATAAACCAGTCTACACCGGTTCAGGGACCCCCAGTCCCTGCTCTGGCATGAAACTGGACAAAGGAAAAGGGAGTAACCACTCCCCTGTCCATCACTGCAGGAAAGTACCATCTTGACTGGCATGTTACCCCCATTTTTACATGTATGTCAGTTTGTTTTTGCCTGTCTCACTGGGATCCTGCTAGCTAGAACCCCAGTGCTCATAGTTTGTGGCCTGAATGAATACCTGTTTAGTGACTAACTGTGTCACTGAGGCTCTGCTAATCGAAACCTCAATGCTTATGCTCTCTCTACCTTTAAATTTGTCACTATAGGCTAGTGACCACTTTTACCAATTTCAATTGGCATACTGGAACACCCTTATAATTCCCTAGTGTAAGCTACCTAGGTACCCAGGGTATTGGGATTCCAGGAGATCCATATGGGCTGCAGCATTTCTTTTGCCACCCATAGGGAGCTCAGACAAACCTTTACACAGGACTGCCATTGCATACATAGTTAACCTAAACAGTTTAACGTTCTTTCTAAAAATGTTCCAAAAGGTTTCAGAAATGTTTTCAAAAGTTTTGAAAAGTTTGATAAAGTTTTTCTCTTTTCTCTAAAAGTTTCTAAACTTTTTTCTCTCTGTCCTAAACCCTTTCTAACAATCATGTCTTCAGTAGAACTTACTCCCACAGTTGTCCAGGCAACCTATGGTAGTTTAAACTTTAAAAGTTTGAGGGGTCTCTGCATAGAAAGAGGTTTAAGCATTGGCAAGAACCCTGCCAAAGATCTTCTCCTCAGCCTTCTCCGAGAAAGTGACCAGAACCAGTCTGGACCATCCCAGGATCAGGAGGTAGAGGAGGGGGGTACCCCTCCAGACTCAGAGGAGTCCCCTGAGGATGCTGAGGAGAGTTCATCCAAAGACCTGCCAGCTAACAGGCCTCCTAGTGACACTGGTAGTGGGAGCGGGTCACACACTAGTAGGGCACCTTTCACTCCAAAAGGCCAGGTTACTAGAGTCCAGCCAGTTAGAGACAGGTCACACTCTGCCAATTCCCACATTTCTTCTGTGTCTCAGAATTCCCAAGCCTCCCATCCTGAGGATAACACTATGGAAAGGGAACTCAGAAAGCTGAGGTTGGAAGAGGCCAGGCTGAAGCTGTGTTTTTGATAGCAATCCTGTAGGAGAACAAGATTCCAGAAACCTGCAGAAGACAGTCCCCCTTACAAGGAGGGAGATGACATTAACACGTGGTTTGCTGCACTTGAGTGGGCTTGTATGGTACAGTTGGTCCCTCAAAGGCAGTGGGCTGCTATCATGTGGCTATCTTTCACTGGTAAAGGTAGGGATAGGCTCCCTACTGTCAGAGAAAGGGATGCTAATAATTACAAAGTTTTGAAGGAAGCACTCTTAGATGGATTTGGCTTAACCACTGAACAATACAGAATAAAGTTCAGAGATACTAGAAAAAAATCCTCTCAAGACTGGACAGACTTTGTAGACTGTTCAGTGAAGGCCTTGGAGGGTTGGGTACATGGCAGTAAAGTGACTGACTATGAAAGCCTGTATAATCTAATCCTGAGAGAGCAGATTTTGAACAATTGTGTGTCTGATTTGTTGCACCAGTACTTGGTAGACTCAGATCTGACCTCTCCCCAAGAATTGGGAAAGAAGGCAGACAAATGGGTCAGAACAAGAGTGAACAGAAAAGTTCATACAGGTGGTTACAAGGATGGCAAGAAGAAAGATGGTGAGAAATCTCAGGATAAGCATGGGGATAAAGGTAAAACTAAAGATCCTTTTTCACATCCTAAACACTCTTCAGGGGGTGGGGATAAATCATCTTCTTCCTCTTCTGCACAACCCACACACACTTAAAAGCCTTGGTGGTATGTGTGTAAAAATAAAGGCCGTAGGCCATTGGATAAGTCCTGCCCAGGTAAAACCCTTGAGCCTACCACCACTAATACATCAAACTCTAGTGCTCCTAGCAGTAGTGGTAATAGTGGTTGGACTGCTGGTAACAGTCAAAATAAGGGTGTAGTTGGGTTCGCTTTTGGGTCCATCATAGAAACTGGGGTAGTCAGTCCCAAGACAGTTTCTGTCACACCTGGTGGCACTGGCCTTGCCACACTGGCTGCTTGTCCCCTTACAATGGATAAGTACAGGCAGACAGTTTCAATAAATGGTGTTGAGGTCCAGGCCTACAGGGACACAGGTGCCAGTATCACTTTGGTGACTGAAAACCTAGTGCCTCCTGAACAACACATCATTGGACAACAGTACAAGATTATTGATGTCCATAACTCCACTAAGTTTCTTCCCTTAGCTATAGTTCAGTTTAGTTGGGGTGGAGTTCCTGGCCCTAAGCAGGTGGTAGTGTCACCTAGCTTACCTGTAGACTGCCTCTTAGGTAATGACCCAGAGACCTCAGGTTGGGCTGAGGCAGAGTTTAATACCCATGCATACATGCTGGGTATCCCTGAGGAATTGCTCCCTCTCATTTTAGCTGAAATGAAAAAGCAAAGGAGAGAAAAAGGCCTGAAAACTCAGGATCCCTCTCCAACAACAGGTAAAAGGGCATCAAAGTATCCCCTACTCACCCTGCCATTAAGGATACCATTCCTGGGGTGGGAGAGACCTTTCCTGGGGTGGAATCGGTACCAAGGGAACCATCAGCTAGCACAGCTGTACTCCCTGAGGTGAAAGTACCTCTCTCCGGGATAACTAATATTGGTGAGAAAAAGTGCACCATTTTAGTTAACACAGAGCATCCCTCCAACCCTCCCAGAGAAACTTTAGTGCAGCAACCCTGTACTGCCTCACAACACTTAGGACAGCAGCCCTGCCCTAGTGTGGAGCTTATAGGACAGCAGCCCTGCCCTGCTCCAATTCAAGAGAAACAGCAGCCCTGTTCTCTCTTACAGCCATATGGACAAAGTTTTTGCCCAGCTATGGCTTTATTGAGACAGCATCCCTGTCGGGCATTCTCATCACTTGATATAGTCCCAGTGGACAATTTCCACTGCTCTAAACTAAAACATGCTAATAAGAACTCTGACAATATACCTTCACATTGTTGGCTAGCTAAAAAACTCCAAACAGGGTGGTTTACAACCACACAGGGAAGTAACCATACAGTGGATGATAAAGGGAGTAACCAATCTATTGCAGAGCTACTCTCCACGTATCACCACTTAGACAATAAATACTCAACTGGCCAAGGTTAGCCTTATTGTCCTTCGTTTGGGGGAGGGTGGTTGTGTAGGAAAGTAGCCTCTTTCTAGCCTTGTTGCCCCCACTTTTGGCCTGCTTGTGAGTATATGTCAGGGTGTTTTTACTGTCTCACTGGGATCATGCTAGCCAGGACCCCAGTACTCATAGTGAAAACCCTATTTGTCAGAGTGTTTTATGTGTCTCACTGGGACCCTGCTAGCCAGGACCCCAGTGCTCATAGTTTGTGGCCTGAATGTGTTCCCTGTGTGGTGCCTAACTGTGGCACTGAGGGTCTGCTAACCAGAGCCTCAGTGCTTATGCTCTGTCTGCTTTTAAAATTGTCACTGCAGACTAGTGACCAATTTCACCAATTCTGATTGGCACACTGGAACATCCTTATAATTCCCTAGTATATGGTACCTAGGTACCCAGGGTATTGGGGTTCCAGGAGATCCCTATGGGCTGCAGCATTTCTTTTGCCACCCATAGGGAGCTCAGACAATTCTTACACAGGACTGCCACTTCAGCCTGAGTGAAATAACGTCCACGTTATTTCACAGCCATTTTACATTGCACTTAAGTAACTTATAAGTTACCTATATGTCTAACCCTCACCTGGTAAAGGTTAGGTGCAAAGTTACTAAGTGTGAGGGCATCCTGGCACTAGCCAAGGTGCCCCCACATCGTTCAGAGTAATTTCCCCAGAATTTGTAAGTGTGGGGATACCATTACACATGTGCACTACATATAGATCAATACCTATATGTAGCTTCACAATGGTAACTCCGAATATGGCCATGTAACATGTCTAAGATCATGTAATTGTCCCCGCCATCCCAAATCTGGTATTGGGGTGCCAATCCCATGCATCCACGGGGCTCCAGCATGGACCCCGGGTACTGCCAAACTAACTCTCTAGGGTTTTCACTGCAGCTACCGCTGCTGCCAACCCACAGACACGCTTCTGCCCTCCTGGGGTCTGGGCAGCCCAGTCCCATGAAAGCAGAACAAAGAATTTCCTCTGAGAGAGCGTGTTACAACCTATCCCTTTGGAAATAGGTGTTAAGGGCTGGGGAGAAGTAGCCTCCCCCAGCCTCTGGAAATGCTTTGGAGGGCACAGATGGTGCCCTCCTTGCATAAGCCAGTCTACACTGGTTCAGGGGTCCCCCAGCCCCTGCTCTGGTGTGAAACTGGACAAAGGAAAGGGGAGTGACCACTCCCCGGTCCATCACCACCCCAGGGGTGGTGCCCAGAGCTCCTCCAGTGTGTCCCAGACCTCTGCCATCTTGAATGCAGAGGTGTGAGGGCACAATGGAGGCCTCTGAGTGGCCAGTGCCAGCAGGTGACGTCAGAGCCCCCTCCTGGTAGGTGCTTACCTGGTTAGGTAACCAATCCTCCTCTGAGGGCTGTTTAGGGTCTCTCCTGTGGGTTTCTTGTCAGATAACGAATGCAAGAGCTCACCAGAGTTCTTCTGCATCTCCCTCTTCGACTTCTGCCAAGGATCAACCACTGACTGCTCCAGGACACCTGCAAAACCGCAACAAGGTAGCAAGACAACTACCAGCAACATTGTAGCTCTGAGGACTGTGTGCCTTCACCCTGCACTGAAAGCCAAGAAGAAATCTCCCGTGGGTCGATGGAATATTCCCCCTGCTAACGCAGGCACTAAACCTCTGCTTCACCGGTCCTCTGGGTTCCCTCTCATCTCAATGAGCGTGGTCCCTGGAACACAGGAGCTAGATCCAAGTGACCCCGACAGTCCAGTGGTCCTTCTTCCCAAAATTTGGTGGCGGTAAGTCCTTGCCTCCCCACACCAGACAGTAATCATGTGTACTACGTGAACTGCAGCTGCTAGGGCTTCTGTGAACTTTTGCAAGGAATCCTTCGTGCACAGCATAGCCCAGGTCCCCCGCACTCCGTCCTGCATTGCTCAACTTGCTGACTTGACCACTGGCTTCCTGGGACCCTCCTTTGTAGTGTTGAGACGACTGCTGTGCTCAGATTTCTTGAACGCCTGGTCAAGTGCTTCTGCAGGTGCTGCCTGCTTCTGCATGGGTTCTCTGTGTTGCTGAGTGCCATCTCTGTCACCTCCTCCAAGGGGCGACCTCCTGGTCCTTCTTGGGCCCGGGCAGCACCCATTTTCATCAACTGCACCTTTGCAGCTAGCAAGTCTTGTTTGCAGTCTTTCTGCGTGGAAATGACTCTGCGTTCTCCAGCACGCCGTGGGACATGTTCTGTGCAAAGGAGAAGTTCTTGGCATCTTCCGTTGTTGCAGAATCTTCAGCTTCTTCCCACCCAGAGGCAGCCATTTTGCACCTTCATCCGGGGTTTAGTGGGCTCCTGCCCCCCCGGACACTTTCGGGACTCTTGGACTTGGTCCCCTTCCTTTGCAGGTCCTCAGGTCCAGGAATCCATCTTGAGTGCTTTGCAGTCAGTTGTTGTCTTTGCAGAATCTCCTATCACGACTTTAGTGTGTTTCTGGGGAAGTAGGGTAACTTTACTCCTACTTTTCAGGGTCTTGGGGTGGGGTATCTTGGACACCCTTATTGTTTTCTTACACTCCCAGCATCCCTCTACACACTACACTAGGCCTGGGGTCCCTAAGTGGTTCGCATTCCACTTTCTCAGCATATGGTTTGCTGTTGCCCCTAGGCCTATTGCATCCTATTGTATTCTACAGTGTTTGCACTACTTTTCTAACTGTTTACTTACCTGATTTTGGTTTGTGTGTATATTTTGTGTATTGTACTTACCTCCTAAGGGAGTACGTCCAATGAGATATTTTTGGCACATTGTTACTAAAATAAAGTACCTTTATTTTTAGTAACTCTGAGTAGTGTGATTCTTATGATATAGTGCTATATGATGTAAGTGGTATAGTAGGAGCTTTGCATGTCTCCTAGTTCAGCCTAAGCTGCTCTGCTATAGCTACCTCTATCAGCCTAAGCTGCTAGTACACTACTAATCTACTAATAAGGGATAACTGGACCTGGCACAAGGTGTAAGTACCATCAGGAGGGTTGGGAGCAACCCCTGAAATCCACTAAACAAGATATAGTGAATTATGTACTTGGCCTCAGATCAAGGGTGGATGAGTGTAGGAAGTTGGCTCTGTATATATCAAAATGAGATATAGCGTGCAGAGTCCAGGGGTTCCCCAAGAGGTTTGCTGGAAGCAATAATAGATAATACTAATGCTCTATTTGTGGTAGTGTGGTCAAGCAGAGGGTAGTGTTAAGCATTTGTTGTACACACACACGCAATAAGTGAAAACACACACTCAATGACTTAACTCCAGGCCAACAGGTTTAAATATAGAAAAATTTTGTTTCTTAATTTATTTCTAGAACCACAAGATTCATTTAGCAGGTACATATATTAAATAAAAGGTGCTTGGTGTAGGAATAGTTGAGACTTTGAACAGATTCAATATTGTACACAGTTTTCATTAAAATGGCAAAAAGCTATTTTAAAAGTGGACACCGCAATTTTCGACAGTTCCTGGGGGAGGTGAGTACAGTACAGTTTCAGAGGTAAGTACCATACTTACGGGTTCCGTTTTTGGGGCATAGGTAGCCCACCATTGGGAGTTCAAGGCAACCCCAAACACCCAGCACCAGCAACACAGGGCAGGTCAGGTGCAGAGGTCACACAGGAGCCAAAATAACGTGGGCGTCTATGGAGACTGGGGATACTCCGGTTCCAGTCAGCTTGCAGGTAATTACCCATGTCGTCGGAGGGCAGACCGGGGGGTTTGGAGGAGTACTGGAGGGGCCCCAAGTAGGCACACAAACCACACCCTCAGCGGCACAGGAGCGGCCAGGTGCAGTGTGCAAACAGGGCGTCGGGTTCTCAATAGAACTCTATGGAGGGACCCTGGGTCACTTAGGTGCTGCAGGCAGGACACAGAGGGGCCTCTCAGGTAAGCCACTGACTGGGCAAGGGTGAGGGCTGCCTGCTGGTTGTTGCTGCACTGGTGGTCGGTTTCTCACGGGCCTGGGGGCTGCGGGTGCAGTGCTTCTTCAAGGCGTCAGATATCTTCGTCCCAGGCAGTCGCGATCAGGGGGGTCCTCGTGGGGTGCAGGGAGGTCAGCCCAGCGTGGACACGTCATCGAAGTCGGCTGGGTGTCCCCTCTGGATTGTTGGTTTCTCTGGACATGGGCCGGGGGTGTCGGGTGCAGAGTAGTTGAGCTCACGCTTCTGGAGTGAGGTGAGAGTCTCTTTAAAGATGGATGTCTTTTCTTCTTGTTTGGCAGAGCCGCTGCCCACAGGACTTCTTAACAATTTTTGATGTAGACAGTCCTCTGGAGGATTTTCAGGGGTCGCTGGTCCTGTAGAATGCGTCGCTGTCTGGTTGCAGGGTCTTTGAAGCAGGAGACAGGCCGGTAGGGCTGGGGCCAAGTCAGTTTTCTTCTCTGCGGGGTTTTCATCTCAACAGTCCTTCTTCTTCTTGCGAGATCATCAGGAATCTGAGCAGCTGGGCTCAGGGTCACCCCTAAATACTCAATTTAGGGGTGTGTTAGGTTCAGAGGGCAATAGCCAATGGCTACGGTCCCTAAGGGTGGCTACACCCTCCTTGTGCCCACTTCCCTCTGGGGAGGGGAGCACATCCCTATCCCTATTTGTCCTAATCCTTCAAAGCAAGATGGAGGATTTCTCAAGGAGGGGGTCACTTAAGCTCTGGTCACCTTAGGGGTGGACCTGGCTGAGGGGGTGACTCCTCCTTGTTTTTCTCATTAACCCTCTGGAGTTGCCACCAAAAAGTAGAGGCTTGTCGGGGGTGGGCATCTCCACTAGCTGGAGTGCCCTGGGGCACTGTGACACCAGAGGTGAGCCTTTGCAGTGGAAGGTGTGAAGCACCTCCACCCAGGACAGGTTTTGTTTCTGACCACAGAGTGCACAAAGTCACTCACCCCATGTGGTCAGAAACTCATCGGGAAGTGGCAGGCTGAGTAGCAGGCTGGCACAGACCGGTCAGCCTTGCACTAGTAGTTGGGCTAACACACAGGGGGCATCTTTAAGATGCCCTCTGTGTAAATTTTTCAATAAATCCCACACTGGCATCAATGTGAGTTTATTGTGCTCAGACGTTTGATACCACACTTCTCAGATTTTTAGTGTAGCCATTATGGAACTGTGGAGTTCGTAACGACAGATTCCCAGACCTTATACTCAGTATGGCCACCCTACACTTACAATGTCTAAGCATTGACTTAGACACTGTAGGGGCATAGTGCTCATGCAGCGATGCCCTCACCTGTGGTATAGTGCACCCTGCCTTAGGGCTGTAAGGCCTGCTAGAGGGGTGACTTACCTACGTGACAGGCAGTGGTGTGTAGGCATGGCACTCTGAGGGGAGTGCCATGTAGACTTTGCCTTTTCTCCCCACTGGCACACACAAGCTGCAAAGCAGTGTGCATGTACTGAGTGAGGCATAATACACGTAGCAGCCCTTAGGGACCTGCCCTGGCCACAGGACCCTAGGTACTAGGGGTACCTTTTACTAGGGACTTAACTGTGTGCCAGGGCTGTGCCAATTGTGGAAGCAAAGGTACAGTTTTAGGGAAAGAACACTGGTGCTGGGGCCTGGTTAGCAGAGTCCCAGCACACTTCCAATCAAAAGCTGGCATCAACACTGGGCAAAAAAGGGGGGGTGACCAAACCAACAGTGGCATTTTCCTACACTGAGTACATGAAGAAGGCCAGTAAGAACCTACAGGCAAGCCAAGATTTGCAAAAGCAATGGGCTGTCCTGACTGTGTACCAGCCAGGGCAGAAAGTGTTGGTCTTAGAGCCTGTGGCACCAAGAGCATTCCAAGACAAGTGGAGTGGATCCCATATTATAGTGGAAAAGAAGGGTGAGGTCACTTACTTCGTAGACCTTGGCCCTTCAAGAAGTCCTCTTAGAGTACTTCATATAAACCTACTAAAGCCCGACTATGACAGGGCTGTCTTAAACCTGCTCATGGCCACTGATGAGGGACAGGAAGATGAGAGTGACCCTCTCCCTGGTGTATTTTCAAATTCTGCAGCTGATGGTTCAGTTGAGGGGGTAGTTTTAGTAGATTGCCTTTCTCAGTCTCAAAAAGAAGACTGCAGAAATCGTCTGGGACAGTTCTCACAACTGTTTTCCCTTACACCTGGTCAAACCACATGGTGTGAACACACCATTGATATAGGGGCAGTCTGCCTGTCGAGTAAAATCTACAGCAAACCTCATCATGTAAGGGACTGCATCAAAGCAGAGGAGGTGTAAAAGATGCTTGACCTGGTAGTTATTGAGCACTCAAATCGCCCCTGGGCTAGCTCAGTGGTGCTGGTCCCAAAACCACATTCTCAAAATGGGAAAAAAGAGATGAGGTTTTGTGTTGACTATAGAGGGCTCAATACAGTAACCAAAACAGATGTTCATCCTATCCCTAGGGCAGATGAGCTCATTGATACACTGGCATCTGCCAAATATCTTAGCACTTTTGACCTTACTGCTTGCTATTGGCAGATTAAGCTGCCAGAAGATGCTAAACCTTAAACAGCATTCTCCGCCATTGGAGGGCACTACCAACTTACAATAATGCCATTCGGTCTGAAGAATGCACCTGCCACTTTTCAGAGGCTGGTGAACACAGTCCTCCAAGGTTTAGAAGCCTTCAAGGTAGCATATCTAGATGATATATCTGTCTTAACTCAACCTGAGATGATCACATGGTCCACCTTTGGAAACTTTTGGAGGCTCTGCAGAAACCAGGCCTTACTATCAAGCCTTCAAAGTGCCAGATAGGGCAGGGGAAGGTGGTTTATCTGGGACACCTTTCTATGTGGGGAACAGATTCAACCATAACGGGGGAAGATTCATGTCATTTTGGATTGGACTCCCCCTACCACACAAACCCAGATCAGAGCCTTCTTAGGTTTCACTGGGTATTACAGGAGGTTCATTAAGAACTATGGCTCCATTGTTGCCCATCTTAATGACCTTACCTCTAAGAAAATGCCTAAAAAGGTATTATGGACAGCCAGTTGTCAAAACGCTTTTGAGAAACTGAAACAGGCCATGTGCTTTGCACCTGTTCTAAAGAGCACAAACTATTCCAAGAAGTTCATAGTTAAGACTGATGCTTCAGAGGAAGGGGTGGGACAGTTCTCTCACAACTTAATACAGAGGGCCAGGATCAACCAGCAGCTTTTATTAGCAGACGGTTGATCCCAGAGGAAAGCGTTGGTCAGCCATAGAGAGGTAGGCCTTTCCTGTTTTCTGGGCCCTGAAGAAGTTGAGACCATACCTCTTACGTACTCTCTTCATTGTTGAGGCAGACCACAAACCTTTCTTATGGCTTAAAGAGATGAAAGGAGAAAACCCAAAATTGTTGAGGTGGTCCATTTCCCTACAGGGTATGGACTTTAAAGTGGAACATAGACCTGGGAGTAACTACTTTAATGCAGATGGACTCTCCAGATATTTCCACTTAGACAAGGAAGACTCATCTGGGAAAGGTTAGCCTTCTTGTCCCTCTTTTGGGGGTAGGGTGGTTGTGTAAGAAAGTACCCTCTTTCTTGGCATGGTTACCCCCTTTTTCTGTCTGATGTCAGTGTGTTTGAATGTGTTCACTGGGATCCTGCGAACAAGGACCCCAGTGATTATGCTCTCTCTCCCAAAATTCTGTATTTCACCCACAATCTGCACACTGGTGCTCCCATTATAAGTTCCTAGTATATGGTATCTAGGTACCCAAGGCATTGGGGTTCCGGGGGATCCCTATGGGCTGCAGCATATATTTTGCCACCCATAGGGAGCCCAAGCAAAGTCTTCTGCAGGACTACCATTGCAGCCTGTGTAAAAAGGTGCAAGCACCCTTTCACTGCCACTTTTCACTACACCAGGTCACCTATAAGTCACCCCTATGGCAGGCCTTCTAGCCCAGAGGGCATGGTGAAAAGTACCTGTGTGTGAGGGCACCCATGCACTAGCAGAGGTGCCCCCATGAACTCCAGGCCCATTTTCCTGGACTTTGTGAGTGTGGGGATGCCATTGTATGCATGAACTGGACATAGGCCACTACATATGTCCAGCTACATAATGGTAACTCCGAACATAGGTATGTTTAGTATCAAACATATTGGAATCATAACCCAAGGCTTTTGGATGCACTGATTCTACGATTCAATGCACTCTGGGGCTCCTAAGAGGACCCCCAGTATTGCCATCTCAGCCTTCTGGGGTTTTCCAGGCAGCCCAAGCTGCTGCTGCTGCCACCTCTCAGACAAGTTTCTGCCCTCCTGGTGCTTGAAAAGCTCGAGCCCAGGAAGGCAGGACAAAGGATTTCCTTTGGGAGAGGGGTGTTACAACCTCTTCCTTTGGAAATAGGTGTTACAGGCTTGGGAGGGGTAGCCTCCCCAAGCCACTGGAAATGGCACATTTGGTGCCCTCCTTGCAAAAATCATTCTTCACCAGTTCAGGGACTCCCAGTTGCTGCTCTGGTATGAAACTGAACAAAGGAAAGGGGAGTGTCCACTCCCCTGTCCATCAACACCCCAGTGGTGGTGCTCAGAGCTCCTCCAGAGGGTCTCTGTGTTTTGCCATCTTGGATTCAAGATTGCTGAGAACTCTGGGAGCAGCTGAGTGGCCAGGTGGCCAGTGCCGGCAGGTGATGTCAGAGCCCCCTCCTGATAGGTGGTCACCCAGCTACATGACCAATCCCCCTTTCACGGCTATATGAGTCTCTCCTTTTGGTGGTTCCTCAGATTCGGATTGCAAGACTCCAGCAGGAATCCTCTGCACCTTCCACTTCAACTTCTGACTGAAGAAATTGCACCTGAACTCTTCAGGACCCTAAAAGCTGCAAAAAAGAAGCAAGACACCTTCTGCAACATTGTATCTCCGGCTCCTTCCAGCAACTGTGACATTTCCCCGATCGTGCATCCTCTGAGGACAGCCTGTCTTCAGCCTGCATCAGAAGAAAGAAGGAATCTTCCTTGGAGTGGAGTCCCTCCCCTGCTTCTGCAGGAACCAACTGCAATGATGACTGGCTGCGTGGATTCCCCTCTCCTGCTGAGCTGCATGTATCCTGCATCACAGGTGGTGGACTGAAGTGGTCCAGACGGTCCTCCTTGGTGGAGGTAAGACCTTGCCTCCCCTCGCAAGATAGTACTCCCATGCACTGCATCCTTTGCAGTTGCCAAGGCTTGTTGGCATCCTTCTTCCAAGATCTTCATGCATCTTGAAGCTCCAGCTCCCAGCACTCTATCCTACGATGCACAGCTTCCTGAGTGGTTCTCTGGCGGCGTGGGAGCCTTTTTCGTTGTGCAGCATGGGCCTCTTCTGCAACTTTCGTGTCCCCGTCCTGTGGGAGTCCTGTAAGCTCTGCCTGGTCTTCTGTGGGCTCTCTGTGTTGCTGAGGGCCCCATCTGGCTCCCCCTCCCAGATAGTGTCCACCTGGTCCTTCCTGGCCCCGGCAACGCCACTTTCCGCTAACCGCGAGCTTTGCGTGGGCCAAGGCTTATTGCCGGACTCCGACGACAGAAACCCGACTGCAATCCTCCATCCGGCGTGGGACACCACCTGCACCCTGCAGGCACCCGACTTCATCCTCTTGAGTGCAGTACTGACTCTTCTTCTTCACCAGTGGTTCACCTTTTGCACCTTCATCCTGGTGGGTAGGGGCTCCTGCTCTTCCTGGACCCTTCTGTGCTTCTTGGACTTGGTCTCCTTTTTCCACAGGTCTTCTTGTCCAGGAATCCACTGTTGTTGTCTTGCAGTCACTTCTGGGTGTTGGAATATTCTTCTTTACTTCTCTCTGTGTGTTCTGGGAAACTTACTGTGATTTACTCTTGTTTTCCTGGTCGCTAGGGTGGGTTGTGATACTTACCTTTGGGCTTTCTTAGTACTCCCAGCTCCCCTCTACACACTACACTTACCTAGTTGGGGGACCAACTTTCGCATTCCACTTTCTTAGTATATGGTTTGTGCTCCTCCTAGGCCCATTTCTAACTATTGTGATTTTCACTAATTGCACTGTTTTCTAACTGTTTTTATGCCTAGTTCTGAATGCTAGTGTTTATAATTTGTGTATTGCTTACCTCCCAAGAGAGTTTAGTCTCTATGGTATTTTTGGTATTTGTGTCACCAAAATAAAGTACCTTTATTTTTGTAACACAGATGTTAGAAATTGAGTCTTTGGTTGGCAGTCAGGTTGCCCCCTGTCCAAGCAAGGACCCTCACTCTAGTCAGGGTAAGTCTCACACACTTCAAATTGTCCTCTGCCCACCCTCTGGTAGCTTGCCACTGAGCAGTCAGGCTTTACTTAGAAGTCAATGTGTAAAGTATTTGTGCAATAAATCAGCGCCTTGAGACCTTACCGGGTGAGTAACGTGCTTAACAAATTACTGATTGATTGATAACACAGTGCAAACACCACAAAAATACACCACAGAGGTTTAGAAAAATATAGAATATTTATCTGAGTAGCTTAAGATCAAGATTGGATAAATACAAGTTGAAATATCACTTTTGTAATGATAAATAGAGTCTTTAGTTCTTAAAAAGCAATAAGTATCTCTTGCAAGCACAAAGTACCTGGTTTGCGTCCAAATTATCCGCATAGGACCACAGAGGAGGACATGTGTGGAAAACGGAGAGGTGTGCGCCGGTTTCTCTGGGTGCACACAGACAATGCATCAGTGTTTTTCCACGCAGCAAGGGCTTTGCGTCGATTTCTGGCGTGAAGGCTTGGGTCCTCTTCGGGTTGCAGGTATTTGGATGCCCCGGGGATGATGCAGAGAAATCCTGAGTGTGCAGGACGAAGTCACAAGAGATGCGTCGGTTCAGTGGATGATGGGAAATTTCCGTCACACGGCAGGTGCTGCATCAATTCTTCTTGCAGGAAGTCCGGCTGCGTCGTTCTGGCTCACGTTTCGTCAATCCAGTGGGCCGTGCGTCAAAGTTTTGATCGCAACGCTAGCACTGCGTCGATCTCCACTCAGGGAGCCAGGCTTTGTCATTCTGGTTTGGCGATGCAGTGATTTTCTCACCGCAGGGCAGGCTGTGCGTCGATTATGGCAGGCTGTGTGTCGATTTTTTCCACACAAGGAGTCCTTTGCAGAGATGAAGACTTTTTGGCCCTGAGACTTCAGGAAACAGGAGGCAAGCAATCCAAGCCCTTAGAGAGCACTTCGCAGCAGAGACAGAGGACAGAAAGGCAGCAGGATAACGGCAAGGCAGCAGTCCTTTGCAGTAAAGCAGTCATGTGAGTCCTTTGGGCAGCCAGGCAGCTTCTCTTAGCAGGTTGCAGGTTCTGGTTCTTAGCTCCTTTCCTAGTAGGTAGCTTGTCAAGAAGTGTCTGAGTTGGTAGGTTCAGAGACCCGGTTTAAATACCCATATGTGCCTTTGAAGTGGTGGGGACTTCAAAGAGTGGCTTAGAAGTGCACAAGGTCCCCTTTCAGTTCCATCCTGTCTGCCAGGGTTCCAGTATCATGTGTCCAGGGTCCAGCTTTCATGTGTGTAAGTACTAGGTGTGACTGCAGCAGTATTGCATGAGCTTTGCATGTCTCCTGGATAAGCCTTGGCTGCTCATCCACAGCTACCTCTAGAGAGCCTGACTTCTAGACACTGACTACACTACACTAATAAGTAATACCTGGGCCTGGTATAAGGGGTAAGTACCATAGGTACCCACCACACACCAGGCCAGCCTCCTACACCTCTCAGCTGTAGGTAGTAGGGGAAGCGATGCAGGGCCTATGGCACTGAATTGCATTTAAGCCCTGGGGAGGTGGTGGTGCCTCGGGCTAGGGGGGCCACCCCCGCATTAAAATATGAATGCCCCTGGAATTTGGCCTTTCGGGGGGCTACAGTTAAACAAGCACAGGAGCCTTTTTTCTCACCCCTACTTGACAGATCAGGCTTAAACTTTCCAGACAGCAGCTGATGTGACAGGCAAATTGTTGGCAAACATTTTGTGACTATACATCAGCGGGACACTCTCACATCCAGGCAGACACTGTCACACTCACTCTAACACCCAGACAAACAGTCTCACACTCACTCTCACACCAAGAGAGACACTGTCATACCCACTGTATCACCCACAGAGGCGCTGTCACATCCGTTCTCACAGCAACACAGACACACACACGTTTACTGTCACACTCATAGAGACACTCATACACCCAGTCTCACATCCAGACAGACACTGTCACAGCCATAGAGATACCCTCACACCAAGTCTCAGACGAGACATACTCTGACACTCACTTTCACACCCAGACACTCTTACACCCACTCTCACACCCAGCAAGACACTCTCACAACCACTCTCCCATCCAGAGAGACGCTGTCACATCTTCTCTCACACCCACACAGTCACTGTCACTCTCACCATCACACCCAGAGACACACTCTCACATCTTCTCTCACACCCACAGAGACACTGTCACACTCACCCTCACACCCAGAGAGATGTGCTCACACCAAGTCTCACACCCAGAGACACACTCTGACACTCACTTTCACATCCAGACAAACACTCTTGCACTCACTCTCACAGCAAGATAAACACTGTCACACCCACTCTCTCACCCAAAGAGACACTGTCATATCCACTCTCACACCAACACAGACACAGGGGAATTGTTTGGGTTAGACTAGGCCTTGTCAACACGCAAAACAGAACTCTTACCTAGAAATTCAGTACTTAGTAGAATATGATCTAGAGAGTACAGATATAGTTAAACCAAATATGCTGGATATTTACCATCCAAGAAGTCCAGACCTTGAAAACATGTGTCTTCACGAAATTCTGCAAAACTATAGGTACAGAAATAATCTGTCAGAAAACATTGATGAAAGCAAATATGGTGTAGCTGGTTGTGATGGCTGTTTAGTTTGGCATGCAAAGGGTAACTTAATCAACCAGAGAAAACATACTTGTCGAACTGCTGACAAAAAAGAATGTTTCTACTTGGCTCTTCTCCAAATATTCAAACCATGGCGATCTGACACAGAGTTACTTGGACAATTTGATTGCTATGAAGGCTCTTTCAATGCTGTAAAAGACAGTACTCAGTGTTCAATATTTTCTAACTACCTGAAAATGTTAAATGAATAAATTCAACAAGAAGAAACAATTGCTACTGAGATAGCAAAGGGATGTTCACAAAGTAGCCAGAGTTCTGCACCTCTCAGTCAAGATCCTCTTGGACAGCCACTAATAGAAAATGAAGCTGCCACAGGGATGAATGAAGTGGAGACAGCAATGCTACAAGCAAGAGAAGAAAATGTTAACTTGGAAGAGCTAGTAGAGAAACTCAATAATGAGCAGAAAGAAATATACATAGAAGTCAAAGATAAAATAGAGCATGGATTCCTTCATGAAAACCAGAAATGTAAATGTTCAAGCATTAAACCAATCCTATTGTATGTCATTGGACAAGCTGGAACTGGGGAAAACGTTTTCATATAAGTATTGACCACCTATTTACAAACAACTACAGATTGTATTGTATTGTGTGCAGTGACAGCACCTACTGGATTAGCTGCATACAACATTAAAGGAATTACCTTATATCGTCTACTTATGCTCCTGCATGAACACAATAATATACTGGAATAGCAAAAGTTATCTGGAGAAGCTTGTCATGAATTTTCCAGAGTTTTGAAGAAATTGAAACCTTTAATCATCAATGAGGTGAGCAGGGTCTCAAAATTAATGCTCTCCTTTGTACATTTAAGAATGCAATTGATATTGAAGACAGAGTATGATGTCCTTTTTGATGAAAAATGTGTAATTGTTTTCAGAGATTTGTTACAACTTACCCCAGTTAAAGGACCGCTTGTATTTATAACACTCTTACATGAAGAAATTCATAATTCTTTAGGAAGTTATGGAAATGTCAACATGTGGTTGAATTTTCTCTACATAGAACTAATTAGAAAACATCCATCAATCATCTGATATGCAATATGGAAATATTCTGAAGGATATCAGAGTAGGAATACTGTCAAAAGAAAGGAAGCACTGCGTGAAAACCCGACTTATAAAGAACATATTTCCTTCATAAACATCTGCAGCACAGTTAATGTTTTAATTCATTCAACAAGGAAAATCCACCATGTGTCTAATACCTACTCTTAAAGAACGTACTTCTTTCAATGAAGATTTACTACAACTGGAGAAAGATAAAATATTGGAATTAATATTAATTGATAACATTAAGCAGTGACAATACTGTTGAGTGAAAATCTGCAATCAAAACCCAGCTCTTTGGAAAAATCTGCTTCTTAAAGTGCAGGATTAGAAAAGTGTTTCAATGTTTGTAAGAACTGTAGGGTGATTTTGCGGCATAACGTAAATTTTGAAAAGGATTGGTTAATGGAGCTATGGGTAAAATAATTGATCACATTTTGTATCCAAACACAAATGAGGTTTGAAATCTAGCTATTCAATGTGATGATCTTGAAAGAGCAAAACAGATAGCAAAATCTGTTTCGTGTTTCTTACTTATAAAAGACTTCGCAGAATTCAGTTTCCAAAATCTCTAGCATATGCTCTCACAATACATAAGTCTCAAGGTTTAAGTATCTATGGAGCATTTATTAATATTGGCAGCACTGTATTCAAGGAAGGTATGTCATATGTAGCATTGTCTCTGGTTATAACTTTGTCTGGTTTGCATCTGATGGAGTTTGAGGAGAGCAAAGCAAATGTTGATTCCACTTGTGTACTGGAGTACCACCGTTTGAGAAGCCTGTATGCTCCTCACCTAGGACAGTACACAGTTTACAAAAAGCCTACAATCTTAACAAAATGAAAGATTTCAAAGGAGTGATGATCCTGAGAATAAAGAGGAAAAAAGAGAAGAAATAAGTATTGGAGAAAAAGAATACTAGAAAATGCTGTTGAAATTGTAGGTTACCATCAAACATCTCTGGTCAACTGCTATGCCAATGTAGTTATCAATGTACTATTCTCTTTACTTACTCTGGTTAATTAAATTAGACAGAAAAAGGATAAAAGATTGTGTTCTGCACTCTTTACCTCGTTAGTTCGCTTGTGCAGTGATGGAACAAAAATATTCTGCATCTTCTATCAGAGAGCTTGCAGATCGGTGCACTTGATCAGTACACTTCACTCAAAACACTCAAGAAGATACACACAAATTTTTTATGGTCTTACTGGGTATTTTAGAAGAGAAAATAGTACATATTGAGAGACTATTTGTACTAAGATACTCATGGCAGCTTCTTCAAAACCAGAAGTAGATTCAGAATGATTTATCTACCTAACTCTCCCAAACTGTTTGAAGATGCATCACTGAATAATAGTTACACAAAATGTAAGTCTAACCTTCTATCAACTTTGAACATCAGAAAAACTGGCAAGTATATCACCTTAATGCTATAACAATGCAAAGCACATGAAACTAAATTGGAAACTCAAATTACAAATTTTAAAGCTGGACAAATCTCTGTTTCTGGAAAAACTTATACTTATACAGCCATTATTTTCCATGAAGGAGTAAGTATTACATCTGGACATTACACCATCTACATAAAAAAATACAACTGAAGGACAGAGTGTAATGATAGCAAACTTACATTTAAGAAGAGATTGCCCTGTAAATTACCAAATTCGTACCTTCTGTTCCCTAAAGCAGAGTTCTAAGAAGGATTAATGCTAGAGAAATGGAATAGTACACTTCTAGGACTTCAAAATAAAACAAATTAAGATATCATAGGCCTATCAAGGGTGATGTCTTCATAAGGGATTCCAAATCTTGAAATCTATTTACTCTTGCAAGGAAACAAGCGAGATAGCACTAAATTGCAAAGACAGATCACAATGTATAAACTAGGACAGAGATCTACTACAAAAAGGACTACTGTCTGGGATTTTCAATAAAGCAAAATAAGACATCATACGGCCTAACAGGGGTGATGTCTTTCAAAGGAATTTTAAATCTTCAAATCTTCTTACTCTTGGAAAGAAACCACATGCATACTACTTAACAGGAAATAGAGATCAGAAAGTTTGAACTAGAACAAACATCTTCAGAAGATAAAAAGAAAAACGTCTGCTTCAAGAAGAGCTGGAAAACTATCACATTAATATAACACTACTGATATACTGCACTTTTGTTGAATGGATTACCAAACTTTATGACATTATGCGGCCTATCAAGGGTGATGTCTTTATACATATTATTAACTTCTACAGTGATTCATACACATTAACTATATCGCGAAGCTATAGTATGCCATCCAGATACACACTGATTCATACACTGACACACCCAGGCACACTCTCATACATACACTGACATACCAAGGCATACACTGATACATTAACTGCCACACCTACTCTAACACTGATACATTCACTGATACATCCACGCACACCTTGATGCATACACTAACACACCCATGTACACACTGAAGTGTACACTGACACACCCATGTACACACTGATGCACACACTCTCACACCCAAGTGCAAACTCATGCATACACTGATACACCCATGCACATACTAATACATACATTGATATATACACTGACATACCCATGTACACACTGATGCATACACTGACACACCAAGGCATACACTGATACATACACTGACACACCCACTCTCACACTGGCACAAACACTGACATACCCATGCACACACTGATGCTCAGAGTAACATACCCAGGTACACACTGATGCATACACTGACACATCAAGGCACACTCTCATATATACACTGACATACCCAGGCATACACTGATACATACACTGACACACCCACTCTCGCACTGGCACAAACACTGACATACCCATGCACACACTGATGCTCACAGTAACATACCCAGGTACACACTGATGCATACACTGACACATCAAGGCACACAGTGATGCATTCAGTGACACGCCCAGGCACACACTGATGCATATAACTAACATACCCAGGTATACACCTATACATACACTGACACAACCAGGCTTACAGTGATGCACACAATAACACACCCAGGCACACTCTCATGCATACACTGACACACCCAGGCACAAACTGATGCACACAGTAAGACACCCAGGCACACACTGGTACATACAGTAACATACCTGGGCAAATAGCCATGCATACACTGACACACCCAGGCATGCTCTCATGCATACACTGAGATATCCAGGCACACACTGATACACACGCTGACACACCCAGGCACACACTGATACACATGCTGACACACCTAGTCACACACTGATGCATACACTGACACACCTAGGCATACACTGATACGTACACTGACACACCCAGGCGCACACTAATGCTTACACTGACACACCCAGACACAATGATATATACACTCACACACCTAGGCTCACTCTGATGTATACATCCTCACACCTAGGCACACACTGATGCATACACTGATACATCCAAGCGCACACTAATGCATACACTAACACACCCATGCACATACTGATGCATACACTGATATATACACTGACATACCCAGGGTCACACTGATGCATTCACTGACATATCCAAGCACACACTGATGCATACACTAACCCACCCATGTACACACTGATGTATACACTGACACACCCAGGTACACTCTAATGCATACACTGACACAAACAGACACACACTGATGCGTTCACTTACTTACTCACACAGTCACTCAAATATACACTAACACACCCTGGTACAAATTAATACATACACTAACACACATACAGACAGAGGTCTTTATATAACAAACACCATATACACAAAACAATAAAAGAATATTAAAGACTCAAACACAGCTCTTTGTTAAATTCAATAGTGGTTCTAACAAGAACCATTTGTTAAGATTTTTTCGACAAACATTTACACTTTTTAGAAAACATATTGGGGGTTATTCCAACTTTGGAGGAGGTGGTAATCCGTCCCAAAAGTGACGGTAAAGTGACGGATTTACCACCAGCCGTATTACGAGTCCATTATATCCTATGGAACTTGTAATACGCTGGTGGTATAACCGTCACTTTACCGTCACTTTTGGGACGAATTACCACCTCCTCCAAAGTTGGAATAACCCCCCATTATTTTCAAAAAACGTATCAAAAACTTTGGAAAAACCTAAATGCAAAAGTTTAGCTTTTTCAAAGCACAATGGTGTTGTAACAGGGAGTTCAAGCAATAAAATTGTGAATTTTTTTTTAGCAATGGTGTTTCTTTACCTGTGAAAAATATTACTCACATTTTTTACTTTTGCGACAACAAGATTATGGCAGATGGCACAGTTCGACCTAATTCAGTGCATGTGGCTTCAGTGATGGTTGCAGGAGGGACATGGCCAGATGAAGATGAGCCAGACTCAGCAGTCAAATTTCTTCCTTCTCTCTCTCTCTCTCATCATTCAGAGATTTGCAAGTTCTTGCATTGTGTACACATGCTTCCACATACTAGATGTCCCGTGATTGTACTTTTTTGATGTGCAACAAGACCATTCTTAGCCACACAAGTTGCACTTTACAATTTTAGCTGTAACTTTTTTTTCTCCACTAGGTATTGTGAAGAACTGCCCTACCTCGCTCTCTTTTCATTAAGAAGAAGGCAGGTCTGCATTTTCTTCTTCAAGAGGAACAGCTTCTACTCTGCAGGTGGTGATGAAGCACTCCCTTC
Source organism: Pleurodeles waltl (assembly GCF_031143425.1). Lineage (NCBI taxonomy): Eukaryota > Metazoa > Chordata > Amphibia > Caudata > Salamandridae > Pleurodeles > Pleurodeles waltl. Next base: position 1,532,597,406 of record NC_090447.1, on the reverse strand, counting down.
ACTCATACTGAAAAGCACTTCAGCAGGATCTCAAAAAAGATGCTTCTCCCACAACAGCTAGAGAAATAACTGCTTTAGGGAGTGGTTCTACTCAAAATTAGGTGTGGGTCAAAACTAACCAATGAAATAGCAGAATAATCTTTTGACATCAATCCGATCCGCGGATCCTGAGTCGCAGATTTGTCGCTCTACAAAAATAATAAAATGATAGGCCTGATTATGAGTTCGACAGACGGTTAACATCGTCCGCCGAAGTTCCAACAGGGAGGTTGCCGCCATACTGGCCCATTATGAGTTTCCCGCAAGGTCAGCAGGTGGAAAACTGAGTTTGTAATCAAGCCAGCGCCAATGCTGTAGGCTGGCGGGTGCACCAGGCTCTCTTAATGTTCACTGTCTGCAATGCAGACAGTGAACATTGTGAGGGTGCTGGCCAGGGGGGCTCCTGCACTGCCCATTGCCCTGGGAGATTAGGGCCATCACCTACTGCCAGACTGCTGGGATCCCTGATCCTGGCGGAGCTGGCGGTCCCCTCGCGGCCTGACCGCCAGGGTTGAAATATGGCACTCAGACCACCACATTGACAGCCCTAAACATACAGCATGTGTTTGCACCTTGGAAATAGGTGCATGATTATAGCAATTTCATAAACAATGGGTCCTATATACATAATTTTTTTTTTGTTTTTTTACAACAATCACGTGATAGGGACAGAAACCATAGAGCTTCGCCCGTCTATGTTTGCGTTACTGTGGAGGCTTGGCGGATCTAAAAAATGATTATAAAAAAATTGCTCTCCCCACTGCACAAGTATTTCAGTACTGGATATACTATGGAGCAGCATCACCACTAACATCTCAAAAAGCAGGGTCCTGCCCCATCCAACTTAGAACTATGCAAAGTATTAAAGTCTTCCTGCCTTTTCATAATGGTAAACAGCTTACCAAAGGGACCTGTGGTGCTTTTCTTGCAGGTTTTGGTGGTGCATTGTTTAATGGTCAGGAATATGAGATCACTACCTAAGAAAGAAACACTTACAACATATAGCTAAGGAGAACAACCCTAGTTTAGTTCTTATTTATATATTTGTATTGTTGTTGGCCTCTCTATAGGATAATTTATATAAACACAGGACACTGCAAAAAGAGACATGAGGCGCAATCACATTGCTATACGCAGACAAGGTTGCTGAACACATTTCCTCGTGGTCCATTAAACAGCTGTAGTGTAGAAAATTCACTGGACATTTATTCAAAGAAGTAGCTGTTACTTACTAACCAGTAGAAAGTATTTCAGTTGCACAGAGATGTTGTGCAAAACAGTGGACTCTTGTTGAATAATTGGGCAGGTGTAGTTTTTTTATGGCCAAGTCTCTCATGCACCTACCGATACACCCACACTGACAATCACACGAACACTCTCAGATGCACTCAGACACTCACTCAGACACTCATACAGCTAGTCACAGACTCTTTTACTCAAACTCAGACCCACTTACACAATCACGCTCCCACTCATACACCCACTGAGACACTCATTTAAGCACTCAGAGACCCACTCAGACATTCACACATCTATTCACAAAACCTCTCGGACATTCATACGCCCACTGACAAACCCACACAAGCTCACACAACCACTGGCAGACCCACTCAGAGAGTGAGGCACTCACTCACAGACCCACGGAGAAACTCATGCACTCACTCATAGACCTACTCCGACACTCATGCACTCACTCATAGACCCACTCAGACACGCATGCACTCACTCACAAGCTCAATATGGCATTCATGCACCCACTCACAGACCCTCTGAGGTACTGATCCACCAACTCACACACCCACTCACACACCCACTCACAGACCCACTCACACACCCACACAGCCACTCATACACCTTCTCGCCTACCTATACGACCACTCACACATCTAATCTGAAAGGTTACATTTAGGAAATAACTTTGTAAAAAACGTTGACAATAACTGAAAAAAACAAATGTTACAGGGACATTATAGTTAGGAAATAGAATTTAAAAAACGAAATTTACAGGGACGTAATAGTTAGAAAATAGATTTTAAAAAACCTTACAAATTCACTGGAAAAAACAAAGGTTACAGCGATGTTATATTTAGGCTCAGATTTCACTCGTACAAAATCATTAAAATTCAGAAGTTATACTTATCTGAGCTAATTATAACTTATGCCCCGGCAATGCACTGGTTATGACTTCACATATTACAACATTCATGACATGGTCAGTGACATCACTGATGACATCTCAAATGACATCACTGAAGACATCATCCAGTGAGTGTAAGTGATTCGTAAAATATTCTGAGAGTTAAAGATATATACTAAGCTACTGCATGAGTTAAATACTATTCTTTTTTTACTACTGAGTGATACTGTTTCTAGTACATGTTATCTGAGTGGCTCTGTGACTGTATCAGTGTGGGAGTGGGTGTGTGAGTAGCTATATGGGTGAGTGAGTGACTGTGTGAGTGGCTGTATTAGTGGGTTAGAGTGTGTGAGAGTGGCTGTATCGGTGACTGTGGTGTATTGTGGAATATTTACAATTATAATGTATATTTATTTAACATGTGCAAAAAGGTAATGAGTGGGGAACTGTATTACTACTCAGGAGTTCTTTTTAACAAACGTGCAAATGTATTTATTTAATGAATTAAAATTATAAATCTATTGAAAATTCATTGAAAAAAACAAAGGTTTAAATGACATAATAAATAGGTGAAAATGTCAGTTAAAACATATCATTTTGAAAAAATAAAACAGCATGCGGCCGATGGCAATAATATATTATATTAATTTTAAAAAAAACTCAAAACTTAAAGGAAAAACAAAGGTTAAAGTGACAGTATGGTTAGGTATGGTAATAATATCTTCGCATACAAAAAAAAACTTAGAAATATTAATTGAAAATTCTAAAATTTAAAGGAATGGTGTAGTTAGGTAAAAATGTCAATTAAAACCTACAAACAAAACCACCACAATTCACCAGCTATAATTATCTCAAATAGCTGTAACTTGTGCCCTAAAGTAATTATAACTTTTGCCCCCACCATGCACAGTGTTGTCATCAATGATATTGTTTCAAATGTTGCTGTGATGTTACCAATTATGTAATAGAACATATTATGAGTGATGTATGGGAGGTAATTAGCAGTGCATGGCAAGATGTGTGAGTAATAATTACTTCAGCCACATGTCCTCCTCCTCTTGAAAATCACAGCACTTTTCCCCGGGCCTTGAGTCCTGAGATGGCTGCCGCCACAGCATTGTTGATATGGTGGCAGCCAATCAGATCTCGTCTCAGGATATGTCGGGTTTGCAGACCCCCTGTACACAAGTTGCTTGAGGCCTAATGTTCCAAAAACCTCTAAATGGATTTACACAGAATCATAAAAAGCATGCTTTCTGGGCCCAGATTAGTTTTTTTGCCAAATTTTGTGTAATTCTATTCAGCAGTTCTTGTAGTATCACTGTTCAGTTTTCCTATGGAACAATAATTAATGTAGAAAAGACATTTTGGGGACCCTCCTTTTTCTTAGGCCCAGCTTAAAGGATCACTTTGAAACTTTTCAGGAAGGAGCTGAGGTGGATGACACTTTTCTTGGAAAGTTTTGTGAAGATTTGTCAAATGATGCAAAAGTTACAAGCAAACCAAACCAAGATTTTCCTATGGGAACACAATCCTAACTATAACTGCCCACTGGGTAATTCTCTAGATAAAAGGAGCCAGATTGAAGGAATCTTGTGGTATGAGTGGGGAAGTGTTTTAAAACTCAGGTATTTTTAAAATACGTGTGTATTAATATATCAAATAATTTAAAGTATTTTAATTGCCACAAATCTTAATTACAAATATAAAAGGAAACACTCACCGGAGGCACACACAACACGCCGAAGCAGACATGGAGAGAGTGGAAATCATGCAAGCCCTGCTCCTTGCCATATACCTCCACGACCGTGACCGCCGACCAAGACGACGACAGTAAGTACCGCAACTTACTAAACAAGGGAAGAAAGGGCACAGTTACATATCTACCCACTCCACCCACCCCGCAACGCACCCCCAACTCCTCACAACATCACAAGCCATACACACCTGAGCAAGAGGTACTTACCCAAAACAAGGCCTGGAAAACCTGCCCAAAATACACAAATGTGCACAAACCCCACCCCCCACAATGAAATGATGAACCACGTATCCAGAGTCTGCCGACACCAACACTGGGCACACAAACTTTATTGAAAATGTAACATCTGAGTGTCCAAATAAAGCCATTGGCCAGTCCAACACAAAGGCTGTAGGGCGCAAATTACCTGAACTTGACTCCCACGTGTACACGTGGTACTCCACCATAAAGGGGCATCAATTTGGCAGGCAGGGACCTCAGGGAACAGGGGCAGGGGGTGGCGGGGTGGATACTTATGACTGAGGGTGGTGGTTTGGGTTTACTTTTGGGAGGTGGAGGGGGTTTGAGTTTAGCCTTGGAAGGTGAGGGAACGGGCGTGGACCATGGGGTGGCAGATGGACCAGGGCCAGCACGTGGCTTCTTGCTCACTGGTGAAGGGGCACGGGAATGGGAAGAGCGGACAGGGGCGGACTTAGACGTGGAAGGAGTGGACAGGGCAAGGAGGTGGGCACGTTTAGGTATGAGACAGGGTGGGCCAGTGGGTTCAAAAAGGTCAACACAGGACAGTAAAAGTTTTTTAGGGGCAGTCGGGGTGAATATGGAGGAAGGTGTGGGAGTGGAGGTAGAGGGAGTGCTTGTAAAGGGTGTTGTCTGCATGACGTGGATGCAGGTGCCTGTACAGTATGCTGAGGTGTGGTGGATGTGTGTTGGGTGAGTGTCTGGGAACGTTTGAATGTCCTGGGAAGATGGGGGGTGAACACAGTGGGACAAGACAGGCTGCCAGTGTAAATGGATGTTGTCTGGGTGTCTGGAAGTCTGGTGAGTGTGCTGCAAGTATCACTCAAAGTCGTTGTGGTGAGTGCAGGGGTGGCGTCTGGGGTGCATGACTGGATATCTGATGTTGTGGTGACTGCAAGAATGGGACCAGCAACAGTGACTGATGGTGCAGTGCTTGTGGGTGTGCATGTAGAGGTGACAGACAGGGAGGCGGGAGAGGTGGACACACTGGGGGAAGTGGATGTTGTCATGGGTGCCTTTGTATGTTGGCTGTGTGTATGCCTGTGGTGGGAAGTGTGATGCTTGTGTTTCTGTGTATGTTTTTTGTGTTGAGGTGTGTGCATGGCTGTCTGAACGTGTGCTTGGGTTGGGTGAAGGGAGTGGGGTGCTGGAAGGGGTAGGGGTGCTGGGAGGGGAGACGGAAAGGCCAGGGACACTGGCTGCCATCAAAGAGGAGGCCAGAGCCTGAAAAGATCTCTGAAGGCCAGACATGGCACCGTGAAGGCCTTCCAGATATGCAAACAATATAGGGGTAGTAAGGGTGAGAGCAGCCGCACTTCCGTGAATAACAATACAGGTAAGTAAGATAGTCAGTGAAAATTGAACATTGGTGCTCGATGGGTCGGGTGCCTAACTCCCCTAATAGGCACAGATATGCGTAACAGGTACACAATGATAATAACAGCAGAATGACCCCGGCACACAGAGCAATACAGTCACAGTTCAAAATAGAGGACAAGTGTCCCTGGTATTCAGCTTGTAGACGTGAATAATAGATCTGAAGAATCCTCAGTTGGTGATATGAGTGTCTTTATTTGTAGGCCCGATTCGCCACAAGTTGCCGTAGTCATCCACAAAACAGCCAACACGTGTTTCGTCACAAAAGTGACTTTTTCAAGGCTGTAAAACAGTAAAATGGTGTACACAATATGTGGGAGTAAACACGGGTAAGTAGGCTTGGTCTAAGTCCAAAGGGACAGATGCCCGTGTGCTAGTTTACCCATGTGATTTTATACACGTATTCATATTCGTGACATCAGATTGGGTAGGCATGGCAAACCATAGTGATAATTGTGAGCAAGCTTCCCATGTGTAGATGAAAGGACACCTAGAAAAAGGAAGAGGTGAAGAAGAAGAAAGCAACTTGTTCTTCGAAGCCGTGCGTAGAGATGTGATAATAAACACCCAGTATTCTCCACAAGAGAAGTGATATCTAAGTGAAGCCCAAATGGTGGAGTAGTAGGAGAAAGAAGGTAAGTATATAAAGAAGTTGGGTACGGAGGTAAACAGTCATACCTGGGCCAGTTGGCCAGGAAGGTAAATAATGGGTGGGGCCGATGTAAGGAGTCGGATGGTTGGCAGTAGGTGAAAGCCGATCCAGTAAATGGCGATTAGCACGAAAGGCCCTGATAAGCCTCCGTTAGGGACCCTACGTAAGTAACAAGATAAGGAGAAAAGGTAAATGTAATGATTCACTGTATTCATTAAGTGAAACCATGAGAAACCCAGAAAGAAGACAGGAAATGCTGGTAAATTAATAATAAGCGATGTATGTAGTACAGTAAGCAATCCAGTTGGTGTTAAAGGAAATCCAACAATGAGTTCAACCTTACATTTACACATAAGGTTGACTGTGCCCAGATCGAATTCCTGGATCTTCTGCTATATATCACTGACAATAAAATTACGTCCAGACTGTACAGAAAACCGACAGCCTGCAACTCCATTTTACATGCACGGAGTGCTCATCCCTTTACACAAATCAGAGCAATACCATATGGTGAAATGGTAAGGGTTCGACGTAATTGTACCAATACTGACATTTTCAACCAGGAACTCGAGAACCTGAAACAACGATTTCGGGCACGAGGCTACACTAACAAAATCATCTCGACAGCCATGAATCGCATCTCCTCTAAGGACCAACACTCTCTACTCATCAGAAGGGCCAGAAAGTCTCCTACAACCGACTCTACTAAACGTCCTGTCTCCTTTATCACACAGTACAGTCCTGCCAGCAACAAGGTACATCGCATTCTTAAGAAACATTGGCACCTATTAATGTTAGACTCATGTCTCAAGGACTATATCAACGATTCACCCACAATGACACATAGCAGAGGACGTGCACTTAGGAATATTCTGTGTCCCAGTTTTCTCGCCTCCCACACGCAAACATTCCCCCCTACCTGGATTCCAGACAAGCCCAAAGGCTTTTACAAATGTGGGTGCTGCATATCGTGCCCCCCGGCTCTTAATAAGATCACATCCTTTTCCTACAACACTAGGACCACCTATCACATCAATGACTTCATCAACTGCAATACGAGATTCATTGTGTACTGTATAGTCTGTGTATGTGGGCTCATTTACATAGGCAGTACGATACGCCCACTCAAGGAACGCATACAGGAACATGTGAGAGCCATTAGAAACCTCAACGCCACTTACCCACTGGCTGTACACTTCAATACTCTACACGGTGAGAGGGATCTCACCAAGATCAGATTTCATGGAGTGGCTCATGTTGCCAACTCACTCAGAGGCGGTGACAGGAACAAGGATTTACGTAAATGCGAGGCTAAATGGATTTTAAAACTCCGCGCAGTGGAACAAGGGCTCAACACTGATCGCGAACTGCACTTTTTCCTGTCTTGAAATGTGATTGGGTCGGGGGGCTCCCGGGTCATCACTTACTAATGTACATTTGTTCCTGTGTATGTAAACGTATCAAATGTAGAACGATGCATTAATACACACTGGCTCTAACCAAGGATGTATATAACCATATCTTACCTGAATTGTGATCACATGATAGGAGCCTTGTGGCTTCTGCACCACTAACCTTGTGTTGTTACCATTGTATCTTCTTGTTTATGTAAGATCATACCTACAATCTCATTCAATATATTAATTCTGTAGTACTACTTACTTTTCTGAGATTGTTTAATACTTGTTTACTTCTTTTTTTTCCCCCCAATGGACAGCATTGAGAATGATTATGCCAACAACAGTTTGTACACATTCATATTGTCGTACTGAATATCCGCCATAATTAGCTTTGGCACCGGCATGCCCACCACTATAGGTGCCTTTCCTTTCTCTTTTCTCTTTATATACACAATTTAATACCTACTACCTATTCACATTCCACCAATACTCACCAGACTTCTTTATATCCTTAAACCATCTTAAGATGGCCGCCATATTCCACCTTTATTCTTCTGCTGTGACTCGGGTAGTCCGTTTTCAATTTCACTGCCCATCAAACCTACGTAAATTGCACGAGCGCGACTACATCGGTTACACCGAAACGCGCTTCTAGGACAGACTTCGACCAGCTCAACACCCCACCAGGTTAGCTTTAACTCGCTTCAACGCGTTTGTCACGCTTACTCGCGCATCTTCTTCTTTTTTGTGTATACGAAGTACAATACGCCTTTATACCATCTCGACTACTCAACACACGCTTATGACCGGCTTTCTTCAGCCGTGTTATACGCTACCGAACCTTTTAATTCCCGCTCCCAGCAGCCTATACTTACCACTTTCTCCGGTCACAGAGTAGGGGCAGCCTTCCACTACACGCCCTCATTAATCATTTTAACTCACTTTCCAGGATATTTCAACCGTTTAATTTAACACCCCACCAGGTTAGCTTTGACTCGCTTCAACGCGTTTTTTTACGCTTTCTCGCGCATCTTCTTTTTTGTGTATACGAAGTACAATACGCCTTTATACCATCTCGACTACTCAACATACTCTTATGACCGGCTTTCTTCAGCCGTGTTATACGCTACCGAACCTCTTAAATTCCCGTTCCCAGCAGCCTATACTTACCACTCTCTCCGGTCACAGAGTAGGGGCAGCCTTCCACTGCGCGCCCTCATTAATCTTTTTAATTCACTTTCCAGGATAGTTCAACCGGTTAATTTAACTGGCCACTTTTGCTTTTAACCTCTGGCCTTCCCATGCACCCGTTACTTACGGGTTTACCATCCAATCCCCCAGCCTAGACGTCCATTGCTCAAAATACTATTTTGTACTACTTTATCTTACCTCCCACGTTTTCATGTTTCTTTATTATCTAACCCACTTTTATGCCCTGTTTGATACTCCCTCTCACCAATATCGACTTACTCATTTTGGTGTGCTCACCTTACCTTATTGTTGGATTTCCTTTAACACCAACTGGATTGCTTACTGTACTACGTACATCGCTTATTATTAATTTACCAGCATTTCCTGTCTTTTCTTTCTGGGTTTCTCGTGGTTTCACTTAATGAATACAGTGAATCATTACATTTACCTTTTCTCCTTATCTTTATCTTGTTACTTATGTAGGGTCCCTAACGGAGGCTTATCAGGGCCTTTCGTGCTAATCGCCATTTACTGGATCGGCTTTCACCTACTGCCAACCATCCGACTCCTTACATCGGCCCCACCCATTATTTACCTTCCTGGCCAACTTGCCCAGGTATGACTGTTTACCTCCGTACCCAACTTCTTTATATACTTACCTTCTTTCTCCTACTACTCCACCATTTGGGCTTCACTTAGATATCACTTCTCTTGTGGAGAATACTGGGTGTTTATTATCACATCTCTACGCACGGCTTCGAAGAACAAGTTGCTTTCTTCTTCTTCACCTCTTCCTTTTTCTAGGTGTCCTTTCATCTACACATGGGAAGCTTGCTCACAATTATCACTATGGTTTGCCATGCCTACCCAATCTGACGTCACGAATATGAATACGTGTATAAAATCACATGGGTAAACTATCACACGGGCATCTGTCCCTTTGGACTTAGACCAAGCCTACTTACCCGTGTTTACTCCCACATATTGTGTACACCATTTTACTGTTTTACAGCCTTGAAAAAGTCACTTGTGTGACGAAACACGTGTTGGCTGTTTTGTGGATGACTACGGCAACTTGTGGCGAATCGGGCCTACAAATAAAGACACTCATATCACCAACTGAGGATTCTTCAGATCTATTATTCACGTCTACAAACTGAATACCAGGGACACTTGTCCTCTATTTTGAACTGTGACTGTATTGCTCTGTGTGCCGGGGTCATTCTGCTGTTATTATCATTGTGTACCTGTTACGCATATCTGTGCCTATTAGGGGAGTTAGGCACCCGACCCATCGAGCACCAATGTTCAATTTTCACTGACTATCTTACTTACCTGTATTGTTATTCAACTGAAGTGCGGCTGCTCTCACCCTTACTACCCCTATATTGTTTGCCTTTGGTTGCTTTCTGACCATATGCGGTGAGCTGCACACCGTCCACACAGACATCTAGCCATACTTTCTCATTTGTACTCTATTGTTTCTGGCCTATTTCAAGATACTTAGGCATGGCTTCCTTCAACGATAATCGAGATCTCTTAGCTGCGGAACTCTTTTCCAAAAAACCCCGTGCTACACACACAACTAACTCCAAACCGCCCAAGGAAGGACTTAGGCAGAAATTTATTAAGTTGGAAAGATTAAGGAAACAAGAACTTGCAAGATGGTGGGACATCACCACCCTTAAACGCTACTTAGAATTGAAACAAATTCCCAGGGGATTACGGGTCATCATTTTTCCCTCATTTGAAGATCTCGACCCCGACTTACTTGGGGAATGGGAACACCTTATTTCCTCCACCTCCTTCGGTATGATCGATCTACTAATCAAACACGCAGACAGAAAACATAGCAAATTGCTTCTTGACATTGCTTCACTAGAAGAGGAGATCAAGGGTCTCAACTTAACCGAGGAAACTGACAAAAACTATGCTATTATGAAAGAGATTCTTAATGGTTACCAACTCTATATAAAAGACAAAAAGATGAGAAAACTCATAAGGGATGAGAATGACTACAGCAAAGGGAGAATTTATACCTTTGCGCGCAAATTTGATCAGGTCAATAGGGACACGCACAACACACAGACTAGTCTTGGAAACCCAACTGGGTCAGCCTCAGGCAGCTTGTCCGATATATCTAACCTGTCTAGTGATTGTGCAGATGTACCCATGGCAAGGCCCTCTGACAATGCAACCATCTCCAATACCACTCCTCACTCGAGTTCTTTTTTAGAGGAGCTAGGTCGTTACAGAAAGGGTATTCGACAAAATTACAACAGAGCAGGCCCAAACCTAAACCAATCCGGCGTGGGGGGAGGAAACGCAACAACGATCACAAGAGAGGGCGTGGCTACTCGCTCCATTACGAAAACTCAAAGACCTTGATGGGTACCTCCCACCAAGACCAACTCACTGTATCAGAGGATTCTGTACAGGTCATGAACCTTTCTGATGTTGACTTGTCCATTCATGAAATAAACATCCTTAAAAGAGGTTTGGGTTTCTGTCCTACTTCTACACCAAATTACACCAACCTACATATTGATCTCTTCAAGTTTGTACGTAATTTGAAACAAAAAAAGTTCTTTCACAATAGACCCTTGCCCTACAGTGGCACCCGCAGTCCCACACCGGCATGTAATCAATCCATCAGGGATCTCCAGGACATCCACACGATCCTTTCACTTGACAATAGTTCCATATTACCCCCCGACTTGGACACCTTACAGATCCAGCTAGACATTCTATCCAATTTAGATCTCAATAGTGGACTCAAACCCAAATCCACTTTTGTCCCGGTACTACCTCCTGACAACTACATAGATGTTTTTCATAAAGCAGTAAGTACTGAACTTTTCCACCTCGAGGACAAACCCACTGCTCACATACGCAGACAGAACAACAACCTTAGCCACAATGAGATTCTAGCCCTACAGAAACTTTCCAAGCAGACTGACTTAGTAATTAAGGAGGCTGACAAAGGGGGCAACGTTGTGGTCATGAATAGATCTGACTATTTGAGGGAAATCGATAGACAATTGGCTGACACACAAGCCTATACTCCCATGCGATCCAACCCCCTCTCTGCCATTTCAAATCTCATTTCAGACAGATTAACTTACTGGAAAAATCTCTGTCTTCTCTCTGACTTAGAACACAGATATCTTTTTGTCTCGGCACCCCGGGCTCCGTGCATATACATTCTCCCTAAGGTACATAAAACGACCAGCTTCCCACCGGGTAGACCCATCATTTCTGGCATCGGCTCTCCAACAGAACCAATCTCGGAATACATTGATTCCTTTCTCCAGCCCTTGGTACGCAACCTTCCCTCCTACATTCAAGACACTAGGGACCTACTATGCCAACTTGAAGATGTTGAATGGACGGAGGAGTGTCTGTTTGTTAGCCTTGACGTTAGCTCACTATACACGTCCATCCCCCTTGAAATGGGTCTCAGGATGCTCTCAGATACTCTTAGTGTGCGAGATGCCACACTATATTAGCACACACTTATGCTCCTCGATCTCACATGCATGGTACTTGAAAACAATGTCTTCATACATAATGGGAACTGGTACCGACAATGCCAGGGAGTTGCCATGGGAGCCAAATTTTCACCCTCCTATGCGAACCTATACATGGGCCAATTTGAGAAGGTACATCTTTGGACCAAATGCCCGACACACATTACTCAACATATCTTGTACTGGGGAAGATACATCGACGACATTCTGGCAATCTGGACAGGCAGTATTTCCGACCTCAACTCACTTATATGCCACCTTAACAACAATGAGTTCAACCTTACATTTACACATAAGGTTGACTGTGCCCAGATCGAATTCCTGGATCTTCTGCTATATATCACTGACAATAAAATTACGTCCAGACTGTACAGAAAACCGACAGCCTGCAACTCCATTTTACATGCACGGAGTGCTCATCCCTTTACACAAATCAGAGCAATACCATATGGTGAAATGGTAAGGGTTCGACGTAACTGTAACAATACTGACATTTTCAACCAGGAACTCGAGAACCTGAAACAACGATTTCGGGCACGAGGCTACACTAACAAACTCATCTCGACAGCCATGAATCGCATCTCCTCTAAGGACCAACACTCTCTACTCATCAGAAGGGCCAGAAAGTCTCCTACAACTGACTTTACTAAACGTCTTGTCTCCTTTATCACACAGTACAGTCCTGCCAGCAACAAGGTACATCGCATTCTTAAGAAACATTGGCACCTATTAATGTTAGACTCATGTCTCAAGGACTATATCAACGATTCACCCACAATGACACATAGCAGAGGACGTACACTTAGGAATATTCTGTGTCCCAGTTTTCTCGCCTCCCACACGCAAACATTCCCCCCTACCTGGATTCCAGACAAGCCCAAAGGCTTTTACAAATGTGGGTGCTGCATATCGTGCCCCCTGGCTCTTAATAAGATCACATCCTTTTCCTACAACACTAGGACCACCTATCACATCAATGACTTCATCAACTGCAATACGAGATTCATTGTGTACAGTATAGTCTGTGTATGTGGGCTCATTTACATAGGCAGTACGATACGCCCACTCAAGGAACGCATACAGGAACATGTGAGAGCCATTAGAAACCTCAACACCACTTACCCACTGGCTGTACACTTCAATACTCTACACGGTGAGAGGGATCTCACCAAGACCAGATTTCATGGAGTGGCTCATGTTGCCAAATCACTCAGAGGCGGTGACAGGACCAAGGATTTACGTAAATGCGAGGCTAAATGGATTTTAAAACTCCGCGCAGTGGAACAAGGGCTCAACACTGATCGCGAACTGCACTTTTTCCTGTCTTGAAATGTGATTGGGTCGGGGGGCTCCCGGGTCATCACTTACTAATGTACATTTGTTCCTGTGTATGTAAACGTATCAAATGTAGAACAATGCATTAATACAAACTGGCTCTAACCAAGGATGTATATGACCATATCTTACCTGAATTGTGATCACATGATAGGAGCCTTGTGGCTTCTGCACCACTAACCTTGTGTTGTTACCATTGTATCTTCTTGTTTATGTAAGATCATACCTACAATCTCATTCAATATATTAATTCTGTAGTACTACTTACTTTTCTGAGATTGTTTAATACTTGTTTACTTCTTTTTTTTTTCCCCCAATGGACAGCATTGAGAATGATTATGCCAACAACAGTTTTTACACATTCATATTGTCGTACTGAATATCCGCCATAATTAGCTTTGGCACCGGCATGCCCACCACTATAGGTGCCTTTCCTTTCTCTTTTCTCTTTATATACACAATTTAATACCTACTACCTATTCACATTCCACCAATACTCACCAGACTTCATTATATCCTTACACCATCTTAAGATGGCCGCCATATTCCACCTTTATTCTTCTGCTGTGACTCGGGTAGTCCGTTTTCAATTTCACTGCCCATCAAACCTACGTAAATTGCACGAGCGCGACTACATCGGTTACACCGAAACGCGCTTCTAGGACAGACTTCGACCAGCTCAACACCCCACCAGGTTAGCTTTAACTCGCTTCAACGCATTTGTCACGCTTACTCGCACATCTTCTTCTTTTTTGTGTATACGAAGTACAATACGCCTTTATACCATCTCGACTACTCAACACACGCTTATGACCGGCTTTCTTCAGCCGTGTTATACGCTACCGAACCTTTTAATTCCCGCTCCCAGCAGCCTATACTTACCACTTTCTCCGGTCACAGAGTAGGGGCAGCCTTCCACTACGCGCCCTCATTAATCATTTTAACTCACTTTCCAGGATATTTCAACCGTTTAATTTAACACCCCACCAGGTTAGCTTTGACTCGCTTCAACACGTTTTTTTACGCTTTCTCGCGCATCTTCTTTTTTGTGTATACGAAGTACAATACGCCTTTATACCATCTCGACTACTCAACATACTCTTATGACCGGCTTTCTTCAGCCGTGTTATACGCTACCGAACCTCTTAAATTCCCGTTCCCAGCAGCCTATACTTACCACTCTCTCCGGTCACAGAGTAGGGGCAGCCTTCCACTGCGCGCCCTCATTAATCTTTTTAATTCACTTTCCAGGATAGTTCAACCGGTTAATTTAACTGGCCACTTTTGCTTTTAACCTCTGGCCTTCCCATGCACCCGTTACTTACGGGTTTACCATCCAATCCCCCAGCCTAGACGTCCATTGCTCATAATACTATTTTGTACTACTTTATCTTACCTCCCACGTTTTCATGTTTCTTTATTATCTAACCCACTTTTATGCCCTGTTTGATACTCCCTCTCACCAATATCGACTTACTCATTTTGGTGTGCTCACCTTACCTTATTGTTGGATTTCCTTTAACACCAACTGGATTGCTTACTGTACTACATACATCGCTTATTATTAATTTACCAGCATTTCCTGTCTTTTCTTTCTGGGTTTTTCGTGGTTTCACTTAATGAATACAGTGAATCATTACATTTACCTTTTCTCCTTATCTTTATCTTGTTACTTACGTAGGGTCCCTAACGGAGGCTTATCAGGGCCTTTCGTGCTAATCGCCATTTACTGGATTGGCTTTCACCTACTGCCAACCATCCGACTCCTTACATCGGCCCCACCCATTATTTACCTTCCTGGCCAACTGGCCCAGGTATGACTGTTTACCTCCGTACCCAACTTCTTTATATACTTACCTTCTTTCTCCTACTACTCCACCATTTGGGCTTCACTTAGATATCACTTCTCTTGTGGAGAATACTGGGTGTTTATTATCACATCTCTACGCACGGCTTCGAAGAACAAGTTGCTTTCTTCTTCTTCCCCTCTTCCTTTTTCTAGGTGTCCTTTCATCTACACATGGGAAGCTTGCTCACAATTATCACTATGGTTTGCCATGCCTACCCAATCTGACGTCACGAATATGAATACGTGTATAAAATCACATGGGTAAACTATCACACGGGCATCTGTCCCTTTGGACTTAGACCAAGCCTACTTACCCGTGTTTACTCCCACATATTGTGTACACCATTTTACTGTTTTACAGCCTTGAAAAAGTCACTTGTGTGACGAAACACGTGTTGGCTGTTTTGTGGATGACTACGGCAACTTGTGGCGAATCGGGCCTACAAATAAAGACACTCATATCACCAACTGAGGATTCTTCAGATCTATTATTCACGTCTACAAACTGAATACCAGGGACACTTGTCCTCTATTTTGAACTGTGACTGTATTGCTCTGTGTGCCGGGGTCATTCTGCTGTTATTATCATTGTGTACCTGTTACGCATATCTGTGCCTATTAGGGGAGTTAGGCACCCGACCCATCGAGCACCAATGTTCAATTTTCACTGACTATCTTACTTACCTGTATTGTTATTCAACGGAAGTGCGGCTGCTCTCACCCTTACTACCCCTATATTGTTTGCCTTTGGTTTCTTTCTGACCATATGCGGTGAGCTGCACACCGTCCACACAGACATCTAGCCATACTTTCTCATTTGTACTCTATTGTTTCTGGCCTATTTCAAGATACTTAGGCATGGCTTCCTTCAACGATAATCGAGATCTCTTAACTGCGGAACTCTTTTCCAAAAAACCCCATGCTACACACACAACTAACTCCAAACCGCCCAAGGAAGGACTTAGGCAGAAATTTATTAAGTTGGAAAGATTAAGGAAACAAGAACTTGCAAGATGGTGGGA
This sequence comes from Pleurodeles waltl, assembly GCF_031143425.1. Taxonomy (NCBI): domain Eukaryota; kingdom Metazoa; phylum Chordata; class Amphibia; order Caudata; family Salamandridae; genus Pleurodeles; species Pleurodeles waltl. Next base: position 1,532,580,878 of record NC_090447.1, on the reverse strand, counting down.
CATCACCACCCTTAAACGCTACTTAGAATTGAAACAAATTCCCAGGGGATTACGGGTCATCATTTTTCTCTCATTTGAAGATCTCGACCCCGACTTACTTGGGGAATGGGAACACCTTATTTCCTCCACCTCCTTCGGTATGATCGATCTACTAATCAAACACGCAGACAGAAAACATAGCAAATTGCTTCTTGACATTGCTTCACTAGAAGAGGAGATCAAGGGTCTCAACTTAACCGAGGCAACTGACAAAAACTATGCTATTATGAAAGAGATTCTTAATGGTTACCAACTCTATATAAAAGACAAAAAGATGAGAAAACTCATAAGGGATGAGAATGACTACAGCAAAGGGAGAATTTATACTTTCGCGCGCAAATTTGATCAGGTCAATAGGGACACGCACAACACACAGACTAGTCTTGGAAACCCAACTGGGTCAGCCTCAGGCAGCTTGTCCGATATATCTAACCTGTCTAGTGATTGTGCAGATGTACCCATGGCAAGGCCCTCTGACAATGCAACCATCTCCAATACCACTCCTCACTCAAGTTCTTTTTTAGAGGAGCTAGGTCGTTACAGAAAGGGTATTCGACAAAATTACAACAGAGCAGGCCCAAACCTAAACCCATCCGGCGGGGGGGGAGGAAACGCAACAACGATCACAAGAGAGGGCGTGGCAACTCGCTCCATTACGAAAACTCAAAGACCTTGATGGGTACCTCCCACCAAGACCAACTCACTGTATCAGAGGATTCTGTACAGGTCATGAACCTTTCTGATGTTGACTTGTCCATTCATGAAATAAACATCCTTAAAAGAGGTTTGGGTTTCTGTCCTACTTCTACACCAAATTACACCAACCTACATATTGATCTCTTCAAGTTTGTACGTAATTTGAAACTAAAAAAGTTCTTTCACAATAGACCCTTGCCCTACAGTGGGATCCGCAGTCCCACACCGGCATGTAATCAATCCATCAGGGATCTCCAGGACATCCACACGATCCTTTCACTTGACAATAGTTCCATATTACCCCCCGACTTGGACACCTTACAGATCCAGCTAGACATTCCATCCAATTTAGATCTCAATAGTGGACTCAAACCCAAATCCACTTTTGTCCCGGTACTACCTCCTGACAACTACATAGATGTTTTTCATAAAGCAGTAAGTACTGAACTTTTCCACCTCGAGGACAAACCCACTGCTCACATACGCAGACAGAACAACAACCTTAGCCACAATGAGATTCTAGCCCTACAGAAACTTTCCAAGCAGACTGACTTAGTAATTAAGGAGGCTGACAAAGGGGGCAACGTTGTGGTCATGAATAGATCTGACTATTTGAGGGAAATCGATAGACAATTGGCTGACACACAAGCCTATACTCCCATGCGATCCAACCCCCTCTCTGCCATTTCAAATCTCATTTCAGACAGATTAACTTACTGGAAAAATCTCTGTCTTCTCTCTGACTTAGAACACAGATATCTTTTTGTCTCGGCACCCCGGGCTCCGTGCATATACATTCTCCCTAAGGTACATAAAACGACCAGCTTCCCACCGGGTAGACCCATCATTTCTGGCATCGGCTCTCCAACAGAACCAATCTCGGAATACATTGATTCCTTTCTCCAGCCCTTGGTACGCAACCTTCCCTCCTACATTCAAGACACTAGGGACCTACTATGCCAACTTGAAGATGTTGAATGGACGGAGGAGTGTCTGTTTGTTAGCCTTGACGTTAGCTCACTATACACGTCCATCCCCCTTGAAATGGGTCTCAGGATGCTATCAGATACTCTTAGTGTGCGAGATGCCACACTATATGAGCACACACTTATGCTCCTCGATCTCACACGCATGGTACTTGAAAACAATGTCTTCATACATAATGGGAACTGGTACCGACAATGCCAGGGAGTTGCCATGGGAGCCAAATTTTCACCCTCCTATGCGAACCTATACATGGGCCAATTTGAGAAGGTACATCTTTGGACCAAATGCCCGACAGACATTACTCAACATATCTTGTACTGGGGAAGATACATCGACGACATTCTGGCAATCTGGACAGGCAGTATTTCCGACCTCAACTCACTTATATGCCACCTTAACAACAATGAGTTCAACCTTACATTTACACATAAGGTTGACTGTGCCCAGATCGAATTTCTGGATCTTCTGCTATATATCACTGACAATAAAATTACGTCCAGACTGTACAGAAAACCGACAGCCTGCAACTCCATTTTACATGCACGGAGTGCTCATCCCTTTACACAAATCAGAGCAATACCATATGGTGAAATGGTAAGGGTTCGACGTAACTGTGACAATACTGACATTTTCAACCAGGAACTCGAGAACCTGAAACAACGATTTCGGGCACGAGGCTACACTAACAAACTCATCTCGACAGCCATGAATCGCATCTCCTCTAAGGACTAACACTCTCTACTCATCAGAAGGGCCAGAAAGTCTCCTACAACTGACTTTACTAAACGTCCTGTCTCCTTTATCACACAGTACAGTCCTGCCAGCAACAAGGTACATCGCATTCTTAAGAAACATTGGCACCTATTAATGTTAGACTCATGTCTCAAGGACTATATTAACGATTCACCCACAATGACACATAGCAGAGGACGTACACTTAGGAATATTCTGTGTCCCAGTTTTCTCGCCTCCCACACGCAAACATTCCCCCCTACCTGGATTCCAGACAAGCCCAAAGGCTTTTACAAATGTGGGTGCTGCATATCGTGCCCCCTGGCTCTTAATAAGATCACATCCTTTTCCTACAACACTAGGACCACCTATCACATCAATGACTTCATCAACTGCAATACGAGATTCATTGTTTACTGTATAGTCTGTGTATGTGGGCTCATTTACATAGGCAGTACGATACGCCCACTCAAGGAACGCATACAGGAACATGTGAGAGCCATTAGAAACCTCAACACCACTTACCCACTGGCTGTACACTTCAATACTCTACACGGTGAGAGGGATCTCACCAAGACCAGATTTCATGGAGTGGCTCAAGTTGCCAAATCACTCAGAGGCGGTGACAGGACCAAGGATTTACGTAAATGCGAGGCTAAATGGATTTTAAAACTCCGCGCAGTGGAACAAGGGCTCAACACTGATCGCGAACTGCACTTTTTCCTGTCTTGAAATGTGATTGGGTCGGGGGGCTCCCGGGTCATCCCTTACTAATGTACATTTGTTCCTGTGTATGTAAACGTATCAAATGTAGAACGATGCATTAATACAAACTGGCTCTAACCAAGGATGTATATGACCATATCTTACCTGAATTGTGATCACATGATAGGAGCCTTGTGGCTTCTGCACCACTAACCTTGTGTTGTTACCATTGTATCTTCTTGTTTATGTAAGATCATACCTACAATCTCATTCAATATATTAATTCTGTAGTACTACTTACTTTTCTGAGATTGTTTAATACCTGTTTACTTCTTTTTTTTTTCCCCAATGGACAGCATTGAGAATGATTATGCCAACAACAGTTTGTACACATTCATATTGTCGTACTGAATATCCGCCATAATTAGCTTTGGCACCGGCATGCCCACCACTATAGGTGCCTTTCCTTTCTCTTTTCTCTTTATATACACAATTTAATACCTACTACCTATTCACATTCCACCAATACTCACCAGACTTCATTATATCCTTACACCATCTTAAGATGGCCGCCATATTCCACCTTTATTCTTCTGCTGTGACTCGGGTAGTCCGTTTTCAATTTCACTGCCCATCAAACCTACGTAAATTGCACGAGCGCGACTACATCGGTTACACCGAAACGCGCTTCTAGGACAGACTTCGACCATCTCAACACCCCACCAGGTTAGCTTTAACTCGCTTCAACGCGTTTGTCACGCTTACTCGCGCATCTTCTTCTTTTTTGTGTATACGAAGTACAATACGCCTTTATACCATCTCGACTACTCAACACACGCTTATGACCGGCTTTCTTCAGCCGTGTTATACGCTACCGAACCTTTTAATTCCCGCTCCCAGCAGCCTATACTTACCACTTTCTCCGGTCACAGAGTAGGGGCAGCCTTCCACTGCACGCCCTCATTAATCTTTTTAATTCACTTTCCAGGATAGTTCAACCGGTTAATTTAACTGGCCACTTTTTCTTTTAACCTCTGGCCTTCCCATGCACCCGTTACTTACGGGTTTACCATCCAATCCCCCAGCCTAGACGTCCATTGCTCATAATACTATTTTGTACTACTTTATCTTACCTCCCACGTTTTCACGTTTCTTTATTATCTAACCCACTTTTACGCCCTGTTTGATACTCCCTCTCACCAATATCGACTTACTCATTTTGGTGTGCTCACCTTACCTTATTGTTGGATTTCCTTTAACACCAACTGGATTGCTTACTGTACTACGTACATCGCTTATTATTAATTTACCAGCATTTCCTGTCTTTTCTTTCTGGGTTTCTCGTGGTTTCACTTAATGAATACAGTGAATCATTACATTTACCTTTTCTCCTTATCTTTATCTTGTTACTTACGTAGGGTCCCTAACGGAGGCTTATCAGGGCCTTTCGTGCTAATCGCCATTTACTGGATCGGCTTTCACCTACTGCCAACCATCCGACTCCTTACATCGGCCCCACCCATTATTTACCTTCCTGGCCAACTGGCCCAGGTATGACTGTTTACCTCCGTACCCAACTTCTTTATATACTTACCTTCTTTCTCCTACTACTCCACCATTTGGGCTTCACTTAGATATCACTTCTCTTGTGGAGAATACTGGGTGTTTATTATCACATCTCTACGCACGGCTTCGAAGAACAAGTTGCTTTCTTCTTCTTCACCTCTTCCTTTTTCTAGGTGTCCTTTCATCTACACATGGGAAGCTTGCTCACAATTATCACTATGGTTTGCCATGCCTACCCAATCTGACGTCACGAATATGAATACATGTATAAAATCACATGGGTAAACTATCACACGGGCATCTGTCCCTTTGGACTTAGACCAAGCCTACTTACCCGTGTTTACTCCCACATATTGTGTACACCACTTTACTGTTTTACAGCCTTGAAAAAGTCACTTGTGTGACGAAACACGTGTTGGCTGTTTTGTGGATGACTACGTCAACTTGTGGCGAATCGGGCCTACAAATAAAGACACTCATATCACCAACTGAGGATTCTTCAGATCTACTATTCACGTCTACAAACTGAATACCAGGGACACTTGTCCTCTATTTTGAACTGTGACTGTATTGCTCTGTGTGCCGGGGTCATTCTGCTGTTTTCCTTCCAGATATGCATTGCACTGCTGCATCTGGGATGCTAGCCCCTGGATGGCATTCACAATGGTTGTCTGCCCTACAGGGATGGTCCTCTGGAGGTCAATAGCCTCCTCAGTGAGGGCAGCAGGGCTGACTGGGGTAGGGGATGAGGTGCCTGGGGCAAAGGAGACTCCCACCCTTCTGTGTGAGCGGGCCCGGGCAACTGGGTGGGAACAACTGGGAGGGCGATGATGGTATGGGGGGTGGCGGAAGATGACACAGAAAGGGTGGGCCCATTAGGGTCCGCCACCACCAGGGAGCTCCCATCGGAGGAGGTATCAGAGTCACTAACTCCAGTAGTAATAGCCTCCCCCCGTGGTACTTTCCTTGCCCTCCAACCCACTGGTCCTCTTGGCGTTGCTCGACTCTGCCTCCTTGGAACCGTGGGCCCCTGCATCCCCACTCGCCGGTGCCACTGCTCCCTCGCCAGATGATGCTGATGTACACAGACAACACAGGAGTACAGGGGTGGGGTGACAAAACAGGAGAGATATATGTTAACACCTGAATGGATGTCCATATTTGATTCACTCATACTCCCATCCAGCTAATACATCAACACGCAGCACCTACAGCTACAGTCATGCACAAGCCCCTGATTAGTGACCACAACCCTAGCATACAACCATCTCCCACATGACAAAAGTACCTGAGGAACTGCAGACTTGCCCCTAATCATCTCAGTGCCAATGGGGCCCCTATTGCTGTAAGACACCAGTCAGAGTGACTGCCACTAGACAGCATACATACTACAGCACCCGTAGACATCCATCAAGGAGGCATGAAATGGTCTTGGTACTCACCCCCTTGTGTCTGCTGTGCAGCCTTCAAGCACCCATCCAAGTCTGGACATGCAACCACCAGAATGTGGCGCATTATGGGGGTCAGGGCCCGACAGACACCCTTTCCTCGTTGGGAGGACTTCCCTAGCTGGGCCACGCAGGTCCTCCTGGCCCAGCGCCGCAGGTCCTCCCACCACTTCCTGCAGTGGGTGCTCCGCCGGTTGTAGACCGCCAGGGTCCGCACCTCCCTGGCGATGGCCTGCCAGAGTCCCCTCTTCTGATGGGCACTGACCTGTATGGGACACACAGAAAAGTAACACAGAGGTCAGACAATGCCCATTTGATACCTCTGGCTATACGTCCCCTATGGGGCGGACACTTCACAACATCATTTCACCACCTCACTCACAGAACTTGCCAAACATTCAAAACCTGTGCAGTTGCAAATTGTGCACACATGCATACAGGCATCCACCTCCATCACATACATCCATGCACATCATCCGCCTACTCACCTGCAGCTCTGGTAGCCCATATAACATATACAGGGGTAGGACCCCATCCACCAGCTTCTCCAGCTCCTTAGGTATGCATTGATGCGCATTACAGTGATAGAGAGTGGGCTAATGGTGGATGTCCATACTGGGTACATGGGCTCAGCGATTGGTGGCAATGGGTTAAGGTCAATCTGTACCATGCAAGTTGTTGAGTCGCTATTAGCTGGTGAGGATGGTAGCTCAGTGGCTCACTTGGGAGACAGTTCATGTGAAAGTCACTTATTTGAGAGTGCCTTGGTCTTGGCAGGTGTTCCTGTGCCATATGTGGGTCTGGGGGACTGCTTGAGTGTCTGGTGCTGGGCTGCACCGGTAGAGGTGGTGGTCTCCTGTGTGTCTTTTGCCAGTAACACCAGTCCAGTTGCTGCTGCTGAGGTTGATGGATGGTCTGTGTCCTGGGCAGTGGCAGGGGCTTCCTGGTTTGTGGGGGTCTCAGGCTGGGTTGGGTGATGATGTTGCAGCACCCCTGCAATAGTGGCCATGGTGGCATTGAGTTGTTTCCACTGCTCAATGGTCTCCTGATGTTGGGCTATCTGCTGCCTTTGACTCTGCTTCAGGGTAGCCAGGATATGGCCCATCCTGTCTTGTGTATGGTGGTATGCTCTCAGGACCTCTGAGATCACCTCCTGGGCTGCACCATCTATCCTTTGGCCTCCCCCTGGGCAACTGATACCCTCCCACTGGGCATAGCCCCATATGCCTGAGTCTCCTGCACTGGTCTGGCGGTACCACTTGTACTGGGGCCATCGTCACCCTGCCTGTTGGTAGGTGAAGACTCTGGCCTCTGTACTTGTGTTCCACCACTCTGTGTCCTGGACACACTGGTGTGGGGTCGTTTGGCATGTGCTGATGTTGGTGTCTGGGAGGTAGGGGTGTCAGTTGTGTCCTGGGTGGGGCTGCTGGAGGGTGACATTCCAGCATTGTGTGAGGGGCTAGGGTATTCCTCACTGTCCACACTTCCCTCTCCAGTGTCCTGAGTGGTGCCTTTATCTCCATGTGGGGCGCTGGCACTCCTTGGCCTTTCCATCAGGGTGGCATGGGTGGTGGTGCCTGTGGTGGGAACGGACATGTGTGTTACATTTACCAATTCGGATGAGGATGCACAGCTCTGGGCCTATTTTGTGCAGTTTTTCCCCCTGCTGGGCCATGCCGGGACCTTTTGTGGGGTTGACATTGCATTTTGCATGGGATGCGGTGGTGCATTGTGGGCGGTGTAGTGCCATTGTGATACCTTGCAGGGATGGGTGGCTGTGCACAGGGGGAGGAATGTGAGCCTGTTGGTGGTTTTGTGGGCATGCAAGGTGCCTGGATGTTGTGATTGAGGCCAGGCTGGGGTGTGGTCCTGGTGGTAGTTGGAGGGGTGGGTGGTGCATGCATTACAGGTGTGGTGGATATGGGGTAATTGTAGATGACTTACCAGAGTCCATTCCTCCAGTGAGTACAGTGAGGCCCTCAGGGTGCAGGATGGCCAGTACCTTTTCTTCCCAGTCAGTGTATTCAGGGGTGGAGGTGGGGGTGTTCCCCCAGTCTTCTGGACTGCAATGTGGTGCCTCGATGCCATGGACCTCACCTTCCCACGCAGGTCGTTCCATCTCTTGCGGTTGTCGTCCCTCGCACGTGGATGGTTTCCAACTGCATTGACTTTGCTCACTAAGGTCTGCCATAATTCCATCTTCCTGGCGATGGGTGTGTGCTGGACCTGTGCCCCGAAGATTTGTGGTTCGACCTTGAGTATCTCAACCTCTCTGTGAAGCGTTGGTGCTTAGTGGGTGCCATGGTGTGTGTTGTGGGTGGTGTGTTGTGTTGTGTGGAAATTGGTGTGGGTGCCATTGTGTGGTTGGGTGTGTGAGTCGTGTGATATTGCCTTCAGTGTCTGCATGCTGTGTTGATCAGTCTGAGTTTTCCTATTGGCAATGCAAAGGATTGTGGGGTGTGAATGTGTGTCAGGTGTGTGGGTTTCAAACTTGCCAATGTGTGCATTTCTTGCTTTTGGGTCCCATTGCTGGCCGTGGTAGTCTGTACCTCCAATGGTCGTTCGACATCCACTAACCTCTGTGGTGATTTGTGCATCATTATTTGGAGGGTGGGGGATTTGTGTGCTTGGCGGTGACGGGGTGGAATGTGCAGCCTTTCCACCGACAATGCCCTGGCGTTGGCTGGTGGTACCCGAAATTTTGGTGGTTTATGTTTTTGCCATCTTTGTATGACGGGTTTCTGTTCACCGCCAATGGTGGTCTTCTGTTCACCACCATGTTCATAATGACCCCCCTCGTTTAGAATATTATAATAATGAAATAGATTGAAAAAGTAAAATACCACATTTATACATTTTATTTATAAAACCAAAAGGCACTTTATTTATATAAAATAAACAGGAAATATCAAACAAAAACATTGAATACTGAATAAACATACAACTTTAAATTATTGTACTTTTTTGTTTAAGAATTATAATTTTTTTAAAGAAATATATGAATTTTAAAGATTAAAATATTGTTATAAAAATATGCTCACTACACAATGTATTAATAATAAAATAACAATTCTTTGCCATTTTTCAACTTCACGTTCTTGGCTGTGTGTCTGTTTCTACAGAGCATTGTTGTCAAGATCGGAAGCAGGGAGGAGCTGCAGTCAGTTAAGAACAATCTAATTTTCCTAAAGAAACATGATATTAAGGTAATTTATTGTAGGGAGCACAGTAGCGAAGTAGTTAGATGTTGAGTACGTGTCTATTATATGCGTAGTATGTTGTAACAGTTTTACATCCTCAAACAGGGTGGTTTCGTACGAGCACATTATGCCGAATGTTAAGTTCTTTTTAAAATATTTTCTAATTGGATTTTATTTTTATTTTTTAAAAGTTAGATATAACAACCTTATTTTTTCTGTCTGGTTTTTAACAGGTTTTAAATTCTAAAGAAGGCAACAATCTTGAAGATGAAAGAGGAAAGAGTCATTGGATAATATTACTCTTATTTTAGATAAGTCCATTTTATAAAACATATTACCTTTTCAGGTTGTTGAGAACTTGGAAGTCATTTTGTGTAGCAAAATGTCAGATGAAGAAGATAGCATCATGGATTTATTTATTTATTTAAAAGAGAGCAGTTTTTGGGTTGAATGGATTGAAGAATGGAGATGATCAGAAGGCCAAGCATAGAGTGTATACATTTCTAATCAATTGAAGAAGCCCATTTTTTTTGTCTTTTAAATGGTGATAGTTTGTGATTTAGATTTATGGATTACCTGTGACACCTGGTGAGTAAATGATTAATTAATCATCAAGATTTGAAGAAAGAAGACAGGTGGAGCAATCAAAATGCCTAAACCTTTTGAAAACGGACAATTGCATTTAGTAGAGAACGCAAAACAGGTGAGCAATGTTTGTGATTTCTCCTACTAGCAAAGTTGGATTTTATGGGGATTCTATTATTGTAGGAGGCTGGCTTGGTGTATGGTACTTACACCTTATACCCGGTCCAGTTATCCCTTATTAGTGTAGTGTAGTCAGTGTCTAGAAGCCAGGCTCTCTAGAAGTAGCTGTTGGCTGAGCAGCCAAGGCTTATCTAGGAGACAGGAAAACAGGAGTAAATCACAGTAAGTTTCCCAGAACACACACAAAGAAGAACAGAAGAATATTGCAAAACACAGAAGAGATTGCAAGACACCATCAGTGTATTCCTGGAACAGTGCAATTAGTGAAAATCACAATAGTTAGAAATGGGCCTAGGCAGAGCACAAACCATATACTAAGAAAGTGGAATGCAAAAGTCAGTCCCCCACCTAGGCAAGTGTAGTGTGTAAAGGGGAGCTGGGAGTACAAAGAAAGCCCAAAGGTAAGTATCACAACCCACCCCAGCGACCAGGAAAACAGGAGTAAATCACAGTAAATTTCCCTGAACACACACAGAGAAGTAAAGAAGAATATTCCAGAAGTGACTGCAAGACAACAACAGTGGATTCCTGGACAAGAAGACCAGTGGAAGAAAGGGACCAAGTCCAAGAAGCACAGAAGAGTCCAAAAAGGGCAGGAGCCCGAAACCACCAGGAAGAAGGTGCAAGAAGTGAACCACTGGTGCGGAAGAAGAGGCAGCACTGCACTCAAGAAGACAGTTGGGTTCCTGGAGAGTGCAGGTGATGTCCCACGCCGGATGGAGAATTGCAGTTGGGTTTGTGTCATCAGAGTCCGCCCACAAGCCTTGGCACATGCAAAGCTTGCGGTTAGCCAAAAAATGTCGCTGCCGGGACCAGGAAGGACCAAGTGGACTCTACCTAGGAGGGGGAGGCAGAGGGGGCTCTGAGCGACACAGAGAGCCCACAGAAGACCAGGCAGTGCACACAGGAGTCCCACAGGAGGGGGACACAAAGGTTGCAGAAGAGGCCCATGCAGCACTCTACGAGAAAGGCTCCCATGCTGCCGGAGAACCACTTGTGCATCACAGGATGGAGAGCTAGGGGCTGGAGCTTCAAGATGCATGACGATCTTGAAGGAAGGATGCCAACAAGCCTTGGCAACTGCAAAAAATGTGGTTCACAGTGGTAATGTCTTGCGTGGGGACGCAAGGTCTTACCTCCACCAAACTTGGACAGCTGGAAAAGAGGACCATCCAGACCGCTACAGTCTGCCACCCATGATGCAGGATCCGCGCAGCTCAGGAGGAGAGGGGATCAACACAGCTGGTCGTCGTTGCAGTTGGTGCCTGCAGAAGCAGGGGAGTGACTCCTTCACTCAAAGGGAGATTCCTTCTTTCTTCTGATGCAGGCTGGAGACGGGCTGTCCTCAGAGGATGCATGACCGGGAAATATTGCAGTTGCTGGAAGGAGCCCGAGCTACAATGTTGCAGAGGCATCTTGCTTCTTTGTTGCAGCTAGTAGGGTCCTGAAGAGTCCAGATGCAGTTTTTTCGATCAGAAGCAGAGGGTGCAGATGATTCCTGCTGGAGTCTTGCAATCCGAATCTGACGAACCACCAAAAAGAGAGACCCTAAATAGCCCTGAAAGGGGGACTGCTCACCTAGCTGGGGGACCACCTATCAGAAGGGGGCTCTGACCTCACCTGCTGGCACTGGCCACTCAGATGCTCCCAGAGTTCCCTGCCAACCTGGAATCTAAGATGGTGACCTATGTCTAGCACACACATAATATGGCATCCCCGCACTCACGTAGTCCGGGAAAATGGTCCTGGAGTTTGTGGGGGCACCTCTGTTAGTGCAGGGGTGCCCTCAAACACAGGTACTTTGCACCCTGCCCTCTGGGCTAGAAGGCCTATCATAGGGGTGACTTATAAGTGACCTGGTGTAGTGAAAAATGGCAGTAAAAGGGTGCTTGTACCTTTTCATGCAGGCTGCAATGGCAGTCCTGCAGAAGCGTTTGCATGGGCTCCCTATGGGTGGCAAAATATATGCTGCAGCCCATAGGGATCCCCTGGAGCCCCAATGCCCTTGGTACCTAGGTACCATGTACTACAGACTTATAATGGGGCACCAGTGTGCCAATTGTGGGTGAAATACAGAGTTTCAGGCGAGACAGCATAATCACTGGGGTCCTGGTTAGCAGGATCCCAGTGAACACAGTCAAGCACACTGACATCATGCAGAAAAAGGGGGTAACCATGCCAAGAAAGAGGGTACTTTCCACAGTTATCGAATGTGATTCATTAATAACTTGCAAACACAAATACATCACAACAATTGTATTCATAAAATTGTTCACAATACAAGACCTGGTATCAGTTGGTGCCATTACAATACCTGCAATACGAAGAGGTTAGGCAACAATGGATATGAATATGGTATTGCTTTATTGGATGATGATGTAAAATGTGTCAGGGAGAGATTTTGTATAGGTGATTCAGAAGTTAGAAAATATTTTTGCAATTAAATATTTGTATTTACAGACAAATTATTTTGCTGACAGGACAAGGGTTTATAGATCCATGTTTGGAATGCGTTAATTTGATATATGAAGGTTCATGCATGCTTCAGACTGCTATAAGACTATGGCGATTCAAATTTATGTTCTACAATAATATCCGATAAGGTACAGGGCAATTAATATTGTGTTTATCTCTGATTTTGTATAACATTGGCTTTATATGTGATGGGCAAGATTAGGTCAAATTATGCAAAGCGTGTTATTCACTGTTTTACGAGTTGTGGAAACTTGAATTTTATATGTGTAATTCTTTATATGTACTTTTAATACATTCACAACAGATCAGAAGAAGTACAAGGAGCGTGAAACGTGTGTGGACTATTGCTGTTTGAAAGATAATGTTTAAAAATAAAGGAGGTTGTGACAAGAATTTATCTTGGGGTCATTATCTTTTCTTCATCTAAGAAAATAACTTTTTAGTTTTAATATTTATCAACACTGGGTGGATACTAGTGGACTGAGATACGCTTTGGGCATCATTCCTGATAACCAAATCCATGTATTTTGTGGATATTTGTAATTTCTTTACATTGTTAGTACTGTAAGATGTATGCAATATTGACACGGTAGTCTGCAGCGCCAAACATTGAAAATTGTTGGATTTGAGCAAATAATCTGACTGACATTTCTTCACTTTTTTTGGAAATTTCAGGGTGCAGACCACCTGTCAATGAATGATTACACTTGTCTCATTTTCTGAAAACGTTGTTCCTTTTTTAAAAGTTTCAGGAAATTATCCAGGTTAGGGTGACATTTACCATTTGAACTGTTTAAAGAGTTATGCCAACCCTCAACAGCATTATTTGCTTTTCACCTCTTAAGCAGCTCCACCACTCATTTAGAAAGTGTGGTTTCCTCCTGCAACCCGACCTGTTTAAATGGCCAATCCAAGTTTATTCAAAGCAATTTAAGAGTAGTGCCAATTTTTCTTCCTTTCCTGGAAAAAAATCATATTGTATAATTGATGTATAGAATTAATCTACACATTCCAGAAGAACAAAACACAAAGCAGTTAGTTTTTTGAGTTCATGTTGTAATTTGCTTCTTGTAAGTAATCTGCAGCTAGGTGTGTTTTTCTGTACTTTTTCCAATATCTCTGGGGAAAATGGAAAAGCAAGTTTAAATTTGGGTGTTTGGATAAATATTAATAATGGCATTTATCAGAGATAGAAATTGAGTATCTGTTGATGGTTATGAGGCAGCAGACAATCAATTAAAGGTTTAGTAGTGCTACTTATGTTAGCATGAATGGTATGAATTTGGGAAAATCTGTGAGACTCATTTGATTTAAACGTAGAATCCATCATCCAAATATTACCAGGGTTACTGTGGTTTGTAGAGTTCCAAATGTTAGTATACTTTTCTGAGAGTGTGTGTTATCATGTATTAGGACTTGGAATGCTGAGAGCGCATTGAAGACAATGGAGTGCTCTGGGCTTTTACTGGCCGGTATACGTCCTGTGTTCTAACTTTCCAATATTCGTCTTTCTGCTTTGCCATTTTTAATTCAGAACATTCAACCCGCAGTGGGTGTAATGTTCTGATAGCCTTATAGCCCTTCTGCCTCAGGCTATACCTCTTGTTAAAGGCCCTCCCCTCATTACAGGCCCTCACCTGTGGCTTGGGTCTAAATCTCAGGTTCAAGGTCTTTAACAACTGACATAGCCCTTGGCAGGGTAGGCTATATTAGGAAAGGTTTGTGGTTAAAGTATTCTGTTACTTCAGGGAGAGATTTAATTTCAGAATAGTTTTGAGTTTTTTTCCTAGTTGTGGATTCCTCTCTTGTATTCGTTGATGCACAGTTCTCCTAAAAGTTGGAATAGTGGGCCTACTTCTTGCAATATATATGAGGATCTTCTGGGCTACCCCCCTTAATACTAGGGTTTCATTGGAGATAGCACCAAGTGAGTTAATGTGCTGAACTTTTTCTCTGACTTCTATCTCGGTTGCAGAAGCAGAGTGGTTAAGCTTAGTAGTCCTTTCAACAACATCGCCAAGAGTATCCACTCTGCCTTTGCAACGGGTCGAGAAATAATCAGCGCACCTCCAATGGCATGTGGACTCGGTAAGTCTCCTCTTAAAAAAATTTGCTCATTACATTTCAGCGGACTTGTTGTCCCTCTTGGCATAGGGTCAGCCTGCTGGGAATTCTCAGTGTTTTGGTATTCTAAAAAGAAAAAAAGAAGTTCAGTATTTAATGTTTATGTAATAATGTTTATAAAATGTTTTGATCTAATATTTAATCCTGTTGAAAGTCACGAAATGTTGCTAATTCTTTAAACCTGTTCTTTAAAAAATGTAAAACTGCTATTGCGTCAAATTCTGTTGCGAGAAAGGGAAAATAGAAGTTATTTTCCTTTCAGGGAGTTTGAGGAATAAGTAACAATTTGTTTCGTAGGATTTGTTTAAAAACGTGTATTTTTGGTGTTTGGTGTGATTTCTGTTCTCTGTAGGGCAGATTTCACTTTGGTTTCCTTGATGTCAAGTTGATTGCTTTAAAAATTAGAAAATCAATTGAAATATAGCTTCATAATTTTGATGGTTGACCTGTATTTCTTTGAAGAGAAATTCCATTGCTACTTGTTTATTCTTTCAATATCTTTCTTTTTAAAAAGAAAATGAAGTTGCCTCTAAATAAGTCTCAACAAGGGACTCAGCAAAATTGTAGTTTGTCTGGACAGCTGTTTCTCTACCTAATGATAGTTTAAAGAAATATTGGTTCTAATTTACCTTTGTGATTGTCCATAGCTGATTTACTTCTCTGATTTTAGACTGTTCCACTGGATTATCGTTGTCTGATGGTTGTAAGAAATTATCCCAGTGTAGCGAAAAAATTAAAAGAAAAAAACATTTAAAAGTTTTACCTAATTAAAGATTAATATACCTGCTGAGATATAAAATGTTACTATATGTGGGATTAAGACAAAACAAAATGTTCAGGGTTACAAATTGATTAAAGTGTTCATCCTTATGAATTTATGGCTTAGACTGTAGAGGAAATAGTAAAATTCACCCTTTTTATTGTCCATAATCTTCCTCGACATGACTTAGGGCCTCATTATGAGTTTGGCAGTCCCTGGACTGCCGTGGTGGCATTGGCAGTCCGACCGCCGTGGAGTTGGCGGCCAGACCGCCGCATTACGAGTCATGCAGGCCTATAGAGCAAAGACCACCGTGGTCCCAGTGGCACCGCCAAGCAGCACAGACCGCCACGGTCATGAGTCAACAAAAGCAGGCCGGCGGAGCCTGTGTTTTCACCGGACACAATATGAGGTTGCACAACGCCAATGTGACAATGGTGTTCCAACCATCACATCTCAGCAGGCAGAAATAGGGGTATAAAGGGAGACCCTCACCTGCAGGCAGCATTACACGTCCGGTGCCACCATGAAGCCCATCACACATGTCCTGCTGCTGCTGGTCATCAAAGGATCCCAAAATCCACTCGCCGTGGATGCAACCGACCATAAGAACACACACACCCCTGTGGCATTAACCTTAACAACAGATCATCGCGCTTTCAGCCATATTATATTGGGGTCACACTACGGCACCAAGTACACTTGTCAAATACACAAAGAAGGACACATTCACAGTCACCAAATGTCCCCTTTGGGCAGGTCACTCACCCTACACTGCAACACTACACTAAAACACATTTGCTCATCTCAGGCACAGGGACAGTGAAGTGTATACAACATTGTGTCACACAACACCGACAACACAGCAACATCACATCTACAAATACAACTCACACACTAAAATTGCACACATGCCAAGGACTGTCGTCTTATTCAACACACATATGTATGGATGTACCAAAGAGCTCAAACACCACTCCCATTAAACAGCTCCGCAATGTACCCACACATCACCCACATTGCAACACAGTGGAAGGACAATGGGATGCACAATAGAAAAAGAGACAAATATACAAAGCTCACTATGCAAACAATAGCTGCACAATAGGGATGGGGTCATCAGGAGCACTTAGGGAAGGAGGGATGGGGTCATCAGGAGCACACATAGAAGTATTCTGAGTGCTCCTGGAGACTGCACTGGAACACAAATCACTTTGCACATGCCTCCTAAACAACATTTGCACAGGAACTGGTCCTTCAAGTATCTCAGGGACAAACAATACTAGACTCAAGGGAGATGTCATTTAAAGCAAATACAACTCGAACTGCATGGGACATACCTCTACTTGAAGCAGCTGCAAGGTACACACTGCTAAATGGACACATGCACAGTCAAATGCAAACCAAGGTAGCACAACTGAACACACTCCGTGTCTGCAAAACGTACCATACCAAACAGAACACAATTGAATGATAACACATTGCATTAACCCCCACATACCCATAAAGTCAGCATATACCTTTGTCTTGGGGGACACCAGCACTGCCCACAAAATCAGATACTGCAAACAATAGCAAGAGGATCAGCAAGCAGGCTGAAACACACACACAGCTGTAAACAGACAACACAAAGTACTCAGGAGCAATATAAAGGTAGAAAAGGAATTGCAGGACAAAGGTGTTTCCATAAAAACAACTGTTTGGGTTAATTTATAACCAAGCGTAAACATTTCAAGACCATTGACCAGTCCATGTAGAAATATCCAGGCACATCATTGTGCTGTTACTTGACTCCTAACTGCCTGAGAACCTCGACAGGAAAGAGCATCAAGTGGGCAGGCAGGCACCTCGGGGATCATCCTTGGGAGGTGGGGAGTGGATTTGCCATGGGTGGGTTTTGGGTGTAGGGGGTGGACTGTTTCTTAGAAGGGGCTTCTTCTTGGTGGGGGAGGGGTATGGGTGCTTGCAGGGGGGACAGGTCTGACAGGGGAGGACTTGGAGGTGGAAGGGATGGGTTGGGAGGCGGGTGGGGGTCTCTTGGGTTTGGGACAGGGTGAAGGGAACAGGGGAAAGGGTAAGGTCAAACAAAAAAACGTTCTTAGGAACACAGGGACGATAAGCAGAAGGGGTGGGGATTTGGAGGTACAGGGAGTGCTTGTATGCCTTGTCGGCATGGATGTCTTGGGTGTGTGTATGTGTGAGGTATGCTTATGTGTGGATGGTGTCTGTGGGCGTTTGCATGTCTTGGGGGATGGGAGGTGGAGATGCTGGGTGATGTGGGAGTCATGGATGTGTGTGTGTCTGTTGGGTTGGTGCTTGCAGGTATGCTTGTAGTGATGGATGTCTGTGTTGCTGTTGGTGTGGTGTCTCAGGTATGCTGGATGTGGTGGATGTCTGTATGTTTGTTGGGGTGGTGTCTGTGGGTATGGTGGGTGTGGTGGGCATGTGGAGGTCAGAGCTTGAAAAGATCTCTGTAAACCAGGCATTGCACTATGAATGCCTTCTAGGAATGCATTTGTCTGCTGCAGCTGGGTGGATAACCCCTGGAAGGCATTCGCAATGGCTGTCTGACCCACAGAGATACTCCTCATGAGGTCAATAGCCTCCTCACTGAGGGCAGCAGGAGTAACAGGGGCTAGGGCAGAGGTGCCTTCAGCAAAGGAGATGCCCACCCTCTTGGGTGAGGAGACATGGCCAACTGGATGGGGAGCACAGGGAGGGTGGTGATAGAACCGAGAGTGGGTGACAAAGATGGTACAGGGCTACGTTGCAATGGGTCTGCCACCTCTTTGGAGTGGCCACTGGAGGAAGAATCCAATGATGATGAGGATGAAGAACCAGTCTCTCCTGTAGCTTTCCTCTCACTCTCCAGGCCACTGGGTCCCCCTTTGTCAGTGGTGTCTTGACCCGAGGTCCCAGGGGCAGATGCTTCCCCACTCGGTTATGACCCGTCTCCTTCACTTCCTTGGGCTGATGCTGCAAAGACAAAGAGTGATAGGGTAATTACATGTCCATGATCACACTTGAATAACAGTTGTGATTAGCAAATATTACCATGATGTCAAGTAGGCCCTAGCAACAAAATCCACCTAAGTGTCTCATACATGTGCCATACTATATGCATGCATTATATTTGAACTGTCAACAATTGCCCACAAGAAATTCAGGATCTCACACAACTACAATTGCATGGTTGAGGTTGTGCAATCACAGCAAACATTGAACAAGTAGGAAACCTCATCACCTTCAATGCTTTGACTCATAGTGCATACATCACTTACCTGTCATCATAGAATAGTAGGCCAATGCCAACTCCATTCCCACAGATCCCACACAAGGTCATGCACACATCTATTTGTCACATACACACTGACCCAACAATGCAAACTGATGCTCCTAGAACATGCCATGTTGCTGACACAGGACAATAGTCTGGAGAAGGTGGCATGGAAATACTCATGTCCCACTGGAAGCAGTTCCACACTGCACACTTCACCAAGTAATATTTGTCCCAGTGGAGTCATGGAGGTAGTACTAATGTTGCTCAGATATGCAACACATTTGGCATGGAAATGTACACTGTAGACAATATTACCAAAAATGGCAGGGAGCTATGTCTCTAAAATCCACAACACAATGAATCAGTAAGTCCCAGGGAAATCACGACTAATGTCTGGCACCCCTTACAATGGCATACTCTGAGTGCATCAGTAGATGCCATTATTCACTTGGATGTTAGAGAGGCTCAGAGATTTGCAAGTACTTGTTGAAGGCCCTCAACACGTTGCCCAATTGAAAGCTACATCATTGTCTGCATTTTGGTCATGCAAACCCAGATGTCTGTGGATGAATGGCTGTACCCAATCACATGCGATTCCAATATAACTGGAAGTCTCTCCATGATGCGTGCCAATAGTCAGGTTACAAACCTTCCCTATTTCACATGTGCAAAGCACTTTGATACATGATTCTACATCAATGGAATGGAAATGCACATAGGTGGTCATTCTGACCTCGGCGGTAAAAGGTGCTTACCGCCAGTCAGAAATCCGCCATAATCCCGCCGCGGTCGCGGTAATCCGCCACGGTCATTCTGACCCGCAGCAGCCAAACCGCCGAAAATCCGACATCCACAACAGACCGCCAGACCAGCGGTCGGCGGAAAAGTGGAGATGACCAAACCTCCACCGTCACGCCAACAGAAATACGCCCATGCCATTCCGACCCACGAATCCACGCGGCGGTCTTTCAAACGCGGTAATCCATTGGCGGTACACACCGCCGCGGTCAGAATACCCACAAACGAACAACACACAGCAACATTGGACGATTTGAATTTCACACACCTGATACACATACACACACCACTCCCACACACACAATACAATATAAAACACACACCTACATCACCCACAAACCCCTACGACCACAATTCAAAAAGAAGCACAGAGAGAGACACCACCGATTAGAGAACACCATCACACAGAGGCACACTACACCATCACCCACACAATCACCAAGCACAAAACAACACACACCACCACACTCAACACACTTAACTACACATACTCCACCCCACACATCATACACACCACTCCATGGCACCCCAAAGACACCCCCGCTTCTCTGACGAAGAACTCAGGGTCATGGTGGAGGAAATCGTTCGGGTAGAGCCCCAGCTCTTCGGCACACAGGTCCAACACACCAGCATTGCCCGGAGGACGGAGCTATGGCAAAGGATTGTCGACAGGGTCAACGCTGTGGGACAGCACCCCAGAAATCGGGAAGACATCAGGAAGCGATGGAACGACCTACGGGGGAAGGTGCGTTCCATGGTATCCAGGCACAACATCGCCGTGCAGAAGACTGGCGGCGGACCCCCACCTCCTCCCCCACAATTTACAACATGGGAGGAGGAAGTCTTGAACATCCTGCATCCTGACGGCCTCGGAGGAGTCGGCGGAGGAATGGACTCTGGTAAGTTGAATCTTCAATACTGCTTCCCCCCCACCTGCATGCCAATTCATACCCCAACCCTCACCCCCATCCCCATCCTCACCCCCACCCCCATCCTCACCCGCACCCTCACCCCCACCACCATCCTCACCCCCACCCTCACCCCCACCACCATCCTCACCCCCACCACCATCCTCACCCCCACCCCCAGCACACCTATTACCTGCCAATGTCTCACCATCACAACCCACACATCCCAAAACCTAGGCCTGCATGCGTCCACTAAGCATGGACACCCATCACCAAAGCATGCCCAATGCATATACACATCCCCCCCACAAGCCACCCTCACCAAAGCCCCCACACACGAATGCCAGCACTTGGGGACACGGGAACCCACACATTCACCCATATGGCACACATTGAAACTATAACCATACCTCTATACCCCTGCAGGACCCGACCGCCGCCACACCGCCACGGAGGGCCCAGATTTCTCCACAACCCCCACCCAAGAGGCCGTCAGCGATGACAGCAGCTCTGTCGACCTGGAGCCTGATGTCCAGCCCGGCCCGTCGGGGACCTCGGGACAGTCGGTTCCCCTCAGACAGCCACAGGCCACTCCAGACCCAACCCCCTCTGGGAACACCAGCACAGCTCCCACCCAGCGGGCCCATGCCTCTGTCTCCAGGACGCGTCAATCAGCGGTGTGTCTACCACTACAGGGCACCCAGGATAACCCACCACCCCAACAACAACAGGGACCTGGGGGCAGTGGTAGTGGGCACACCGTCCAGGGGACAGAGGCCCAGGGAAACACGGGAACTGGGAGGGCAGCTGTGCGACAGGGAGGGGAAGGGGCCCAGGGAACCCACTCTCCATGAGGCCCTCACCACCATCATGGGAGCATACAACCGCTCCCAGGAGACGATGGCGACGGTACTGGCCAGGTTCCAGGAGATCCAGGTACTGCAGGAGGAACACTATCGGGGGTACAGGGAGGACATCAGAGCCCTCAACTCCACCCTGGTCACCATGGTAGGGCTGCTGCAGGAACTCATCACCACCAGGACGGACACTCACCAACAACAAAGGTCCCCTGCCACTAGCCTCGAACAAGAACTGCCAACCACCTCCGCCGGCGCTAGTGGACAGGAGGCCCCCGCACAACAGCAGCCCACCAGACCCCCACCTCCTGCAGGAGAAGAACCACCCCGCAAGAGGGCCCTGAGATCACGCAAGAAGACAGAGTAGGATGTCAAGACCCCCGCCAGCAAAGGATACCACCTGATGTCATCCCACTGTCCCACATTGTCACCCTGTCCATCCTTGAACTGCCCCTGCTCCATCTCTCCACAGGCCTATGAACAATGCACCTGTGTGACTGTTACTCTGGACTCTGCCATGGACATTCCTTCACCATAGCCCCCACCCACTTGAAACTACCCATCCCATTTTGAGCACTTCAATAAACACCAGTTTTGCACAAAACTATCAGGAGTCTGGCTGTGATTTCAAAATATTGTATTTGACATGACAGTGCAAATATGTCCTTGTACATAGTGAAGTCAACAAACCGCTGCCACACAGCTGTAGTCCATGGGCAAACGAAGCACAGGACACGTAGTGGGGACCACAGATCTGAAATAGGGCGGGAAAAGCCACAACTCAGTCATCATACACTGGGGCAAATAGACAGGCAGCAGAGATGCAGTAGAGTAGTTTACATATACTAAATAATGTTTGATTTGTTACCTGTGTCCTATTGGAAGTACTGTGCAATGACTCTGTCCCTGTTGTCTGTTTCAGCCCCGTCGTCTTCCTCCTCGTCACTCTCCACAGGTTCCACAGCTGCCACTACACCACCATCTCGACCATCCTCCTGCAGGAAAGGCACCTGGCGTCGCAAAGCCAGGTTGTGAAGCATGCAGCAGGCCACGATGATGTGACACACCTTCTTTGGTGAGTACATTAGGGATCCACCTGTCATATGCAGGCACCTAAACCTGGCCTTTAGGAGGCCAAAGGTGCGTTCGATCACCCTCCTAGTACGCCCATGGGCCTCATTGTACCGTTCCTCTGCCCTGGTCCGGGGATTCCTTACTGGGGTCAGTAGCCACGACAGGTTGGGGTAACCAGAGTCCCCCAAGAGCCATACACGGTGTCTCTCTAGCTGTTCCATCATGTAAGGGATGCTGCTATTTCTTAGGATGTAGGCGTCATGCACTGACCCAGGGAACTTG
This sequence comes from Pleurodeles waltl, assembly GCF_031143425.1. NCBI lineage: Eukaryota > Metazoa > Chordata > Amphibia > Caudata > Salamandridae > Pleurodeles > Pleurodeles waltl. The sequence continues at coordinate 1,532,558,182 of NC_090447.1, read as the reverse complement.
GCATTTACATGCGAGATGTACTGGTCAGCCAAACACACCACCTGGATGTTCATTGAATGGTAACTTTTCCTGTTCCTGTACACCTGCTCACTTTCTCGGGGGGGAACCAAAGCCACATGGGTCCCATCAATGGCACCAATGATGTTGGGAATATGTCCAAGGGCATAGAAATCACCCTTCACTGTAGCCAATTCGCCCACCTCTGGGAAAAGGATGTAGCTCCTCATGTATTTCATCAGGGCAGACAACACTCTGGATAACACCTTGGAAAACATAGGCTGAGACATCCCAGAAGCAATTCCCACTGTTGTCTGAAATGACCCACTTGCCAAGAAATGGAGTACTGACAGGACCTGCACCAGAGGGGGAATCCCTGTGGGTTGGCGGATGGGGGACATCAGGTCTGGCTCCAGTTGGGCACACAGTTCATGTATAGTGGCACGGTCAAGCCGGTAGGTCAGGATAATGTGGCGTTCTTCCATTGTCGACAGGTCCACCAGCGGTCTGTACACGGGAGGATTCCTCCTTCTCCTCGCCAAACCCAGCGGATGGTGCCTAAGAAGGACAACATGGAGCACACAGTCAAGCAACCCACAGGTACGTACTCACAGCTTGCACAGTAAACGATTGTGTATGCAGTGAATGGCGTGTATGAGTGGCTATGCAAGGCCTAGGCCTGTGTGACGCACTAGAAATTGAGCCATGTGGGCCCTCGAAATGGCGGCTGCCTGACCTGTGAAGTGTGACAATGGGATGTGAGGTCAATGCGCTGGCGTGGCACACCGCGGCGGTCGGCGGTCGAAGACCACAGCGCGAAGCCGCATTGGTTACCATTGAAGCCTATGGGTTTCAGGAGCCAATGGCGAAGGGCGCCGGCGGTACGCACCGCCGCGGTACGTCCCGCCGCGGGCGTGACCGCCATTTTCTATCTACTTAATCACTCGAGACTTGAACTTTCACAGGAGAGGACCTATACTGCAAGTGCTGCTGTGACCTCGGTCTGGAAGGGACAATGGCTGCTGCGACTGGGGAAAGGGCCCCTGCCTTCACTGGAGAAGAGTTGGAGAAACTTGTGGATGGGGTCCTCCCCCAGTATGCGCTACTCTACGGTCCTCCAGACCAACAAGTGAGTTTAATTCAATATGGATTTGTGGCCACTGGCTGGCTTGGGGGGCACATCTTGGGCCTGGCGGGGGGCATGTTGGGCCTGGCGGGGGGCATCTTGGGCCTGGCGGGGGGCATGTTGGGCCTGGCGGGGGGCATGTTGGGCCTGGCGGGGGGCATCTTGGGCCTGGCGGGGGGCATCTTGGGCCTGGCGGGGCACATGTTGGGCCTGGCGGGGGCATGTTGGGCCTGGCGGGGGGCCTGGCGGGCCTGGCGGGGGGCATGGCGGGGATGGGGGGCGGTGGGCCACTGGCAACGAAAATGCAGACAAACTTGAACGTGGTATTTCTCCCTCCCTGTACGTGTCACATAGGTCTGCGCCCAAGAGAAGATCGGGATTTGGCGTGCCATCGCTAAGGACGTCCGGACCCTGGGGGTCCACCATCGACGGGGCACCAACTGCCGCAAGAGGTGGGAGGACATCCGCCGCGGGACGAAGAAGACCGCCGAGTCTCTGCTGGGGATGGCCTCCCAACGTAGGCGGGGTGCCTGCCGTCAACTGACCCCCCTGATGTTCCGGATCCTGGCGGTGGCCTACTCTGATTTGGTTGGGCGCGTGAGGGCAGCACAGCAGACACAAGGGGGTGAGTACATGCACAATCTACTCTGTTGTCGTGCAGTGGAGGTGTCTGGGTGGGGGAGGAGGGCTGTGGGTCCCCCTAGGCCAGGGCGAAATCTGTAGGCTAGGCACCCCCGTAAGCCCTTGTGTCCCCATCCACCACCCTCAGTAGTGTGCCAGTACAGCCATCCCTGGGCCTGTGTCATCCATGGGTGCAGTTGTCAACTCGAGGCGTGTAGGGCATGTTCCACGGAATGCGTAGCGGACCCCAAGTGCGCGACTTAGTGCAGGGGGCATCTGTGTCTGTCATGTCCGCTAACTGTACCGGTGATCCATGTACTCAAAATCTCTTTATTTCTCTCTCCCCCCCCCCTTTTATTTGTCTTTCTGTGCTTGTGTGCATCAGCATCATCTGGCGGAGGAGATCTGGCATCGGGGCAGGAGGGAGCTGCATCTCACATGGCCCAGGAGGGCCATGCCACAGAGTCAGACTGGACCAGTGAGACGGAGGGCGAGGGGAGCTCCACAACGGGGACGACTGGAGCCTGCAGCGACACGGACACGTCCTCGGAAGGGAGCTCCCTTGCGGTGGCGGCAACATCCGTGCCCCCCGCAATTACAGGTACAGCCGCCACCCAGCGCACCATCTCTGCCCTCCCAGCAGCCCCTCAGCGTAAGCCCCGTGCCCGCTCGCACACCAAGGCGGGCATCTCCTTCGCCCCAGGCACCTCAGGCCCTGCCCCTGTTACCCCTGCTGCCCTCAGTGAGGAGGTCATTGACCTCCTCCGAACACTCATTGTTGGGCAGTCTACCCTTTTGAATGCCATCCAGGGGGTGGAGAGGGAGGTTCAACGCAGCAATGCGTACCTGGAGGGCATTCATTCGGGTCAGGCTGCCCATCAGCGATCGTTCCAGGCTCTGGCCTCTGCACTGACGGCAGCCATTGTCCCTGTCTCCTGCCTCCCTCTACTAACTCCCTCCTCCCAGTCTCCTGTTTCTCTGCCTGTCCCACCCACACCATCAGACCAGCCTGCACACACCTCAACACCCAAGAGCAGCTCATCCAAACATAAGCACCACAGATCACGCAGACATTCACACAAGCAACATCCAGATGCAGACATGCCAACAGTCACTACCACCTCTGTGACCACCACCTCCTCGTCTCCCTCCTCCCTCCCTGTGACGTCTACACTCACACCTTCACGCACCTCACCATCAGCCAGTGTTTCCATCACCAGCACACCCTCCAGTACAGGCCGCACAAATGCAGTCACCACCCCCACTGCCATATACACGTCCCCTTTGTCCTCTCCCAATGTGTCTGTCACCCCCTCTTCCACACCACACAAACGCAGCCACCCACCCACCCAACAGCCATCCACCTCACGACAGCCTACCGCTCCTGCACCTGCACCCAAAGACAGCAAACTTGACTCACCTACAACCACATCCTCTCCCTCCACTCCCATTCCCACTGTACCTACCACTATCCATTGTCCCAAGAAACTCTTTCTCTCTACTGCTAACTTCTTTCCTGACCCTGAGCCCCCCCCCTCCATCTCGTCGGGGTAAAAAGAGCACCTCAGCCACCACCAGCCCTGCAGCACCCTTGACAAAGGTGCAGGGGTATTGGAGTCCACCAGCCCGCATGTCTGGATCTTCGCCCAGCAGCAAGGGGACAGGAAGCCCACCCCCTGGGAAGAGGAGCAGGAGGCGGAAGGGCCGGCGCAGGAGCCCTGGTTCTACATCCCCCAAGGACACTACCCAGCCACCGTCACCAGCCACAGCTCCAAAGGGAGGAAAGGGCTACAGACTCTCATGCAAGGAGGGCAAGGGCAGCAAGGCGGAGAAGTCAGGCAGCAGGCCCGCTGCCCAGGAGGAGCCCACCACCCCCATAGCCGCTGCCCAGGGAGGACCCGTCACAGCTGCCCAGGAGGAGCCCACCACCCCCATAGCCGCTGCCCAGGGAGGACACAGCCCAGCTGGCCAGGAGGGCCCCACCACCCACAGCCCAGGTGGGCATTGAAGGAGCCCCATCCCCGCTGCCCAGGAGGGCACCACCAGGCAATGGGCAGTTGGCCATACAACGGCCGCCGTCTCAGGCACCGCTGAACTGGGCCCGCCGTCTCATGCACCGCTGAACTGGGCCCCGCCGTCTCAATCACCGCTGAACTGGGCCCCGCCGTCTCAAGCACCGCTGAACTGGGCCCTTCAAATCAAGCACCGCTGAACTGGGCCCCGCCGTCTCAAGCACCGCTGAACTGGGCCCGCCGTCTCAAGCACCGCTGAACTGGGCCCCGCCGTCTCAAGCACCGCTGAACTGGGCCCTTCAAATCAAGCACCGCTGAACTGGGCCCCGCCGTCTCAAGCACCGCTGAACTGGGCCCTTCAAATCAAGCACCGCTGAACTGGGCCCCGCCGTCTCATGCACCGCTGAACTGGGCCCCGCCGTCTCAAGCACCGCTGAACTGGGCCCCGCCGTCTCAAGCACCGCTGAACTGGGCCCTTCAAATCAAGCACCGCTGAACTGGGCCCGCCGTCTCAAGCACCGCTGAACTGGGCCCCGCCGTCTCAAGCACCGCTGAACTGGGCCCCGCCGTCTCAAGCACCGCTGAACTGGGCCCCGCCGTCTCAAGCACCGCTGAACTGGGCCCTTCAAATCAAGCACCGCTGAACTGGGCCCCGCCGTCTCAAGCACCGCTGAACTGGGCCCCGCCGTCTCAAGCACCGCTGAACTGGGCCCTTCAAATCAAGCACCGCTGAACTGGGCCCCGCCGTCTCATGCACCGCTGAACTGGGCCCCGCCGTCTCAAGCACCACTGAACTGGGCCCCGCCGTCTCAAGCACCGCTGAACTGGGCCCTTCAAATCAAGCACCGCTGAACTGGGCCTCGCCGTCTCAAGCACCGCTGAACTGGGCCCCGCCGTCTCAAGCACCGCTGAACTGGGCCCCGCCGTCTCAAGCACCGCTGAACTGGGCCCTTCAAATCAAGCACCGCTGAACTGGGCCCCGCCGTCTCAAGCACCGCTGAACTGGGCCCCGCCGTCTCAAGCACCGCTGAACTGGGCCCCGCTGTCTCAAGCACCGCTGAACTGGGCCCCGCCGTCTCAAGCACCGCTGAACTGGGCCCCGCCGTCTCAAGCACCGCTGAACTGGGCCCCGCCGTCTCAAGCACCGCTGAACTGGGCCCTTCAAATCAAGCACCGCTGAACTGGGCCCGCCGTCTCAAGCACCGCTGAACTGGGCCCCGCCGTCTCAAGCACCGCTGAACTGGGCCCCGCCGTCTCAAGCACCGCTGAACTGGGCCCCGCCGTCTCAAGCACCGCTGAACTGGGCCCCGCCGTCACAAGCACTGCTGAACTGGGCCCCGCCGTCTCAAGCACCGCTGAACTGGGCCCTTCAAGTCAAGCACTGCTGATCTGGGCCCTTCAAATCAAGCACCGCTGAACTGGGCCCCGCCGTCTAAAGCACCGCTGAACTGGGCCCCGCCGTCTCAAGCACCGCTGAACTGGGCCCCGCCGTCTCAAGCACCGCTGAACTGGGCCCTTCAAATCAAGCACCGCTGAACTGGGCCCCGCCGTCTCATGCACCGCTGAACTGGGCCCCGCCGTCTCAAGCACCGCTGAACTGGGCCCCGCCGTCTCAAGCACCGCTGAACTGGGCCCCGCCGTCTCAAGCACCGCTGAACTGGGCCCTTCAAATCAAGCACCGCTGAACTGGGCCCTTCAAATCAAGCACCGCTGAACTGGGCCCTTCAAATCAAGCACCGCTGAACTGGGCCCTTCCGTCTCAAGCACCGCTGGCCCTTTCGCAGACGTGGCAGGGCAGGATCTGTCTTGGGCAGGGCTGCAGGATGTCCTCTGGGCAACATGCCTCCTCCAGTGGCAGTGGAGTCTGTTATGGACTGTATGGACTGTGGCTTTGCTCTCCCCAGGATGGCCCAGTGGGCAGGCCACCCACTGTATGGACTGTATGGACTGTGGCTTTGCTCTCCCCAGGATGGCCCAGTGGGCAGGCCACCCACTGTATGGACTGTTGAGACTGTGGCTTTGCTCTTCCCAGGATGGCCCAGTGGGCAGGCCACCCACTGTATGGACTGTATGGACTGTGGCTTTGCTCTCCCCAGGATGGCCCAGTGGGCAGGCCACCCACTGTATGGACTGTATGGACTGTGGCTTTGCTCTCCCCAGGATGGCCCAGTGGGCAGGCCACCCACTGTATGGACTGTTGAGACTGTGGCTTTGCACTCCCCAGGATGGGCCAGTGGTCGTGGAGTCCCCTCGTGGATCTGGCGTCGTGTACTCAAGTGGCTGAGGTGCCCCCCCTTCCCTTCCCCCTGAGGTGCCTGTCCTTTTTTCTATCTGATGCCCCTGCAGTGTTCTCTCCGTGGAGTTCTTGTATTCGGACTGGGCCTTGCCCATTTGCTCAGGACCCCTGTGGTCCACGGACAGTCGTTGTACTACAGATAGTAGCTGTATATATTTTGTACATAGTTTATTTATTCATTTAGATTTTTGCTGTCCATTTTTCAATATATCTGCCTGTTTAAGATCTCTTCCTTTGGTCTTTGCATTATTTCGGAGGGGGGGGTTTGTGGGTTGTGACAGTGATCTGTGGGAATGCATTGATGTGTGTGTTGTAGTGGGTGTGGGTGGGTGGGTGTGTGCCGGTAATTTTTTCCCTCCCCTGTGTCGTAGGTGCTGTACTCACCGATGTCTTCCGCGCCGCCGGGCATGCTCCTGGTACAGGAGCAGGTATAGGAGTGCGGGGATGACCTGTAACTCGGGTTCCATTCTGTCGGGATCACACGTGGAGTATGTGGAGGTGAGCGTTTTCCCGTTTGAAGTCTGTTTCCGCCGTGTTTTTATCGGCGGTGCTCCCGCCCCGGAAAAGGTGGCGGATTGGTGGGTCGTTATCGGATAGGTGGTACATTATCTCCCGCCGGGCTGTTGGCGGTGACCGCCAGACTGTTTGTTTGTACCTCCGTGGCGGTCGGAGTGTTGCAGCGGCGGTCTCTGTTGGCGGTAACCGCCAGGGTCAGAATTCCGTTTTTTGGACCGCCAGCCTGTCGGCGGTATGGCCGCGGCTTTAACACCGACCGCCAAGGTTGTAATGAGGGCCATAGTTTGTAAAAATCTCTAGGCCTATTTATCATTTCCCTCATTGCTACTGCAGTTGTACATGCCAAATGACATGCTATGAGGGGTGAGGGTATGTGTCAGCCAAGAATAAATGGTGATATACTGCTGTCTGTGGCATAACATGAAATATACCCCCATTGTAAATGTCCTATTCGACACACAGGTTGGCGTGGACATATATGTGAGGAAATATAGAAATTATCCCCTCAACACAGGTAGACATTACCCACTTACCAAGGGAAAGTAGTGATCTATAGCTGCACACCAGAAATGTATGCACTGTCACATGTATGATGGCCATCTTCACATTATAGGCAGTAGTGAGATACCAACACCCGTCATACGCTGAAGACAAGCAGTCTCTGGGTGGCAGTGGCCAATATACTCATTTTACCAGACATATGGCTGAGGACAGTGATCCATCACTTACTGTCTTTTGGCCTGTAACACTGAGGAGTAGTGGTCTGTTTCATAGATTTTACACCCACTACAACAAGCATTACGTAATTGATCACTGTACACAGCTATATGTTATCCAATGAGAGAGCAACATGTTTGTGGATTGAACACAGTTGTGTCTTAGGTCCCTGGGCCAATGGGCAAGGCACATCAGTATGCACCAGATGACATGTCTACTCAAACAATCACTCATCTACTGTGTTACACAGGGTTTATCCCTAATCCTCAGGGGGAGCTGTTAGAACCTATCACATTAGCTTGGCAATGTGACAGGCAGGGATAAGCCATGTACTCACCCTCTTGTGACTGCTGTGCTGTTCTCAAACACCCATCAAGGTCTGGGCAGGCCAACCCCAGAATGCGGGCCTTTAGGGGGGGTCATGGTCTGACGAGCACCCTGCCCACACTGGGAGGACATCCCCAGCTGGACATCAGTGATCTTGCAGGCCCAGCGTCTCAGGTCCTTCTACCTCTTGTGACAGTGGGCACTCCGCTGGCTGTGGACCACCAGGGTCCACACCTTCTTGGCGATGGCTCTCCATAGCTGCTTTTTTGATGGACTTTGACCTGCATGGATGAAAAAGACAAATCAAAAGATTACAGTCACAATGTTTTGTCACAAATGGTTGAGTCACATACATGTCAGAAACACCAAGCTAGAACTTTTGAATTTGTTGACACGTCACAAGTGTGAAACACACAAGCCCATAAGTACAGGGACAAGACTACAGATATATGTATTTGCATCTGCAGACTAACCCACTACCCTGCTCATGCCCTACAATAACTAAGCAAGCTTACTTACATGAGGAGGTCCCTTCTGCAGCAACCTGTACCTTGATGTGAGCTACAATGAAACATGTGAGAAATTTGATCTTGGATTGACAGTCAGTTTGCACTCTGTCCAAGCAGGGACCCTCACTGCAGTCATGGTAATGGAGATGCACTTAGGATAACCCCTGCTCACCCCCTTGGTGGCTTGCCACAAGCAATCAGGCTTATTTCAAAGGCACGTGTAAAGTATTTGTACCCTCACACACAGTAATACAGTGAAAATGCTACAAGATGGACACATCACCAGTTTAGAAAAATAGCCAATATTTATCTAAATCAAACAAGACCAAAGCGACAAAAGTCCAACATACACAAGTAAAGTTATGAATTGTTAAATTAAAAAGAGTCTTACTCCATGGAAAACAATGCATGCGTTGATGGTAGACAAAGTATGTGGTTTGCATTAAAAATAAAGCCACACAGGTGAGTTTGTGTCAGAAAAGTCAGTGATGCGTTGATTCCTTACTGGCAAGTGAGGCCATGCGTTGTTTCTTCTCCAGTCGTGTAGGCAAAACATTTTTTTCTTTACCGCAAGAGAGCGATCTGTTGATTTCCAGATGGGCAAAATCTGGTCTGCGCAGGTTCACTGTGGTTTTGACACCCAGTGATGATGCGTGCAAAATCTTGCCGTAGAGTGATGAAGAGTCGCACTGTGTGGGAAATGCATTGATTTTAGCAGCCGCGAGCAGGTGTTGCATTGTTTCTCCAGCCGCGATGCAGGTGGTGCATTCATTTCCCAGCTGAGATGTAGGTGGTGTGTTGATTTTCCAGCCACGATGCAGGTGGTGCATCATTTTTACAGCCGTGTTGCAGGTGGTATTTTTCTCCCGCACAGCTCCTGTGCATGGATTTCAGCCTTGGTTCCACCAGCTTCACCTTTCAAGAGCCCAGTACTGGAGTGGGAACCACTTGGCAGGCTAGGAGCCTCAGCAAGAGAGTATAGGTGCTGGCAGAGGAAGTCCTTGATGACCCTGAGGCTTCAAAACAGGGGGCAAGCTCAGTCCAAGCCCTTGGAGACACTTCACAAGTCGGGAAATAACACAAAGTCCAGTCTTTGTCCTCTGTCAGACAGAAGCAGCTACTGCATGCCAACCCAGCAAAGCACACTCTCAGGCAAAGGGGCAGTACTCCTCCTCCAGCTATTCAGCTCTTCTCCTTGGCAGAGGTTCCTCTTGATTCCAGAAGTAATCTAAAAATCTGGAGTTTTGGGTCCATTACTTAAACCCCTTTCTGCCTTTGAAGTCTGCAAACTTCAAAGGAAAGTCTATGTTTTTCACAAGATCCTGCCTTGCCCAGGCCTGGCCCCAGACACACACCAGGGGGTTGGGACTGCATTGTGTGTGGACAGACACAGCATTTTCAGGAGTGTCAGCTCCTCCCTCCCCACTCTAGCCCAGAAGACTCATTGATATGAAGGCTACACCCCAGCTCCCTTTGTGTCACTGTCTAGAGGAAATTCACAAACAGCCCAACTGTCAGTCTGACCCGGACACAAGCAGGCAGAGGCACAACATGGTTGAGCAAGACAATGCCCACTTTTTAAAAGTGGCATTTTCAAACTGACAATCTAAAAACTAACTTTACCAAAATATGTATTTTTAAATTGTGAGTTCCGAGACTCCCAAACTCTAGATCTCTATCTGCTCCTAATCAGAAACTGCTCTTAAAAGATATTTAAAGACTGTTCCCATGTTAACCTATGAGAGGAATAAGCCTTGCAGCAGTGAAAATCGCATTTAGCAGTATTTCACTGTCAGGACATGTAAAACACATCAGTACATGTCCCACTTTGTACATACACTGCACCCTGCCTATGGGGCTACCTAGGGCCTACCTTAGGGGTGCCTTACATGTATAAAAATGGAAGGTTTGGGCCTGGCAAGTGGGTACACACTGCAGTGGCAGGTCTGAGCCATGTTTACAGGGCTACTCATGTGGGTGGTACAATTAGTGCTGCAGGCCCACTTGTAGCATTTGATTTACAGGCCCTGGGAACCTCTTGTGCACTGTAGTAGGGACCTACTAGTAAATCAAATATGCCAATCATGGAAAAGCCAATTACCCATACAGTTTACACAAAGCACGCTTGCACTTTAGCACTGTTCAGCAGTAGTAAAGTGCCCAGAGTACCAGCAAAAACAAAGTCCAGCGCACAACCAAAAACACAGGAAGAAGAGGCAAAAAGACAGGGGAAACTACGCCAAGGATGCCAGGCCTAACAAAACACTACACACCTATGTGGCTCCTGAAGGGTGAAGTACTTAGGCATGAATGGACCAACACGTTCACATTCTGTAAAAATGACTCAGTACATACAGTCCCTACAGGCAACAGCCATATTACAAACTTCACCATTACACTGGAGGGACAATCAAGGGGCTGGCATGGTGAGTACAGAAAGTGTATTCCTTATGCATGTGTGGACATGTGGCCTACCAAATGACACTTCGGGGGGTGGGTTCTGTGGTATGTACCTGTACCACAAAACAGTCCTTTGGACATATGTGTCTATACCATCTAATATACAAAGACATGCATTGTTCAGTTTCTGCTATGTGACTAAGCTACTGAGTCACATGTCATTGCCTCCCAGGAATCAATACAGGGCCTGCACAGTGGGACTGCCATTTATACGCCTGTACAGGACAAATATGACCTGTGTGATAGTTGGGAGTAAGGTGCCTGTCTTGAGTCCAAGATACACATTGACAATGAGGCAAAATGCACATATAGACTAGCTTAGTGATTTACCTCTGCAACCATTCCTAATCTAGTCAAAGGGCAGAGGAATTCAGGGCAAGTTTTACCACTATATCATCATATTGGCCACATGCCAGGATCTGCTGGGGTACAGGGAGTGGGCACAGTGCCACAGCTGCATAGCCATAGTGACTCTCTCACAGGCTGGACTAGGTCCCATACTGGGTGATACTTCTGACAGGCGCTGGTCTCTGTAGGATGAGCAGACAGAACCTACATGACACTCCATTCACATTACTTCCATGCATGACAGTAAATCATGTGCCCCTCAGCAATTTGACATGTGGTGTGTGTGGCAACCTGACGGGCACAGTGAGTCATGATATGCCTTCCACAAAACAGTTTAGCAAGGCCAGATATGGTTTGATAGATCAGTGGCACTATACACATTGTTCACATGATTCTCAAATGACTCAGACAAGATGCATACACCGCTCATGCTGTCAGGCACATACATATTGTCCTACATGTACAACAATCATGGAGAAAGAGCTGTCATTGGATTGCAGTAATGTCTCCTCACCTGGTTATGTGCATCCAACACAAGGAGGATCTAGAACCTCAAAAACCACACAAAACAGAATGTGACTGAGCTTAACATATGGTACTGACCACCAATACCTGCACCTTCTACATCCCATTGATGTCACACAGACTACAACAATAGGTACACAACAAGTCTAACTGGCACACAGGGGCACATTGTAGCCTGTGAGAAGGAAAAGGATGGTGAAGTACAGAGAAAATTGTGCACATGACGTACAGGACTGCTCCTCTAGTGAGCCAAAAAGCTGTTCATACAGGGGTAGGACCTCATCAACCAGCCTCTCGAGTTACTCTGAAGAGAAGCCAGGGGCCCTATCACCTGCTGTATGTGGCATGGTTGCTCCTAGAGGTGGCACACAGCAGCTCAGGGCATGGAGGTGTTGCTGGTAGCAGTGTCAGGAGTCAAGTGAGTGAATCTGCAGAACATGGCAGTCACGTCTGCCATGTAAGCGCTCGTCACCGCCGACGGACACAGCCATTGGTCCGCGACTGCCACTGGCAACAATGATAGCCTATTGCTGGGTCCACCGAGGTTGCAACCGCCTACCAACGGCAGTTGCAGGCACTTCATAATGTCCACTGGAGTACGGTAGTGACTTGGTTGGGGTAGCCATCCTAGGGTAGATGACCCATTGGTCACTACCAGATTCCCCCTAAAATGCCCACTAAATACAGTATTTAGTGGGCATTCCTAAACCAAGAACCCAGATTCGATGGACAGAAGAAGTCCAGCAACAAGGTGCCAAACCCTGCCTGCTGCACCAGGACCCGATGATCGCCGTTGAGGAGCTGCTGGGCAACTGGACAACTCTAAAGAAACGCAGAGGACCTTCAGGGTTTTGAAAATTGCCAGAGAACTCCCTTCGGGGTGGAGGTACGACTCTAAAACCAACAAGGACCAACAAGCTAGTGAGGTCCACCTCACTGACTGCATGCTAACTCCAGAACCAGATGCTGCAGCTAGACCAAACTTCACACCAATGACTGTGAAGACAAACCCTGCCAGTGTACCAGGTTTGGTGACACTGCACCCTTTAGCGGCTGAACCATACCAATACCCTGGGTAGTGATCACCTAGCTTCGGGCATCCTGAAAAACAGTCCACCTGTTACTGAAAAAGGGCCGGGGGAAGCCCCAGTTGAGGGACTTTAGAAACAACCTGAACCTGCTGCCAGAGTGCCCCCATTGTCCTGCAAACAACCCTTGAACCAACTTACCACCTGCTTCTGAGGGCATCCTTGTGCACAGCTACTGGATAGCCGATTCGCTCTGCACCTGGCCGCCCTGTGCCCTGCACCAAAGAACCTGCTGTGCTGTAAGGGTCTCCCACCCCTTGGACCTTCACACTCCAAGGGAAAACTCAGGATTCACCTTTAAACTTACCTGTGCAGTGCTTTTCCAAGTGGTCCCTCGCAGTGATCCTGCACCAGCTCCAGAGAAATTTTACTGCAGCTCCTGCCAGAACCAGGTGCCTCCCAAACTTCTCCAGCTGGCATGGTGTGCCCCCTAATGACCCCCACCAGCCTGAAAAAGAAGAAGTTGGTAAACCTACTGTGTGATTTTATATGTATTTTTAAAGGTTGTCCTCTATTGACTCCTATGTGCATAATTACTATTTTTATTAAACTCCAAAAATTCATATCTCAAAAGAGTACTTAACCAATTCTGATGATCTTAATCTTAAAATTTATGTAAAAATCTGAAGTATTTTTATAAATCAGTCTAGAATTATTCCTTTGAGTGTGTGAGTTGCAAGATTGATGCTGTGAGTACAACAAATACTTTGCACTTCTCTAAGACTGGCCTAACTGCTCAACCAAGCTACCATACAAATTAGAGCATTAGTTGGTCTAGTTTTTACCCCTGTAAACCTATATGTGGCTGCCTTGACTCCCTGCACAGTGTGACTAGCACACTACATAGAGGGCCAGCCTCCTACACAATGGACTTGTGCTGTGGTGGGCCAACTGTATCATGTGTGACATCATGTGGGCATGAAATGTATAGTCATAGATTGCAACCAAGTCATTTTCCCTTCACATTGGCTAAACGCTATTCTTGTGTGACTTGTATGTAGCTGTAGATGTGTTTCATCTTTGCAGGCCACAGTGCCTGTGCCACAACACGGACATATGTTTGTGCCATAGCACCAGATGCATGGTCATTGGATTAACATGGACCTGTGATCAGGGACTGTTGTACTGCCACCTGTCTGTACCTTAGTTTATGTGATATTGGATTACTTTGGCGTGGTATGCGATAAGGCTCAAGCTGCTGACATCACAATCACCACTTTCATTTTTGCCTATTCTACAAGACAATGTCCAATAAATCTCTTCCTCCCTTGGTCCGGGGACTGTTCCTTGAAATATGTACTTTGACTCAGTATGAGTCACACGTTTGTGTTTAAAGAAGTCCAGACATAGAGGAAGCCTATGTGCTGTGCACTGGAATAAAATGCTTGGTGTGACCAGACACGTGAACCAGTTGTAGGAGGCTGGCCTGGCTTGTAGTGGGTACCAAGGGGTACTTACACTCTGTACCAGGTCCAGTTATCCCTTATTAGTGTAGAAGAGGTGTTTCTAGCAGCTTAGGCTGATAGAAGGTAGCTATAGCAGAGCAGCTTAGGCTGAACTAGGAGACTTGCAAAGCTCCTACTATACCACTGGTGTCATATGCACAATATCATAAGAAAACACAATACACAGATATACTAAAAATAAAGGTACTTTATTTTTATGACAATATGCCAAAAGTATCTCAGTGAGTACCCTCAGTATGAGGATGCCAAATATACACAAGATATATGTACACAATACCAAAAATATGCAGTAATAGCAAAAGGAAGTAATGCAAGCAGTGTAAAGTTACAATAGATTGCAATAGGAGCACATAGGTATAGGGACAACACAAACCACATACTCCAAAAGTGGAATGTGAACTACGAATGGACCCCAAACCTATGTGAGCTTGTAGAGGGTCGCTGGGACTGTAAGAAAACAGTGAGGGTTATAAAATTAGCCCACCCCAAGACCCTGAAAAGTAGGTGTAAAGTGCACCATTAACCCCCAGAGAGCACAGAAGTCGTGATAGGGGGTTTCTGCAAGGCAGACCAACACCAGCAAAGCAACAACAGTGGATTTCCGGACCTGAGTACCTGTGAAACAAGGGGACCAAGTCCAAGAGTCGTGACAATGTCGAGAGTGGGCAGATGCCTAGGAAATGCCAGCTGAGGGTGCAAAGAAGCTGCCACCGGATAGAAGAAGCTTTGGTTTCTGCAAGAACGAAGAGGGCTAGAAACTTCCCCTTTGAAGGATGGATGTCCCACGTCGGGAAGAAGCTTGCAAAGGTGTTCCCACGCAGAAAGACCTCAAACAAGCCTTGGTAGCTGCAAGGGTTGCGGTTAGGGTTTTTGGATGCTGCTGTGGCCCAGGAGGGAAGAGGATGTCGCCACTTCGATGAGGAGACAGAGGGGGCGCCCAGCAAGTCAGGGAGCCCTCACAGAAGCAGGCAGCACCCACAGAAGTACCGGAACAGGCACATGGAAGAGGAGTGAATCGGAGTCCACCCGAAGAAACAAAAGGGAGTCCCACGACGCCGGAGGACAACTCAGAAGGTTGTGCACTGCAGGTTAGAGTGTTGGGGACCCAGGCTTGGCTGTGCACAAAGGAAATCCTGGAAGAGTGCACAGGAGCCGGAGCAGCTGCAAATCACGCAGTACCTAGCAATGCAGTCCAGCGTGGGGAGGCAAGGACTTACCTCCACCAAACTTGGACTGAAGAGTCACTGGACTGTGGGAGTCACTTGGACAGAGTTGCTGAGTTCCAGGGACCCCGCTCATCGTGCTGAGAGGGGACCCAGAGGACCGGTGATCCAGTCTTTTGTTGCCTGCGGTTGCAGGGGGAAGATTCCGTCGACCCACAGGAGATTTCTTCAGAGCTCCTGGTGCAAGAAGGAGGCAGGCTACCCCCAGAGCATGCACCACCACCAGGAAATAGGCGAGAAAGCCAGCAGGATGAAGCGATACAAGGTTGCAGTAGTTGTCTTTGCTACTTTGTTGAGGTTTTGCAGGCGTCCTGAGCAGTCAGCGGTCGATCCTTTGGCAGAAGGTGAAGAGGGAGATGCAGAGGAACTCTGATGAGCTCTTGCATTCGGTATCTGAAGAATTCCCCAAAGCAGAGACCCTAAATAGCCAGAAAAGGAGGTTTGCTACCTAGGAAGGAGGATAGGCTAGTAACACAGGTAAGAGACTATAAGAAGGAGTCTCTGACGTCACCTGCTGGCCCTGGCCACTCAGAGCAGTCCAGTGTGCCAGCACACCTCTGAATCCAAGATGGCAGTGGTCTGGGGCACGCTGGAGGAGCTCTGGGCACCTCCCCTGGGAGGTGCAGGTCAGGGGAGTGGTCAATCCCCTTTCCTTTGTCCAGTTTCGTGCTAGAGCAGAGCTGGGTGATCCCTGAACCGGTGTAGACTGGCTTATGCAGAGATGGCACCATCTGTGCCCATCAAAGCATTTCCAGAGGCTGGGGGAGGCTACTCCTCCCCAGCCCTGACACCTTTTTCCAAAGGGAGAGGGTGTAACACCCTCTCTCTGAGGAAGTCCTTTGTTCTGCCTTCCTGGGCCAGGCATGGCTGGACCCCAGGAGGGCAGAAACCTGTCTGAGGGGTTGGCAGCAGCAGCAGCTGCAGTGAAACCCCGGGAAAGGAAGTTTGGCAGTACCCGGGTCTATGCTAGAGACTCGGGGGATCATGGAATTCTGACAATTCCATGATCTTAGACATGTTACATGGCCAAGGTCGGAGTTACCATTGTGACGCTATACATAGGTAGTGACCTATGTATAGTTCACGTGTGAAATGGTGTCCCCGCACTCACAAAGTCCGGGGAATTTGCCCTGAACGATGTGGGGGCACCTTGGCTAGTGCCAGGGTTCCCCATACACTAAGTAACTTGGCACCCAACCTTCACCAGGTGAAGGTTAGACATATAGGTGACTTATAAGTTACTTAAGTGCAGTGGTAAATGGCTGTGAAATAACGTGGACGTTATTTCACTCAGGCTGCAGTGGTAGGCCTGTGTAAGAATTGTCAGATCTCCCTATGGGCGGCAAAAGAAATGCTGCAGCCCATAGGGATCTCCTGGAACCCCAATACCCTGGGTACCTCAGTACCATATACTAGGGAATTATATGGGTGTTCCAGTATGCCAATGTGAATTGGTGAAATTGGTCACTAGCCTGTTAGTGACAATTTGGAAAGAAATGAGAGAGCATAACCACTGAGGTTCTGGTTAGCAGAGCCTTAGTGAGCCAGTTAGGCATCACACAGGGAACACACACATATAGGCCACAAACTTATGAGCACTGGGGTCCTGGCTAGCAGGATCCCAGTGACACATAACAAACATACTGAAAACATAGGGTTTTCACTATGAGCACTGGGCCCTCGCTAGCAGGATCCCAGTGAGACAGTGAAAACACCCTGACATATACTCACAAACAGGCCAAAAGTGGGGGTAACAAGGCTAGAAAGAGGCTACTTTCTCACACTAGTGTGTTGGCGTGTAAAGTTTGTAATCCTGAGCAGGACACTGTGTACCTGTAAAATATCCCTTCTTGCACAAGTAGCTTATGTCGTCATCATATGGTTCACATGGTCGTATATCACTACATAGCAAAATGTGGAAATTAAGCAAGCAGACAATGAGTTTGTGATGGGTGAATTTATTAGAATGCTGATGCAGGAAATAAAATGTGAACAGAAAGGAACAAAAAAGTAAAGTGAAGATGTCAGTCATGGTGAGTAAAATCATTGGAGCAGATGCCACAGCACTGGGAGTCAAAAGTCCATAGTACTCCTCCCATTTGAAATTGAAGGTGGTTGAGGATCAGTCAACAGAGTGAATATGTGACAGACAAAGGATTTCCTTTAGGAAGCGGTCACTTGCAGTCAGTGGTGGGTGTCTTGCCATCCGCACCTCCTGAATTCTTTGCTGGACGTCCCCGCTGGCTTAGGGGTGGGAGATCTGCTGCTAGAGAGGCAGGGGTGTCTGGGGTGGATTCTTCCACTGGCAGGACCTCCCTTCTAGTGGCTAGCACCAATGTTGATGTGCCTGGTGTTGATGAGCCAAAGGAAGGAGAAGATTGGTTTTGAAAAGCCCTGCTCAGGGTGGTGTGCATGTCCCTCATCACCCCTGTTAGGAAGGCCATGCTGTTATTGTGGGCCTCCATCTGTTCCCGCATGTCCCACTGTAGCTGCTTGATTTCCCAAAGTTTGGTCAGGACCAGGTCCATCATGCCTTGGGACTCCTGATAGATCCCCAATACGTGGTTGATGGTGTCTTGGCCAGGGACAACCCCAGTAGCCTCACCCCTCTGGCCCACAGCATCACTCCCACGCACCTTACCACCACAGCCCTGTGCCCCAGCCACAGGGTGCCCTCTCCCACTGGCTCCTGGTCCCTCATTGTCTGAAGTATTGAGCTGCAATTCAGGATCCATGACTAGAGGGCACAAGATGGTAGACACTGTACTTGGTATACAAGTTGGGGGGTGAGTGGTTGCCTGTGATGTTAGGTAACCAGGCTGGGAGGTATTGATTTGGCCACACTTGGTCATTGTTGTCTGACCAAGTGTGAGAAAGTAGCCTCTTTCTAGTATGGTTACCCCCACTTTTGGCCTGTTTGTGAGTGTGTGTCAGTGTGTTTTTACTGTGTCACTGGGATCCTGCTAGCCAGGACCCCAGTGCTCATAGATAAAAACCTATATGTCAGTGTGTTTTGCCTGTCTCACTGGGATCCCGCTAGCCAGGACCCCAGTGCTCATGGTTTGTGGCCTAATGTGTGTGGTCAGTAGTGCTTGACTGTGTCACTGAGGCTCTGCTAACCAGAACCTCAGTGCTTATGCTCTCTCTGCGTTTAAATTTGTCACTGTAGGCTAGTGACTTCATATACCAATTTCAATTGGCACACTAAACCCCCATATAAGTCCCTAGTATATGGTACCTAGGTACCCAGGGCATTGGGGTTCCAGGAGATCCATATGGGCTGCAACATTTATTTTGCCGCCCATATGGAGCTCAGACAAACCCTTGCACAGGACTGCCATTGCAGCCTCCGTGAAATAGTGCACACACTATTTCACAGCCATTTTCACTGCATTTAAGTCACTTGTAAGTCACCTATATGTCTAACCTTCACTTGCTGAAGGTTAGGTGCAAGGTTACTAAGTGTGATGGCACCCTTGCACTAGCAAAGGTGCCCCCACATAGTTCAGGGCCATTTTCCGGGACTTTGTGAGTGCGGGGACGCCATTACATGCGTGCACTACAGATAGGTCAATACCTATATGTAGCTTCACAATAGTAACTCCGAACATGGCCATGTAACATGTCTAAGATCATTAACTTGTCCCCCCATTCCAAATATGGTACTGGGGAGCCAATTTCATGCATCCTGGGGGCTCCACCATGGACCCCCAGTACTGCCAAACCAGCTCTCTGAGGCTCGCACTGCAGCTACAGCTGCTGCCACCTCAAAGACAGGGTTCTGCCCTCCTGGGGTGTGAGCAGCTCAGTCCCAGGAAGGCAGAACAAAGCATTTCCTCTGAGAGCAGGGTGTTACACCCTCTCCCTTTGGAAATAGATGTTACAGGCTGGGGAGTGGTAGCCTCTCCCAGCCTCTGGAAATGCTTTGAAGGGCACAGATGGTGCCCTCCTTGCATAAACCAGTCTACACCAGTTCAGGGACCCTGCTCTGGCACGAACCTGGACAAAAGAAAGGGGATTGACCACGCCCATGTCCATCACCACCCCAGGGGTGGTGCCCAGAGCTCCTCCAGTGTGTCCCAGACTTCAGCCATCTTGCTTTGCAAGGTGGGGGGACAATCTGGAGGCCTCTGAGTGGCCAGTGTCAGCAGGTGACGTCAGAGACCCCTCCTGATAAGTCCTCACCTAATAAGGTAGCCAATCCCCCTCTCAGGGCTATTTAGGGTCTCTCCTGTGGGTTCTCTTGAGATTCTGCTTGCAAGTTTCCTTCAGGAATCCTCTGCAACAACTTCAGACTCCTCTGACCTCGGATCAACCGCAGCCTGCTCCAAGAAACGCTGTAACTCCAAGTCAGCAACTGCAACAGTTTCCACAGTGTGCACGCTCTGGGGACTCCCTGTCTTCATCCTGCAACAGAAGGGCCGAAGAAATCTCCTGTGGAGTGATGGATTCACTCCCCTGCTCCAAGCAGGCACCTTCCAAGACGATGACCGGTACCATTGGACTCCTCTCACGGTGACGAGCGTGCTCCTAAGGACACAGAGGGTGGACATCATTGACATAGACTGTCCTGAGGTCCTGCTGACGTAATTAGGAGGAGGTAAGTCCTTGCCTTCCCTGAAAGCGACAGTACTCCTGTGTACTGCATCTTCTTCATCTCCTGAGGCCTCTGTGCACTATTTGCAAAATTCCTTCATGCACAGCGTGGCCCAGATCTCCAGCACTCCATCCTACGAAGCTCAACAGGCTGAGTTGTTCTCCGGCGGCGTGGGACCTTCTTTTGTTGTGCTGCATCAACCGCGTTTTGCACCCCTTTTGTCATCCGATCCTGCGACTCCCAGGGGTTTTGGCTGGCATCCTGAGGGCTCTCGAAAGTGCTGAGAGACCCTCTTCATCCTCACAGAGTTGAGGCCCCCAGGTCCCTCCTGGGTCCATCCAGCGCCATTTTGTTGCAAAACTTACTTTTGTCGTAGCCAAGGCTTGTTGGCGACTTCCAACATGAAATCACATCTGCAACGATCTTCACGTCATGGGACATCCTTTGCATCATGCAGGAACCCGCTGGCATCTTCCTAGGGTGCATTCCTGCAGTCTTCCTCCAACCTGGGACTCTTCTTTTTCACCCTCTTCTGGGTTGGCAGGGGCTCCCGTCCTTTCTGGAACTTCTTTCGACTTCTGGACTTGGTCCCCTTCCTTTGCAGGTCTTCAGGTCCAGGAATCCAGCAGTTGTTCTTTGCAGATTTGGTTGGTTGCTGCAATATTCCAATTACAAGGTGGTGTAGTGTGTTCTAATGAAACTTTCAGTACTTTACTCCTGCTTTTCTGGGCTCTGGAGTGGCTTTACTGTATTCTTACTCTCCGAGCGATTCTGCAGACACTACACTTGTCAAGGGGGGAATTTGTGATTCGCATTCCACTTTCTTAGTATATGGTTTGTGTTGCCCTTAGACCTATTTTCTCCTATTGCATTCTATAGCATGTCCTATTGTTTGCATTGTTCTATGACTATTTACTTGTCTAATTTTGGTGTCTAGTGTATATATTGTGTATAATACTTACCTCCAGAAGGAGTATTGTCTCTAAGATATTTTTGGTACTGTGTCACCCAAATAAATACCTTTATTTTGGTAACACTGAGTATTGTCTTTACTTGTGTATAAGTACTGTGTAACTATAAGTGGTACAGTAGGAGCTTTTCATGTCTCCTAGTTCAGCCTAAGCTGCTCTGCTATAGCTACCACTATCAGCCTAAGCTGCTAGAACACTACTACATTTCACTAATAAGGGATAACTGGACCTGGTATAAGGTGTAAGTACCCAAGGTACCCAATACAAACCAGGCCAGCCTCCTACAACAAGTTGCCCAGATGGGCCAGAACCATCTTCCACATCCAGGTGTCCAAGAGTGTCTTCTTCACTGAGGGCTTAATCCAGGGGGTACTTGCAGTCTCTTCTGTGGCCTCTGTGTGCCTGGTGACATTTCAACCTGTTGTTGTGAAAGATACAATGTTACTGGATGTATTGCAACATCTACCGCCAATAGTTTAGTGTTACATTAAGAGAAGACCTTGTACAAAGTTAAGTTGTAGTTAGTCCCATTGTATCAAGTACCCATGGTATTGGTTGTATTGCCATGACATTTGTGGAGTATGCCAGGTCTTTGTGACTGAAGCAGCTGCTGAAATGTGCGGATCATTAGGCTTTGGGAGGATGGCCTGAGAATGCCATCTTGCCACCAGTGCAGGCAAAACAGCGGCTATGCAAGATATGTCCTCGGCCATTTTGATGCCTAGTCGATTGTGATGCAGGCAGACCCACGAGTTTGCTGTATATGTGACTGGAGTCATCATGAGGTCAGTGCAGTTTGAATGTATCTGCTGCCAATACCATTCTGGTTACGCAACATGAGGCCTTTGGGATAATTCTTTTGCACACTGGGTAAGCTGTCCTTCCTGTCCTCAATAATTGCATATTGGGTTATCAGGTCAAAATGGAGCTAGATAGCTAGACACATCTCGGAGTTGAGCATGATCTGTGTCTTGGTCACTTCCAGGGGAGTAAACTTCAATTGAGAGTCAGCAAGCAAGGGTATTTGGACAATTGACCACTGGTCTGGTGTTTGGACTTATAGAAAGAGTGCCTCCTGAGAGTTGCAGTAATGTCACTCTCCATACTACACACACTTGACAAATCTTATCCTCCAAGGTGAGTAAACGTCATTTGAGAGTTCAGAAATAGATGGATTTCGGCAAGTGAACACTGGTTTTGGGGTTGGAGTTAGAGAAACAGGGCCTATTGGGCTTTGCATTCCGGTCACTCCCTCTACTCCTCACCACTAAATAAATGGTATTCTCCCAAGTGAGTAAACTTGCACACACCCATACAACACACACACGCAGACACACACGCAGATGCACACACATGCACACACCCATACAACACACACACATGCCCATACAACACACACACGCAGACACACACGCAGATGCACACACATGCACACACCCATACAACACACACATACGCACCCATACAACACACACACGCAGGCACACACGCAGATGCACACACATGCACACACCCATACAACACATACACGCAGACACAGACACACAGATGCTCACACACATGGACACACCCATACAACACACACAAACGCACCCATCCAACACACACACATACCCATACAACACACACACACACTCACACTGATCTTTCTGTCTTGACTCCCACATCCTCTTCCGGGTGAGCAGCCCCTGTCATCCATCCCTCAGACATTTCCCCTCTGGTTCTGCGCTGCTCTGGTGTGAAATGTCACAGCAAAAACGTGGTGTGGCCGGGGTATTTCCAGTTCCTGGAGCATTTTACAAAGGGTAACCTCATGTATAGTTAACATTGGTACCTTTCCTTCTTCCAGGGTACCAGGCAGGGCTGGCTTTAGGGCGGTGCGACCGGTGCAGCAGCACCTGGCGCTGAGCTCAGGGGTTTGCAGCGGGGCTGTGTTTAGAAATACTTTATGGGTTTAAGAGCACCCTCTGTAGAGTTCTTTGTATGTCAAAACTGTTTTCAGGCAACTATAAAATGTCAAGATAACTCTGGTGTTTAATGTTCCTGATGTAGAGAGAGAAAGTTTTGTTTAGTGTCAATTTTGACTCATGAAAAAGTACCACAGAGGGTTAATGCTCCTAGTTCATGGAAAGTGTACCATGCAGATGACAGAAATGTATTTTATGTGGATAGCTCAGTGGGTACTGCCTTTGTCACAGAGATCCTTTTGTTACCTGCAGTTCACAAGTTTCAATCATTGTGACATATGAACAGTCATCCCAGAGTTGCATGCAAACTGCAGGGTATAGGATTGGACCCTTGTGTTTCCCCGAGTCCTGCATTATCCTAATATTGCTACAAAGGGTTAGATTGAGTAGAAATACTTTCTTTGTAGTAAAGTCAACCCCAACCACTGACGTACATTTTAAATCCTGAGTTTCTGCTTTTTCCTGGCCAAACACTCTTAACATATAGTGGATGAAGTGATTCTCACAGCCGTGTAATCCTCATTGCATTATGTAACATTTCCTATAGACAGATTTACACACGTGTGATGATTGTCTCTGCATAGTGTGTGATGTAAAGTGCTCTGACACCCTACACTGGCATGAGAAGCGCTAAAAAAGAAATAAAATACGTTGAGGGAGGAGCTATGGAGAGATCAGGGGCTCTGTTGGAGGAGGGAATCCATGAAGGTCATTGGGGGTTTGGGGACAGAAAATATTGTTGCACGGGGCGCCACCAGTGCCAAAGCCGGACCTGACACCAGGATAAGGGGGCGACTGACCATTTGTGGAGGGTGATTCCAAGTTCAGCGTACCACATGCAATCTCGCACAACTGGGGGCTGTCTGCCTCCCCCCGCACGGTGCGTGATGTGTAGCCCCCTGTGTGTGACACTGTTCTCAGTCTGTTGATGTGTCCTTGTGTAATTTACAGGGTGCACGCCCAAAGTCTCAAGGACCCTGCCCTGGGACTCTGCACCTGTCAGGTGGGCTGGGGCTAGAAACAGCTGCTCCCTGACAGACCAGCTTCTGCCAGCTGTGCTTTCTGTACCCCTCTCCCCTCCTGTGCTGTGGTTGTGGTCACATGGAAACTCTGAGACCTTGGCAGGGTCTGGTTGACATCTGTGAAAAGAATGTAGGTCTTGTTGCCATCGTGGCTCTGCAGTCCGGGATTCTGCACCTTTTTTTATAGTTCCAATAATGAATGTTAGGCTAACATTTACTATTGCTGCCATAAAAATACCAACCTTTTCTGCTAAGGTGGGATGAGTAACAGTCTCACATTTGATAGCTTGGGCAGGCGCATAAAGGTGCCATCCATCAAACTGATTATCCAGGGTTGGCAAAGTTCTGATCATGGCATCTAGCACTTAAGTGTAGCGCTTAAGGCTTCAGCCTTCTAATCCCAGGAGCCTCACTGAACCCACTGTTTCCTGTGATGAGATGGGAGAGGGCGAGGTGAAAAACCAAGAGACTGAAAGCCGCAGCCTCTGCAGTGCATGGAGTGTGCATTGTCCAGGGTCCAACTTTCCACTTCCTTCTTCAGTGCCTGAGCCTGAGTGAGATGCTCTCTACCTGCCGGGTCAGTTCAGCACCACCAGATGAGGAGGTGAAGGAGACCTCTACAAGCAGCTGAAGGTAAGTGAAAAACCTGTCGGATGTGTAGGTGCATGTGGGTGAGAATGTATGAGTGTGAGTGTGTGTGTACAAGTGTATGTGTCTGTGTGTGTGAGAGAGTGTGTGTGTGCTTGAGAGGGTGTGTGTTTGTGTGTCTATATGTGTGTGAATGTGTACAAGTGTGTGTGTGCACGGCCATGTGGTGTGTGTGAGTGTGTATAGGTGTGTGTGTGTATACAAACCTGTGCATGTGTGTCTTTGTGTGTGCCTGTGAGTGTGTGTGTATGTGTGTGTGTGTGTGTGTGAGAGAGAGAAAGCATGTATGTGTAAATATTTGAGGATATTTGTGTGTGAGTGTATGCAAGTGAAAGTGAGTAAGCGATAGTGAATGACATGGGAAGTGAAGGGGAATGAGTGAAAGTAAGTGAAACTATGGTGGAAAATGAGTGAGTAGAGAGAGTGAGAATATATGAAAGTGAGACTGTGAGATTGAGTGAGAGTAAAAGTGCAATTGAGAGTGAGTGAGTGAGTATGAATGAGTGTGATAGCGAGTGAGGGTGGGGAAGTGAGAGTGAGGGAGCATGAGTGTGCTTAAGGCCCTCATTACAATCATGGTGGTAAATGCCGCTTTCCGCCGTGCAGAAGACCGCCAACATACCGCTGCGCCCGCGGAATTCGGCTACAGCTATTACGACCCACAGCTCGGAATCCGCCATAATATAGACACCCACACAAGTCTGCCACACCAAAGGTCAGTGATAAACTGGCGATAACAAAACCTCCACCGTCACGCCAACAGGAATACGCCCACACTATCACGATCCACGCGGCGGTCTTTCAACCGCGGTATTCCATTGGCGGTACACACCGACACGCTCAAAATACACACACATTTACAAAACACAACTACATTGGGCAATTCAAAATACACACACCTGACACACATACACACACCACACCTAGACACCCAATCCAATATAAAACACACACCCACATCACCCACAAACCCTTACTACCAGAATTCTGATACCACGCCAGAGAGAGACACCACTATAAACAGCACCAGCATCCACAGACACACAATACCATCACTTACATAACATCCACACACCTCAAGCAACACACAACAACACATCCCCTCACACATCACAACACACACCACCTCACACATCAACCACACAACATCATGGCACCTCAACGACACCCCAGGTTCTCTGAAGAGGAGCTCAGGGTCATGGTGGAGGAAATCATCCGGGTAGAGCCACAGCTTTTCGGATCACAGGTGTAGAGGACATCCATTGCTAGGAAGATGGAGCTATGGCGGAGAATCGTCGACAGGGTCAACGCAGTGGGACAGCACCCCAGAACACGGGATGACATCAGGAAGAGGTGGAACGACCTACGGGGGAAGGTGCGTTCCGTGGTCTCCAGACATCAGATTGCTGTACAGAGGACTGGCGGTGGACCCCCACCTCCTCCCTCACAACTAACAACATGGGAGGGGCAGGTCTTGGCAATACTTTATCCTGAGGGCCTCGCAGGAATAGCAGGAGGACTGGACTCTGGTAAGTCCAAGCTTTACTATTATATCCGCCACCCTATCTGCATGCCATCACATATTCCCACCCTCATCCTTACCCCCATCGCTCCAACACCTCTCATATGCCCCACTATCACAACCCACCCATCCCAACACCAAGCCCTGCATGGACACCCATCACCAAAGCATGTCCACTACAGATACCCACACAGACCACAAACTAAATATCACACAAGGACCAAGACAAGAATGCAAGCACTGGAGTACAGGGTCACTCACTGATGCACTCAATGGCACACACAGATGCAATAATCATGCCTTTACACCCCTGCAGGACCCCAACCTAACGTCACCGGACAGGAGGTACCAGACATATCTAGTCCCCCCACAGAAGAGACCCACAGTGATGACAGCAGCTCTGCACAACTGGATCAAGATGACCAGCCCGGCCCATCAGGGACCTCGGAACCGTTGGTTCCCCTGACACTGGCACAAGCCACCACAGACCCTCCCCCCTCAGGAAACACCAGCACAGCACCCACCCAGCGGGCCCATCCCTCTTTCCCCAGGACACACCAATCAGCAGTGTGTCCACCACTACAGGGAACCCAGGCAAACCCACCAACCCAAGACAATCAGGGACCTGGGGGCAGTGGCAGTGGGCGCACGGTTCAGGGGACTGAGGCTCAGGAAAACAGGGAAACTGGGAGGACTGCTGTGCGACAGGGGGAGGACAGACCCAGGGAACCCACTCTCCACGAGGCCCTCTCTAACATCATGGGAGCTTACCATCATTCCCAGGAGACGATGGCAACAGTACTGGCCAAGTTTCAGGAGACCCAGCGGCTGCAGGAGGAACACTATCTGGGGATCAGGGAGGACCTGAGGTCCATAAACAACACCCTGGTCACCATTGCAGGGGTGCTGCAAGACCTTGTCAACGCCAGAAGGGACACTGTGGCACAACAAGTGGCCCCTGACACTAGCCTGGACGATGAACAGCCCTCCACCTCCGCCGGCGCTAGTGGACAGGAGGCACCGCCACAGGAACACAACACCAGTACCCCACCCCCTGCAGATGGAGAACCACCCCGCTAACGGTCCCTGAGTTCCAGGAACAAGACAGAGAACATTGCCAAGACCCCGCCAGGAAATGAGACCCCCCTGAATGTCACCCTTCTGTCCCACTTTGTCACCCTGGCCGTCCTCAAATTGCCATTGCTCCACTTCCTATGCCCCTTTGGACAATGCACCTGTGAAACAAATAGACTGGACTCTGCCATGGACATTCCTCCACCATCACCCCTGCCCATTTTACAACCCCCTCCACTTATTTGCACAGAAATAAACACACTTCAATCACAAAACAATTTGGAGTCAGTCTGTGCTTTCACAAACGTGTAATTGCAATAACCATGGAATATAGCAATGTCAATTTAATTGTTCACATACCGATATAACACGGCTGGAGGAAATATAGCAGAGGGCACAAAGTGGGACCCACATCTGTGAAATAGAAAGGCAAAGTGACAAGTCAGGGTCCATACACTGAGTGAAAATGACAGACTTATGCTAGCTCCAACAATAGTATGAGATGTGGGAAGCAGTGACATCTTCTTACCTGTGTCTCACTGGAAGTATTGCATGATTATGTTGTTTCTGTTGTCGATATCCTCTTCTTCTACCTCCTCTTCTTCACTGTCCACAGGCTCCACAGCTGCCACAAGACCACGAGCTGGACCATCCTCCTGCAGAAAAGGCACCTTCCATCGCAAAGCCAGGTTGTGCAGCATATAGCAGGCCACGATGATCTGGCACACCTTCTTTGGTGAGTAGTAGAGAGAGCCACCTGTCATATGGAGGCACCGGAACCTGGCCTTCAGGAGGCCAAAGGTCCTTTCAATCACCTTCCTAGTTCGCCCATGTGCCTCATTGTAGCGTTCCTCTGCCCTTGTCCTGGGATTTCTCACTGGGGTCAGTAGATAGGTTGGGGTAACCAGAGTCACATGCAAATGTCGAGGGACAAGTGTTAGACACATACTAACCCGTAGGGACAACCCCATACCCAGACAACTATTCACACTGTATTGAGTCCTTGTCCTCACCTATTAGCCACACACGGTGCCTCTGGAGTTGCCCATCACATAAGGGATGCTGCTATTCCTCAGAATGTAAGCATCATGCACTGAGCCAGGAAATTTGGCATTCACATGGGAGATGTACTAGTCGGCCAAACACACCATCTGCACATTCATTGAATGGTAGCTCTTCCGGTTTCTGTACACCTGTTCACTCCTGCGGGGGGTACCAAGGCCACATGTGTCCCATCAATGGCACCTATGATGTTATGGATATGTCCCAGGGCATAGAAGTCACCTGAGGGAACACAATGTAGCTGCACATGTGTTTCAGCAGGGCAGACAACACTCTGGACAACACATTAGAGAACATTGGCTGGGACATCCCTGATGCAATGGCCACTGTTGTTTGAAAGGAACCACTTGCCAGGAAAGGAGCACTGACAGGACCTGCACTAAAGGGTGTATTCCTGTGGGATGGAGGATAGCTGACATCAGGTCTGGCTCCAACTGGGCACACAGTTCATGGATTGTTGCACGATAAAGTCTGTAGGTGACTATTAAGTGTCTCTCTTCCATTGTCGACAGGTCCACCAGCGGTCTGTACACCGGAGGATGCCGCCATCTCATCACCTGCCCCAGCAGACGTGCCCTATGGACGAGAACAGCGAGCAGAGAGTCAGACAACACAATCCTGCATTGGTTAACATCGGACCTTATGGGTCCGAGGAGCCAATGACGATGTACGCCGGCGGTGACGGTACGCACCGCCGCGGACGTGACCGCCATTTTCTGTCTGTTCACTCACTTGATACCTGACCTTCAACAGGAGAGGACCTACACTGCAAGTGCTGCTGTGACCTCAGTCTGGAAGCGACGATGGCTCATGTGTCTGGGGAAAGGGCCCCTGCCTTTACTTCGGAGGAGTTGGAGAAACTAGTGGATGGGGTCCTCTCCCAGTACACACAACTGTACACTGTGAGCATGCTGCATGGGCAATGCCTGTTTGGAGTGGTGTGGATGGAAGATAAATGGGGGGGGACTGAGGCCTCCATGTGCGGACGGTGAGTGTATGTGCGTCAGGGCAAGGGTGGGAACGTGGGCCAATGAGTATGACGGTCCGGACGGGTAAAGATTTTCCTTTTCCCCTTTACTATTCCTCTAGGTCAGTGCCCACCAGAAGAAGGCTATTTGGCATGCCATCGCCAAGGACGTCCGGACCCTGGGGGTCCACCACAGACGGAGGACCCACTGCCGTAAAAGATGGGAGGACTTTCGCCACTGGAGCAAGAAGACGGCGGAGGCCCATCTGGGGATGGTCTCCCAACGTGGGAGGGGTGCCCATCGCACCATGACCCCCCTGATGTTCCGGATCCTGGCGGTGCGTATCCGGAGTTGGATAGGCACTTGAGGGCATCACAGCAGCCACAAGGGGGTGAGCACCCTCTCATTCAGCTGAATCTGCACGCTTTACGAGGTGTCTAGGTGGGGGAGGTGGGTAGTGGATTCCCCTAGGCCAGGGCGAGGTTGATAGGCAAGGTCCCTTGTGAGGCAGGCCCAGTGGCATCCCAACCCCACTAGTGGTTAGTGTCATCTACACCTAGTCAGGCTCCTGTGACTTCCATGTGTGCAGCAATCGGGCTTGTGATCAATCTAGGAGTGCTGCTGTGTCTGTAGTGTCTGCCAATAGTAGTGGTGTTGCATGCACTGAACATGTCTTTCTTCTGTCTTTCTCCCCCCTTTTTGTGGTCTTCCTGTTCTTGTGTGCAATAGCATCATCAGGCTGAGGAGCATTGGCACCGGAGCAGGAGGGAGCTGCATCCCACTTGGCCCTGGAGGGCAAAACAACGGAGTCTGAAGCCACCAGTGGGACGGAGGGAAAGGGGAGCTCCACGGCGGGGACAGGAGCTGACAGGAGCTGACAGCAGTGACAGCGACTCCTCCTCTGATGGGAGCTCCATTGCGGTGGCGGACCCCTCTGTGCCCCCCGCATCAACAAGTACAGCCACCACCCCCCCTACCAGCACCGCCCTCCCAGCAGCCCCTCAGCGTGTGTCCCGTGCCTGCTCACCCAGGAGGGTGGGCATCTCCTTCACCCCAGGCACCTCAGGCTCTGCCCCAGTCAGCCCTGCTGCCCTCAGTGAGGAGGCTATTGACCTCCTGAGATCCCTCACTGTTGAGCAGTCTACCATTCTGAATGCCATCCAGGGTGTTGCCACAAACAAATGCATACCTGGAGGGCATTCATTCTGGCCAGGCAGCCCAACAGAGAGCATTTCAGGATCTGGCCTCAGCACTGATGGCACCCATTGTCCCTGTGTCCAGCCTCCCCCCTCCAACTTCCTCCACCTAGACTCAATCCCCTGTACCTCAGCCTATCCCAAGCACACCATCAGACCAGCATGCACACACATCAACACACAAGTGTGGCTCAGGCAAACATGAGCACCACACATCCCACAGGCACTCACACGAGCATCATACCCATGCCCACATACCAACATCCACTGCCTCCACTGTGTCCCCTTCCTCCACGTCTCCCTCCTCCAGGCGAGTGTATTGTTCCGGCCACAATGCACGTGGAGCACTCTGGACACAAAGCCCCCTCCAGAACCAGTGGAGAAAGGCATCCACTACCTCAGTCCTTGGCAGGATGAAGCACTCTGGGCACAAAGCCCCCTGCAGAACCAGTGGAGTATCTCATCCACTACCTCATTCCTTGGCAGGATGAAGCACTCTGGGCACAGAGCCCCCGCCAGAACCAGTGGAGAAAGGCATCCACTACCTCAGTCCTTGGCAGGATGAAGCACTCTGGGCACAAAGCCCCCTGCAGAACCAGTGGAGTATCTCATTCACTACCTCAGTCCTTGGCTGGATGAAGCACTCTGGGCACAAAGCCCCCTGCAGAACCAGTGGAGTATCTCATCCACTACCTCAGTCCTTGGCAGGATGAAGCACTCTGGGCACAAAGCCCCCTCCAGAACCAGTGGAGAAAGGCATTCACTACCTCAGTCCTTTGCAGAATGAAGCACTCTGGGCACAAAGCCCCCTCCAGAACCGAACCAGTGGAGAAAGGCATCCACTACCTCAGTCCTTGGCAGGATGAAGCACTCTGGGCACAAAGCCCCCTGCAGAACCAGTGGAGTATCTCATCCACTACCTCAGACCTTGGCAGGATGAAGCACTCTGGACACAGAGCCCCCGCCAGAACCAGTGGAGAAAGGCATCCACTACCTCAGTCCTTGGCAGGATGAAGCACTCTGGGCACAAAGCCCCCTGCAGAACCAGTGGAGTATCTCATTCACTACCTCAGTCCTTGGCTGGATGAAGCACTCTGGGCACAAAGCCTCCTCCAGAACCAGTGGAGAGAGGCATCCACTACCTCAGTCCTTGGCAGAATGAAGCACTCTGGGCACAAAGCCCCCTACAGAACCAGTGGAGTATCTCATCCACTACCGCAGTCCTTGGCAGGATGAAGCACTCTGGGCACAAAGCCCCCTGCAGAACCAGTGGAGTATCTCACCCACTACCTCCGTCCTTAGCAGGATGAAGCAATCTGGGCACAAAGCCCCCTCCAGGACCAGTGGAGACTGTTATCCACTTGAAATACTGTGGCTTTGCACTCCCCAGGATGAAGCAGTGGGCAAACCACCCACTGAAAAGACTTGAGAGACTGTGGCTCTGCACTCCCCAGGATAAAGCAGTGGGCAAACCACCCACTGGAAGGACTTGAGAGACTGTGGCTTTGCACTCCCCAGGATACATCAATGGGCATGGAGCCCCCTCATGGAGCAGTGGCGTCGTGCGGTCATCACCCCCTGAGGTGCCTGTATATTTTCTATCTGATGCCTCTCCAGTGTTTTCTCCGTTTGGAGTCAGGTATCATGAGTGGGCCTCGCCCATGCATTTTGGGCCCAGTGGTCCACAGACAATGATTGGTGCACTATCCGGACTTGTGTAGTTGGTGTACATAATTGTATCTACTGGATTTGGAATTTTGACTAATGGATTTTTATTGATTACAATTGTGACAATCATTTCATTTTGTCCTTGTGTTATTCAAGGAGGGGTGGGGGGTGTATATGTAATGTTGCAGCATGTATTTGTGTGTATGGTGTTGTGGGTGAGGGTGGGGGTAGGGGTGTTGCATGTGTGTGTCACTCTCTTTTCCCTCCCCCCTCCCCTGTGTTGTAGGTGCAGTACTCACGTGGTCGTCGCCGCTGTCGTTGGAGCTCCTGATAGAGGAGCAGGAAGACCATCGCCGGCAGTATCTGTAACTTGGGCTCCATGGTGTCCTGGTTCCTCGTGGGGTGTGGAGAGGTGAGTGTTTTCCCTTCTGTGTACTGTTTCGCCGTGTTTTTATTCGCGTTGGTTCCGCCCCGGAAAAGGTAGCGGATAGCCGTGTTGTGATAGGGTGGGCGGTACATTGTCTCCCGCCTGTTTGATGGCGGTGTCCGCCGCGCTGTTTGTTTGTTCCGCCGTAGCGGTCGGAGTGTTAAAGTGGCTGTCTATGTTGGCGGTTTCCGCCACGGCCGTAGTCCCATTTTTTTTTCCACCGGCCTGTTGGCGGTATTACCACCGCTTTAACACCAACCACCAGGGTTGTAATGAGGGCCTAAGTGTAAGTGAGAAAAAGTGTCAGTGAGCGAAAGCACATGAGCATGAGTGACTGAGGGTGTCTGTGTAGGAACCTGTCTGTCTGTCACTCACCCTGGCATGCTGGAGGTAATTCTTGGCATATGGGTACCCAGGGTAGCTTGCTGGAGCTGGCACACTGGAATGAATTCTTGACAGAGGGTACAGGGGTGGCAGGATGCTGCCTCTGGACACCTGGGGGGCAGACACTGGCATAAGAGGACAAGGTGGCACATGGTTGGAGGAGGAGTCAACCACAACAAAATGCTGGCCCTGGCTTACTGGGGGGTAGTTTTTGACATATGGGCTGCCCGTGGTGTGTGGGTGACATTAATGGCAGCCTTCTGGCACTGGACATTGTACGCATTTCTTGGCATGAAGAGTCACCCATCTCATGTGTGGACACAACCAGTACTGGCTCACTGGAGGTGGGTTCTGACATGTGGGTGAGCACCCAGCCTGAAAGTGCACATACTGTGACAGCAGGGGGTGGGGGCACCTGGGGTGTCAGCACTCACTGGCTTGGTACTGAATGAAGTACTCGAGTAAGTATTGTGTGCCCTTTCAGATCCTCAGGCTCCTGAGCAAATGCACCTGGACATTGTGATTTAAAATGAACCATATGGCCCAATTGTTTTCACAACTTCCTCAGGGGCCTTTGGAATGAGTCACGAGAGACAGAAGGGTTTTCAGTGCCTCATGATGGAAATGAGTACCCCCTCTAGAGAAACCTGTCTTTTAGCCATGCTCACAGCCCTGACATCATTGCTGTTTTTATGTGTGAGAGAGAGAGTTGTGTACGTGTGTGCGTATGTGTAAGCACGTGGGTGTGAGTCAAACTAAAGGACACATGGCGTGTGATGTCATTTCCGCTACCCCTGGCATCCTGGTGAATTGACGTCCTTGAATTTACTTACCAGTTTGTTATCAGTACGATCATGACCTGTTGAAATCACAGACCTACAACAACTGATAGCCTGAAGGGCTTCCCCCGGCTGCTAACACAGCTAGGAAATTGAACTGAGATTGGCAGTTACATCTACCAAAAGTTTGTCAATATTCATCTCCAAATACCAGCTGCACCAGAAACCCCAAGGCACTTTGTGGGCCTTTGAAGTTTCTCCTAGACTGATAACTTACTTAGTTACCTCCAGCCTGTTCCAAAAAAGTTCCAAGCCTAGGCCCGTATTTATGGGCTTTGCGGTACAGGCCAGCTTTGCATGTCACCTTGATGCACCTGTGGAACAGGGACGGGCGGAAACGTGGTGTATTTGTCCAGTATGGTGCATTCCTGTCCTTTCCCCCTGCACTTGTGGCCTTTTGGCAGGGTAGCACCAACGCAGCCCCCCTTGCACCATGGTGCAGGGGTGCCTCCGATCCATGCAGAACTGTTTTTGTGCAAGAAAGGGGCACCTTCCAGCACAATACCAATTCTGAGAGGCTCTTTCCTCATCCTATGTGTGCTGCATGATGCAGCAGACAGAGAAAGAGGGAACATTGAGGAGAAATAAATATATTTCTCCTCTTTCCATCTCTCCTGGGGAGGAGTATCTTTTTGGTGCAATCCCAGGTTTGCAAGTTCTAGTAAATCAGGAGATGTGTCAAAATCCATGGATGTTGTGAGGGAACACCCATGGAAATGCCTCCCTGGCGCAGAATAATGTAACCCAGCCATTTGTGCTGCTTAACGTTACTCAAGATTTACGAAGCCACGGAGGGCCATGCAAAGTGCCCTTGCGTAGCTTCATAAATCTCACTTAAGGTGTGCGTCGCTCTTGCACCATGTTGCGTGGTACAAGAGTGACACAAAACAGGCCATAAACATTGCCCCTAGTATTTAAAGTTTGCCTGCTAATATCATATTGTGGTAGGCTCCCCAGGAGTACATCAACAAACAGAGTTGTGGGGGGAAGTACCAGACAGTCTGTGAACAACTCCAGCAGCGACAGGAACCACGGTTTAGAACGCCAGAATGGAGTGATCAGCACCACCTGTTCACCCTGTCTGCCAATGTGTACAAAACACCTGGAGATCATGGAAAATGGCAGAAAAGTGTAACTTTTGCCGCTGACCAATGTTGCAGAAAAATATCTGAACGGATTGCTTGATGATCAGGTCTCCAAGGGGCTTATTTACAAGCCATGTGGCTCAGGGCAGCGAAGCAAGGGACCTTGCTGCGTGGCACGTCAGGAAATGGGCAGAAATGCGCCGTATATACAAGATACAGCACATTTCTCCCCTCTCCCCCTGCGCTGGCACACAATTGGCTGCCTAGCATTGAAACAGGCATCCTTGTACCATGGTTCAAGGGTGCCTGCGTCGCAGACAGGATTGTTTCTGTGCAGAGAGGGACACCTTCCGGCACAGAAAGAATCCATGCAGGTTTTTTTCCTCTTTGTATGTGTGCTGCAGAATGCACCACTGGTGCGTCAGAAAAAGTGACAGACCGGCGGCACACAGGGCCTGTAAATAAGCCCCCAAATGTAAAACCGCTTTTAATGGGTGTTACACAAGAGGCAAAAAGATCGATAGGTGAAGGACCCCATGTCTACTCTAATACTGAAATGCTCTCATATCCAGTCTCTTTAATCCCATACATGTTTGGAACACCAGTCCACTATTGCATGTAGGGTGACTCAAAAGAACTCTGACCTGACTGATATCCTGTTAGTACGAAATCCCAAAAAAGGCTTTGCTATTTCTGTCAGCGGTTTGGATCTGGGAACTCCTCGGTGGTTGATGTAGTTGACTGCTGAGATATTGCCTATAAAATTGCACAATTTGCTCTGCCCTTTGTATAACTGAATTACAAAGGAGCCTGCAAGAAGTTCTAAACAACTTATATACATTAATGATTCCTTCACTTGCCATGGTCTTACATTCAAAGACTGGCCACAGAAAGTCCCCCAACCCCACTGGCTATCCTTGACTCCAAGACCTGATACGGGGATGAAGTGAAAACTGCTAGCCTTTCCGAGTCATCTAGGTGATCCAGACACCGTCCGATCTCATCTAAGGTTTCTGAATTTAGGGGAACCTGATCTGAACAAGAAGGACCTCAGTGTCAGGGCCAGAACCGCCCTTGTCATAAGATCTGATTACTTTACAGAGAAACCACATGGGATTGGAAAGGATGTGGGAAAGGGGTAGAACAGAATTCCAAGTGATCCCTGGTGTAGTCTGTAGAACCCCAGGTTCTCCTGATGCTTCTCCAGTTGTGAATGAACGCTGCCGTTCTACCAGCCATAACAAGAAGAGATGAAGAAGCAAACTCATTGCGGTTGACACAACCCTTGGTTGATACAACCTCTTCACTGCCCCCTTGAAGGGGGAAATCTGCCTCCCCTTCTCTTTTGCGGGAAGAAAGTTGGTGAATGGAATTGTCGGAGTTGGATACTCCAAGGGTACCCAATGTCAACGTTAAACCAGCCGGCACTTTGGCCCCTGTATCTCCTGGTGCCGGTAGAAACACTTCTCTCTTGTGGCATAGCCGAATTGTCATTGCCCAAAACACAAAGATCTCTGCGCCCACCTTGATAGAATGTGAGGTTGCATTTGTTCCTCAGATTTATTGGCTTTTTTCCATCATACACAAGATCTTAGTAAGGGGCACAACCACATCCAGTACTTTATCTTGCCAGGACACTGAGGTCTTGTCAATACCTTTACCTGGTTGTTTCCTATTCTTATTTAATATCTTTATGATTTTGGATCCAATGATGGAGTTATTGCAACTGTATGTGGTATATTGAGTCCGGGGCACTGTACCCTACTCTTTGATCTTGCAGGGTTATCCAAAACCATGCCCTATATAAGTTAGAGTGTTATAGCGTTAAGAATGGGCCAAACCTGGGTTCCCCATTAGTATCTAAAATCATAATCAAACAGGGGCTGTACTACATGTACAGCGCACTTTCCCTGTCTGGGCCATGGGGCACATTTAAGTAGGTGTGCTGTGCACAAACAGGAGAAATGCGCTGTATCGCAGTGAATGCCCTGCCCCCATGGCAGCCGCAGACCCATGCTGCCCTGGGGCAGCGCAGTCAAGTATAATTCAGAGCGGCTGCTTCAAACCCGCTCCTCGTTTCACTGTGCAGGCCGCAACCCACTTTACTTTTAAGAGGGGAGAGAAATCCCCATGCAGGTGGGTGCAGTGAGTGACTGCACCCGCCTGCAAGGGGATGTCTGGGGAGTCCATGGGACCCGTCTTTCCCCCTCAAAAGGGCTGCCATCAGGCGGGGTACTGACAGTGCTCCACCTTTTGAGGCGCACTGTCTGTGCCTCCTGGAAGCTTCTTTGCCTTTGCACCCAGGTCCATATTACAGCACGGGTGCAGAGGCAAATCCTTCATGCAAATGAGGGCATTTCCTCTGATGATCGCGCTGGTATTACATGTGAGCGAGCGCTATCTGTGTTACAGAAAGGGCCACATAAGCATCTGTGGCCCCTTCTGTGGTACAAAAGTGCTGCGAGGGTTTACAAAGTGGGCACACATGCCCATTCCACCCTCAAAGCACTTTGTGTAATACGGACCCATATGTCTTATCAATTTCTTTTGGAAGAAGTAAGTCAAAATTTACACTTTTTGGGGTACTATGCCCAAGCATTAAGACCTGGTTTTTCCATCTGCAAGGAGTGCTTCCTTCACTTTCCGGCTTCCGGTCTCAGGACCTGCTATTACCTGTAGGAGGGATCAACATTTTGGAAATCTCCTTGGCCACTGAATTACCAATGTCAATGGTAACATTTGTAGGGTAGATGACACTGCCTGGTTTAGATATTGGAGGACGAGATACTCCATCACAACGGTGACAGTTATCCCATTCGCCAAAAATCTAAATCCCATTACATCCTAAGGGAGTTATATTTCGGCGGACAGGATATCCTTCCCCGTTATGATGGAGTAACCCATCCGCCAATATCTAAATCAGCCCATGGCATTTTATATTGATTAAAAGGCTGACTTATGTAGAAATGAATGCAGGTTCTTTTTAATAAATTCTTCTTATTACAATTTAAACCCTGCTCTTGATTCTTATTTCAACACCTTCTTCAT
This sequence comes from Pleurodeles waltl, assembly GCF_031143425.1. Lineage (NCBI taxonomy): Eukaryota > Metazoa > Chordata > Amphibia > Caudata > Salamandridae > Pleurodeles > Pleurodeles waltl. Next base: position 1,532,520,473 of record NC_090447.1, on the reverse strand, counting down.
TAGCCTCTGTAACTCAAATTATTGATAGTTATTTCACAAAAATGACACACTAATCTTCTTGTCTTGTTACCTAAAGTAAACAGACGCTGCGCATAGCAAACAGGCAAACAAACCGATCTGATTTTAAAAAATCAGCGCAGGCGTGTGGGAAAGACACACTCAACGCGTCCTCTAATTAATGGCATGGTGGCCGCTTGCAGCGGATAAGAGTAAACATTCACATGGGTATCAAACATATTAGTTGTACTTTCAGGGGCTAAATATTGTTACCTAAAGCCCACAGGGTCAATCCCAAGAGAAACGGCGAACCCAGAAGGTTACAAGTGTGACACGCGTTCTGATGAGATCACCGTTGATTTGGACACAGAAACACGGTGCTCTGGCATCGAAGAGATTCCAATGCGCTATTTTTTGTGGCATTTTTTAACGCCTGCACAGAGCAGGCGTTAAAAGGAGGCACACCATTATTTATAATGCGCCTCCATGTCCTTTGCAGAATTAGCACCAACGTTTCTGGCACTAATCCAGCAAAGTCAAACGTCAAGCTTTTGAGGCTATTGTCCCTAACCTGTGCCATGGTGCGTATGTTTAATACGGCGCACACATGGTGGCGTTAGGGGGCGCTAAAGGGCGCAGGAAATGTGGCGCTGCATATAATGCAGCGACACTTTTCTTAAATTTGGCCCTTAGTTTGTAATAGAAGGATTTTTCTGGTGCGTGTTTCCTGATTGATAGGATGTCTTGGCCCTGACTGAAATGTTTTTTGCAAAAAACAGGACGTGTTTTAAATTGGTTTATGTCTGTACGATTACAGGTTGGATGGAACTTTCTAGTGTGCAAATACCATTATGCTGTGTTTTTGCAACAATCCTCGCCACGGTGAACCACAACAAAATCACTAAATTAACCTGAGCCTACCTCTGGTAGCTTGGCACAAAAGCAGTCAGGCTTCTCTTAGAGGCAATGTGTAAAGTTGTTATGCAGCACACAAACAGCAATAAAATGAAAATACAACACAAGAAAAATACCACATCAATTTATAACAATAGAGTGAAATTTAACAAATTATATGACACCAAAATGAAAAAATTCCAATCAGCAGAACTAGAGCCATGCAACTCCAAACATTTAAGGCAAGTATAGCACCTAAAAGCACAAAGCGCTCCTCATGGTTATCTGGTTGTGTGAGACTGGGTGAAAGTCATATGTGCAGGCTGACCGTGATGGAGCGTGGGCCAGGGACCAGGTTAGTCCCCACTAGAAAGTTACCTTCTAAACTCCAGCGTGAAGAGTTCTGTTCTCAGTAGGGGAGGCCGCAGGGAGAACATGCAGAAGGTCGTCGCTGTAGCATAAAGAGCAGGCCAGGCATTGTGGACTCTCATCGCCGTAGTGCAAAGATCCTGTCAGGCCTCACGGACAGTCGTTGTTGGATCTTCACGTTGGTGATCACTGCAGGCGGTTGTTGAAGCACAAAGTGTCAGGTTCACTGGACCTTCCCGTTGGCTGTCGGTGTAAGAAGGCACAATTTTGGCACGAACAGGCCCACTGATGGTCATGAAGAGCCCAAAAGTTCAGGATTTCTCTGTTTTGTTTAGGTGGATCTCAACTGATACCACAGCAAGGGTCCAGGACCTTAGAGCCACCTCTTGAGGACTGGGAACTCACTCGAGCAGAGGCCAGCAGAGCTCCCGCAGGTCCAGGTAGGTCCACTGCAGCAGCACAGCTGGGCAGTTGCAGAGAGCCCTTTGGAGCTCGTTTTTTTCCTGTAGCTCAGCACAGGAGGTCAATCAGCTGGCCCTTGGAGTCACTTTAGCCTGGGATGAAGGGTGCGGGTCCAGTCTTCTCAGACATCAGGGCAGGTCTGAAACAGCAGGGCAGCAAGGCAGCCGTTCTTCCATAGTATATCACAGGTCCAGGAGTGAACGGGAAGAGTTGGTTTGAAGGCCCTCTCTTTATACCTGGTGGCAACTTTGGAATGGAAGAACCTTCTGGATTCCCCCCTACAGAAGTATCTGGAATTTTCTGCCTCCTTTTCCTGGTCAAAGTCTGTCTGGAGGCACAATAGGCTAATATGAGGCCCTTTGCTTGAGCTAAGGCAGTATCTTTGAAATGCAAGTGTGACAGGTGACAGCTCCGCCCCTATCATCAAGTCAGGATGGCCTATCCTGCCAACACCCAGACTCTCTATTGTGTGGCTCTCTGGAAGGAATACACAAAGACCAACTGTCAACTACACCTAGTCATATGACCTAGGAACAGACTGCAGGCACCAAATGGTTATGACAAGAAAATGCCAACTCTCTAAAAGTGACTTTTTCAGAATTTTGAATTACAACTCAATCTTACCAATAAAGAGGGTTTTAAATTACAATTCCTGAGACACCAAACATGAGATTCCTTCTTTCTCCCAAGCAAAAGTTGCCACTTATTAAATGTAATGTGGCAACCCAGTGTTATCCTGTGGGAGAAGTATGCCTTGCAATAGTGAAAAACAAATTTGAGAGTTTTTCACTACCAGGACATGTGAAAGTTAAAAGTACATTTCCAACTTTTGAAATACAACGCACCCTGCCCTATGGGCTGTTTAGGGCCTACCCTAGGGGTAACTTATTTATAATAAAAAGGAAGTTTTAGGCCTGGCCTATCAAAAGGTTTATTTTGCCAGGTAAAAACGGCAGTTTAATACTGCACACACAGGTCTAAGACATGTTTCCAAGGGCTTCTTAAGTGCTGCAGGCCCACTAGCAGCATTTAATTTACATGTCCTAGGTACCTACAGCGCCATTTTACTAGAGACTTATAAGTAAATTAAATGTGCCAATTGGGTGTAAGCCAAGTTTACCATACTTAAAGGAGGAGCACAAGCACTTTAGCACTGGTTAGCAGTGGTATATCACACAGAGTCCTAAAAAGCAACAAAAAAGGGGTTCAGAAAATAGGAGGGGTAAAGGCAAAAAGGTTGGGGGTGACCCTGCAGAAAGGAACAGGCCCAACCATCTGTTAATAAAATTACTGGAACTGTGGCATACATTGGTAAAATGTCCAGACTTCTTCTACTTGAAACATTCCTTACCTATTGCCGCACAGTTCTTAAAACTATCATTATGACACTTGGAACCAAAACAGTGATATTTTGACTTGTTGCTACAACTATTCCATAATTTGTCCTGATGCTTAAATGTGTCCTCAACTCTTTTCTATATATGATTTTCTATGCATCACACATACTCATTATAATTTTGATTAGCATCAGCAATTTCTTTGCAGAGCAAAAAGGCATTTCCAACACTTTTTTACAATGTCTATTGTTCTTAAGGGAACGATTCATATGTCTCGAGAGTTGTTCCTTTATCTTCTTATTATACCAAGTGTGAAAACATAATCGCACATTCCTATGTATTGCGTTGTTTTTGCTATATAACTATATGTATCTATGTCTAGCTATCTATATCTATATATACGTGTATATATAGACGGATATATATATTTATATATATATATATATATATATATATATATATATATATATATATGTATATCTATCTATCTATCTATCTATCTATCTATCTATCTATCTATCTATCTATCTATCTATCTATTTATATCTGTATATATCTATATCTATATATCTATATTTATATATATATACATATATTATATGGTGGTGGTAGCTCCTAGGTAGTTGTAGTTTGGACCAAGTTTCTATAGAAAGTGCATTTTTTGTTTGCTATAACTTTGGCGTCGCTTGACCAATCTTCACAAACTTTTCCATTAAAATACAATGCTCACTTGAACTGCTGTCTGGAAAGTTTGGGGGTGATCCGTCGAGGGGTGCGGGACGATAAAAAGGGGGCATCCTAGAACACTTATTCCCTGTTAATTTTTCCATAGGGATTTTGAACAGCGATAGCCCTGAAACTGCTAGACGGAATTACATCAGATGTGGCAGAAATGTAGGTCCTGGTCCAGAAAGCAACCTTTTTTTGTTTTGGTGTAAATCCGTTCAGTAGTTTTTGAGAAATTAAGGGGAAAACAAATTTGTATATGTAGGGATGCGAACGATTCACGACCCCTCTCGATCTTGTGTTATCTGCTTGGCTGACAACACTTCAACAACAAAGTCTTTGAAGTGTTGGCAGCCATCTTGGGGCTCGCTGAAGCTGAGTCCCAGAAAAAAAAGAATAAAAAATACAAAAGGGGCCAGTGTACAAACACCCTGACCGCTTAGCTCTGGTGCTGGGGTCCCAAAGGGGAGGTGGTGGTCCCTGGGTCAGCTGACACCTCCCACTAAGCAAAAGCAAACAGCTAAGTCCTAGGGGTGGGCACCCTGGGACATAGAAGGAGCCGGCGCTGGGGTGTGGGGGTCTCCAGGGCCATCATTGGCTCCTCAAGGGGGGGGGTGCTGGGTGACCCCCATCCAATGTTACACAGCCCCGGGAATGTAATGGTCCCTCGGGCTTGGAGGTACAAAACAGACCCCCTACACTTTTTTTATTGGAGCCCCAAGGGGGGGGCACTCCCCAGGGCTGCCTGGGGGGTCGCATAGCCCCTGCACTCTTTGGGCCAGATGTAGGTAGGAAAAGTTTGCGAATCGGAAATAGCGACTCCATGCGAATCGCTATTTCCGACTCGCAAAATCAAATGCAAGAAAGATTCGCAATACCAATTTGCGAGTCGCAGAGGTGTCGCACCGCAATTTGCGACCTTTGCTTTTAGCGAGGCCGCAATTTGCAACCTCGCTAAAAGCGAGATCGCAATTTGCAAGAAGGGTGTCGCAAATTGCGACTGACTCGCAAATTGCCTGCAGGTGCACCACAACAGTTTGGAAACCCGCTTCCTGGCTATTGGTGATGACATCAGAACCAGGAAGTCATCAAATAGACCTGGGAGGACGGAGGACCACACCCGTTTCAAACTGCTGAGTCACACCCAGGGGAGAGAAGCTGCGGCAACCATGGAAGAGACAGGCAGTGCTGGCAGAAGGAGGAAAATGAAATTTTCTGACAAGGAGATGGAGGTGCTGACAGAAGAATGCTGCCTGCATCATGATGAACTTTTTGGAAAGGCAGCAATGAGTGTCCCAGACACTCAGAAGAATAGAATATGGTAGCAGATACAGGAGAAGATCAATGCCATAGAGGTGAGCCACCGCACCCTCGAAATAATTCGCAAAAGGTGGTATGACCTGCGCTCCAGGCCCAAGGAGAGGGTTGCGGAGTGCATGAGGGAGATGAGGGGCACCGGGGGAGGCCCATCCACCGTCCCACCACCCACAGCCCTGTTAAGCATGGTGGAGCAGACACTGGAGCCAGAGGCCGCACAGGGCATGGGAGAACTGGACAGTTCAGCGCCAGGGACATCAAAAAGTGAGTACCATGAGATATGCTTTGACACCCACAAATGCAGTATACACACTATCCCAGTACACAGCAGCAGGCACCACCCGACTAGCTCCATTCCAGTCTAGCAACCTCTAGAATAGTGCATTATGGGCAATGTAGTACAGTAGTTCACATATAGGCAAATGTTTATTATGAGGCATAAAACAGATGTGCGAGACTGACAGTGTATCCCCTATGTCCCATAGGTCTCCCACAAGACACCCCCAGCAGCGACATAAGGCAGGGAGAGGGACATGGGCCAGACCCACTGCAGGAGGCTGCTGGTGACATTGCAGGGCCCAGCAGAACACCACCAGGGTCCATTGAAGAGCAAACGCAGGACATGGGGGCAGCAGAAACAACACCAGGGCCCAGCCCCACAGAGAGGCGCACAGAGCCAGCAGCTGACCAGTGCGCAGACGACGGTGCAGAGTTCAGTCGGTGCCCCAGGATGATGTTGGAGAAGCAGAGTTTGCGGGCTTGGAGGCATCGCTCATTCAGGGTCAGCGCCTGCAAAACAGACATTAAGGTCCATCACCAGAACCCTCAATAGACTACAGAGCACAATGACACATGGGATGGCAAATGTGGACAGTCAGTTCAACCGCATCAATCAACATCTGGTGGACCTAACACAGGCCATCCAACATTTGGTGACTGAACTTGTGGCAAACAGAGCACATGCAAGGCGCAGGGAGCGCCACACTGCCGCACGCTTTGACCGCCTGGCAGCATCTATTGGGTGTCTTGCCACAAATACAACAGGCCTGTCAAGGCGTACAGTCAGCCTTCAGGTGGAACTTGGGCACTTCGCAGGGGATGTGGCGCGAGGACTTGGCCGCATCAGCCATGTGGAGGACCTTATGGAGAGCAGGCAGGCTAATGTCCCTGCTGTAAAGAATCTGTACCAATCTGCATTTTCATAAAACTGTATTTTATGAGGTCGGATACCTGTGTGTTTTACTTCTTTCTTCACAGAGATCCTCTTGCTACTTGTGCCACACAGCACCTGGCGCTGAAGGGTGGAGGGTGCTTTTGCATAAGTAACATGGGTTTAAAACCATCTGACTGACAGTGGGGCTGAATTCCTTGTGTGTGCAAGAGGTTTCAGGCAGTAAGGTAACTCTGGTGAACAATGTTCCTGTGGAGCGAGATCAACATTTAGTTTACTGGCAGTTTTCACCAGTGCTTAATTTGTGCTTGTTGTTTCCGGTGCTGAGCTCCGGCACTTTTTTTTTTAGGTCCAGCGCTTATTTTTCTGCCTCAAGCATTTGCTGCGAGTAAAAGACACACATGGGAAAGACAGAGGTAGGGAAAACGAAAAAGCGTGAGGAGTTAGAAAGCTGCAAGAGTGAGCTGAAGGGGCAGGGAGTGGCTTTATATGGATTGAGGAGGCCCTGGATGGCCTCAGGATTACGCCGCCTCAGTATTCCGTGTTCACACATTTAATTGCAGCAGCTGCGCGTTTAAGGGGAGGGCTTTGGGCCCTGGCACCTTTTTATTGACAAAATATGTTTTTCACTCATTATAAAGTAGCGCAGAGGGTTAATACTCCTGCTGCACAGAACGTGAGAACTGTATTTTATGAGGCTAGCCGTGAGATACTGCTTTTGTCACACACATCTTTTCACTAGTGGAGCTTCTGCGCACAACCTGGCGCTGAGCTGTGGGGCGGAGGATGCTTTGACACATTTGTGTTACAGTGCGATCAGCCCACTAGGCCACGAGGTTAGTGGCCTTCCATTCCTGGTGCTTTGTAGCAGTTTTAAGATCTTCTTAGAATTTCTCGTTGCTAAAATGAGTGTAATTTCTGATATTTATATGCTTCCCTCATCTTCATCGCTTTATTTTTCTCAAGAGAAAGTGTCGCTCACAGTCATTGAAATGTCACTCATAATGACACTGAAATCATGGAAACGTCACACATTGCGCTCTGAACCCTTGGCAGCTATGGGTCAGTACTGGGCACCTGGGTAATCCCAATTGGAGATACCTTTTGTGATGGGTCAGAACACTGGCACCGAGGTATGATTATCAGGCCTCAGTGCACTCTCAAAGTCAAAAACTCAGTAGATAGTACTCCGAATGTGTGAAATAGTGGGGGGAAGGGGAACCTGCAAAAAGCCTGTTTCCCTACACTTTTTATCTACTACATAAAACTCATAAATGGGGATTCTCCCACCAGGCTGTCCCAATATTGCTGGAATCAATTTGATATTTTAATGGATGCCTGCTTTCCCACCAGTGCCCCCCCCCAGTGTTATTATGACCACTTAGTGTGCTGCACCAATCACACACAGATATAATCAGCAGCCCGTGTAAGTAGAGATATAAACACTGGTCCTAACACCAATGTTTTGGGTGAATCATACATTTGTGCCGCATTACAATTGTGTGCATACTAGGTCACATTCTACCGGACTTTAGGACACATACCATAGCGTGTTTACTAATTTGTAATATTTTGTATACTTTCATTTTTTGATTTATATATAAACAATATTTTTCATCCTTGAAAAGGCCCCGCAATGGGGCGGAACACGTGTTGGCTGTTCAGCTTCGGGATGTTCTGTTACTATTGCGAAGATTCAAGCAATAAAAAAATGTCATCTCTCATTGGCCTTCCACAGCTTTCTTATTTTTTATTTAAATGTATATGAAGAAGTTGTACTGTGTTACCAAATCACAATTTGGGTTTAATACATACCAAAATGCTTTTTTGAATTGACAGACCGATTCTGCCAATCATGTGATTTGCGATTACAAATGGGCTTGATACATCTGGCCCTAAGCACCTACCTTTTGTATCCACAATATTTGCATTGTATTTAAAAGCTGTATTTTTTTCTAAATAGTATTGTCACATCTCTTGAGTAGGAGTTTTATGAGGTGAAATAACGGAGTGTTCTCAAAGATTGGGCAAATGTTTTTTCTGCCTTTGCAGTGAGATAAGTCTCCTGAAGGCGCATAATGTCCGCACCTTGTCTGCTAAAATATGCTAAGACTTCTCTGACTTTTCTGGAATTGTTCAGCCCTCCTATGTTCCAAATAATTAAGTTCATTTTAACCCCTGTGGCTACAGTTTGACACCCCGGAGAGACAGCACCTCATCTGTATGACATATGTATTCTCCTTCCATTGGATATTTCCTTCTTCAAATATCTGTTCCCTAAACTGCTTGTGTCGTCTCCTGCTGCCAGTACTGTTGGGAGTTTTATATGACTAAGTTTGACTTCTTCTGATTCCCGTCACCCTGCAAACCCCAACTATCCATGGGATCACCAACTCTCATCTTAACTATCCTCCTGGTCTATTCAACTAGTGAAAGAGCAGTGGCCAACCAGCAGAAGTACCAACTTCACCGTTGCCCCCCAGCCCGCCGGCTACACGACCCCCCCCTCTGCTCATTACTATAGCGTAGACCTGCGTGGAAAGCCTGATCGTACGACACCCACATATACAACCATTTCCATCTGCGTGAATCTTACCAGTAGAATTAAGGTATGATTGGCCTAACATCAGCAACGAGCCCTAAATATTGTCCAAGAACTGGAATATCAATCACATACAGCCTTAAGATCTGCGTGATTTCAAATATAGTAAAATCACCTCTTCCCATGCTTTGTGTCAATCATTGTTATTTACAACATGTAGTATGGCTGACTTGGATTCTCCAGAGTATGGTTTAGGACACCACTGCCTTAAGGTTTGTGAAGAAGAGGGATTTGCCATTGTGACCCACCCTTAGCTTGACCAGATGTTTTTTTAAATAATATATTTTTATTAACATTTTGCTGTCATTCAAGTGCAATTCAAGTTATGGCAGAAACTTGCCCCCGCCCCGTTCACCATCTTCAGTGTTCACAACACACCGCAATGTTACATGTACTAGAAATTACATCATATTCTTCCTTATGACTATACTTCGAGGTTGTAAATTCTCAGTACTAGACTTGTTGGAGCTTCATATATATACATTCTTTCCATGTGTGCGCCATAGTATCCTTTTTGCTTTTATGTCCACATAACAGTCTTTAACTAATACTAAACAACAAATTTACAGGATGGTGCCAATGAGAGCAGGTAATTTCAGTTGCAGGGGTAAACCTCTTTACATCTTCACCAGGACATGGTCTGGTTCTCTTTACAAACCCCCCAGCTCGTTGGTGGGTAAGTGGTCACCTGAGTCAATGCCTGTCTAGCCCCACCCTTCCCTGTTCTACTTTCTTAATGGTCTCAGCCCAGACCTATAGCCACCTCCGTCCATACCTTGGGTGTGGCACCTGATCCTTTCCGTGCATTATACCACAACAGGCGTGCTGTCGTCCCTTTCCCTCTTTTCCGTTCCCAGACCTGCTATTCATGCCGTCTCCTCTGCAGATGGTTCCCCTCCCCTCACCATACGATCCCATTTCGTCAGTACTTCCTCCCACGCCGGTGCGATAGGGGCCTGACGGAGGCCCCGTGCCTCCTCACTCTTCAGGACTTGTAGCTCTGCCTTAGCCCATTTCGCCACATCCCGTCTTCATACATTCAATGAGGGGCACTTGGGCAATCTCCAACCCAATGTGATCAACCTCTTGTAAAGGACCAGGGCCAGATCCAGAAAGCGACCCTTCGCCTTCCCATGTGAAAATCCCGTTCTAAGACCCAGAAAGCATACAGATGGGGCCAAAGTTAGTTCCACATCAAATAGTCTCGTCAGGTCGGTCAATACCGCTCCCCAACACTGCTGGAGTTCGGAGCAGCTCCATACCATGTGGTTGAAATCTGCGTCAATGTCATCACATCTGGGGCATGTCTTGGGGGCACCGCCATATATTAAGGACAGGCGGTGTGGGGGAAGGTACGTCCTGTGATTGTAATTGTACTGGATGTATCTTAGTCGTGTTTTTCGAGAGACCACCCGCGGGTATGCCAGCAGCCTACTCCACTCTGTGTCTGTTAAGTCCCCGCTCAATGTCCTTTCCCATCTCTCCCTCTGAGATTGCAGTGGGTCTAATGTGTCCTCATTTTGGGCCTGGTACAGTTTAGTGATTAGGTGGGCATCATCCCCAGATGTTAATAGAAGGTGTAATACCCAGTGGGTGGCAGGCTCCACATTAACCGTCTCCCAATGTTCCCTTAAAATGTGTGTCAGCTTCTGGTATAGGAGGAACTGTCCCTGCGGGACTCCACTACCGTCCATTAGGTCAGCAAAGGTTCTTAGCACCCCATCGCGGAATAGGCCCCCACCTTCTTCCAAACTCCCAGTCCTGTGCCCACCAGGCTCTTCTCCCCCTCATCCAACATCAGTGCCAACAGTGGCAGAGCAGGGGAGCAGGCCCACCCCCACCCGTCTCGCGCATCTCTTCCAACACGACAAAGCTACTCTTGTCATTAGGCTGTCTGTTTGGCGAGCCACCCTCCGATTTATCATGTGTGCTATAATCCGGTCTATGCCCTTCTCACCCTTGACAATACATCTGTCCAGATGACCCTTTCCGGTGAACCACCTGGAAGCCCACTGCAGTTGGGATGCCAGAGACTAGGATTCGAAATCTGGAGCTCCAAGGCCTCCCGAGTGAGCCGGCCTGCAAAGGATCGAGAGCGCTGTGCGTCTGCGGCCATCATCCCATATAAGTTCCCTGAGCAGGGTGTTCAATTCGCGGAACCACGCAGATGGGATCAGCAGCGGTAAGTTAGCAAAATAATAAAGGAGGCGGGGTAACATAATCATTTTAGATAATGATATTCTGGCCTTTATAGATAACTTCAAGGAGCGCCAGGACCCAACAGATGCCCGCAAGGAGCGAAGTGCCCTACCGAGGTTACCGTCACGGAGATCCCCCACTTCATGGAACACCTGTATACCCAAGTACTAAAAGGTGCGTGGGGCCCAAACCACATCCCCCGGGCACGAGGTGGGGTGCTCACAACTTGGCAACATGGGGAAAACAAATGTTTTGCCCCTATTGAGATGTAGTCCTGAAAGGGTTCCGAAATGTTCTAAGTTCCACAGGGCCCAGGGGAGTCCAGACTCCCCATCCCTGAGATAAATGAGAATATCGTCGGCATATAACGAGATAACATGCTCAGTCTGTCCCCATTCCACTCCCCTGTCCACTCCGTCATTCCGCATCTGGGCCGCCAGTGGATCGATGGCCAGGGCGAATAATAGTGGTGACAAAGGGCATCCTTGCCTTCTTCCCCTATGTATGGAGTAAGTATCAGATACCATCATGCCCGTCCTCACCCTTGCCAGCGGGGCCGCATACAGTAAGTCCACCCATTTTACCCATCCCTCTCCTAGGCCCATCCGAAGAATCACTGCCCTCAGGAAGTCCCACCTAACTGAGTCGAAGACTTTCTCAAAGTCCACTGCAAGTAACACTCCCGATGGGGGTCTCTCTTCTCTAGGCATATGTAAGATAGCGAAGAGGCGCCTGAGATTCAGGGAGGTACTGCGGTTCGGGACAAATCCGTTCTGGTCTGCATGCAGTAATGTGGGTATGCAGTGAAGCAAGCGGTTGGCCAGGAACTTACTAAGAATTTTAAAGTTGCTGTTCAGCATTGATAAGGGGCGGAAATCTGTTACCGATGCTTCCCTTGATTTCGGTTTGGGTAGAGGGACCACCAGTGCCTCCCTAAGCGAGTCTGGTAACAAGCCGTGGTGCAATGCCTCTGTGTACATTTCCACCAACTGGGGGGTCAACAGCATCACAAACTTTTTGTAAAAGTCCATTGGGAGGCCGTCTGTGCCCGGTGTCTTCCCCGAGGCCAGCTGCGAGATGGCATCCTGTACCTCCTCCACTGTCACCGGCCTACCCAGTCTGTCACGCTCCTCGTGCGTCAGGGTAGTCAGAGGGAGCTGGTGTAAAAAGCTATCAAGATCATCTGTCCTAAGCTCGTCAGGGTTCCTATACAGGTATAAGTATAATAATCTTTGAATGCGTCAATTATAGGTCCAGGCCTGCATCTTCATTCCCCCTCCATATCACGCACACTTGTGATGGGTTCACTATCCCCTCCTGGCCGCACCAACCACACCATTATCTTGCCTGATCTGCCCTACTCAGATTGCAATGAAGCTAAATATTTTTGCATGTTGTGGCAGCGGAGTTGTTCTTCAACCTGGGAGTGGGATCTCCGTGCCTGGTCGCACTCCTCCAGCTCTGGTACCCCACCTCCCCTTTTCCGTTACCCCTCGTGTATTATCTTCTCGAGACTAATCAGCTCACGCTCTAGTGTGCGTCTCACCCCTGCTGTTTGTCCTAGACAGTAACCTCTTGTCACTACTTTAAGCGTTTCCCACTCCGTGGATCTAGAGGAGGTAGATCCCTTATTAATTTTAATATGGTCAGCCAGATATAAACGCAGGGCATCTCTATATGCCTGATCTTCTAGAGAAGCAGGGGTCAATCTCCACGTCGGGATGGGGGGCCTGTCTTCAGTCACCCCCCATGTAAGCAGTAAAGGATTATGGTCAGATAAGGTACGTCCCAGATATTCAGAGTGGGTTATTCCTTGCACTAGGTTTGCTGTGCACACCAATCTGTCTATACTGGTGTGCACTCAATGGAGACCTGAGTAATATGAGTAATCTTTGTCAGAAGGGTGCTGCTCACGCCATGCATCCATCAGGCCCCAGGAACCCAACCACTCTCTCAATTTTTTAGCTACCTTATGTGTCACTGCCCCTGGTATCGGTGGAGTGGAGAGGTCCAGGTCTACGTCTAGTTGTCAGAGTCACCAGATCCCCAGGGTCTGTGCACGTTCCCAACACTTCCACCACAAGACAGCTCCAATACTCTGATTAGATTTGTCAGAGAGTCTAAGCGAGTCCAAGTGGGGAAAAGGGGATTAGGAAGGGAACAGCTGGGAAGGAGACCTGTAGGAAGCAAAAGGTTAAAACACACAACATCAAAATTACATCTCATGAAATCAGTACTAGACTATGGTGGTCATTACAACCCTGGCGGTCGGTGTTAAAGCGGCGGTAAGACTGCCAACAGGCTGGCGGATAAAAAAATGGAATCAAGACAGCCACTTTAACACTCCGACCGCCACAGTGGTACAAACAAACAGCGTGGCGGTCACCGCCAACAGGCAGGGGGGAGACAATGTACCGCCCACAGTATCACAACCTATCAATCCGCCACCTTTTCTGGGGCGGATTCACCGCAAACAAAAACACGGCGGAAACAGGACTTCGAAGGGAAAGCGCTCACCTCTACACACCCCACGAGGAACCAGGACGCCATGGAACCCGAGCTTCACATTTTCCCTGCCCTTATCTTCTTGCTCCTCTAGCAGGAGAACGAACGCCGGCGGCGAAGACCACGGTGAGTACTGCACCTACGACACGGGGGGGAGGGAAAAACAGGGACACACACACACAACACCCCCACCCCCACGCTCACCCACCACAACACACACACTAATACCGCATGATACATTTCAGATACACCCCTCAACCCCCCCGGAAGAATGCAAAGACAAAAAGAAATGAGTGTAACCATTGTAATCTACTAAAATCCAGTACGCAAAAATATATATACAATAGAAACAAATATATACAGCAAGAATTGTAGTCCAGGTATTGCTCCATTGAAGTCCGTGGAACACTGGGCCCACACTGCATGGGCGAGGCCCACACTCAATACCCGAACATGACGGAGAGAACACTGCAGGGGCATCAGATAGAAATAAAACAGGCACCTCAGGGGGAAGGGAAAGAGGGGGCACCTCAGCCAGTTGAGTGCACGACGCCAAATCCACGAGGGGGCCCCATGCCCACTGTTCAATCCTGGGGAGTGCAAAGCCACAGTCTCTCAAGTCTCTCCAGTGGGTGGTTTGCCCACTGTTCAATCCTGGGGAGTGCAAAGCCACAGTCTCTCAAGTCTCTACAGTGGGTGGTTTGCCCATTGTTCATTCCTGGGGAGTGCAAAGCCACAGTCTCTCAAGTGGATAACAGTTTCCACTGGTTCTGGAGCGGGCTTTGTGCCCAGAGTGCTTCATCCTGCCAAGGACTGAGGTAGTGCATGCCTTTCTCCACTGGTTCTGGAGGGGGCTTTGTGCCCAGAGTGCTTCATCCTGCCAAGGACTGAGGTAGTGGATGCCTTTTTCCACTGGTTCTGGAGGGGGCTTCGTGCCCAGAGTGCTTCATCCTGCCAAGGACAGAGGTAGTGGATGTGATACTCCACTGGTTCTGGAGGGGGCTTGGTGCCCAGAGTGCTTCATCCTGCCAAGGACAGAGGTAGTGGATGTAATACTCCACTGGTTCTGGAGAGGGCTTGGTGCCCAGAGTGCTTAATCCTGCCAAGGACTGAGGTAGTGGATGTAAATCTCCACTGGTTCTGGAGGGGGCTTTGTGCCCAGAGTGCTTCATCCTGCCAAGGACTGAGGTAGTGGATGCCTTTCTCCACTGGTTCTGGAGGGGGCTTTGTGCCCAGAATGCTTCATCCTAACAAGGACTGAGGTAGTGGATGCCTTTCTCCACTGGTTCTGGAGGGGGCTTTGTTCCCAGAGTGCTTCATCCTGCCAAGGACAGAGGGAGTGGATGTGATACTCCACTGGTTCTGGAGGGGGCTTGGTGCCCAGAGTGTTTCATCCTGCCAAGGACAGAGGGAGTGGATGTGATACTCCACTAGTTCTGGAGGGGGCTTGGTGCCCAGAGTGCTTCATCCTGCCAAGGACTGAGGTAGTGGATGTAAATCTCCACTGGTTCTGGAGGGGGCTTTGTGCCCAGAGTGCTTCATCCTGCCAAGGACTGAGGTAGTGGATGCCTTTCTCCACTGGTTCTGGAGGGGGCTTTGTGCCCAGTGTGCTTCATCCTGCCAAGAACGGAGGTACTGGATGCCTTTCTCCACTGGTTCTGGAGGGGGCTTTGTGCCCAGAGTACTTCATCCTGCCAAGGACTGAGGTAGTGGATGCCTTTCTCCACTGGTTCTGGAGGGGGCTTTGTGCCCAAAGTGCTTCATCCTGCCAAGGACTGAGATAGTGGATGGCTTTCTCCACTGGTTCTGGAGGGGGCTTTGTGCCGAGAGTGCTTCATCCTGCTCATGGCGGACTCAGGAGCGTCAGTGCCCTTGGCGCTCATGGGCCAGCGGTGCTTGTGGCGGTGGTATCCTGTTCAGCGGTGCTTGTGGCGGCGGTGTCCTGTTCAGCGGTGCTTGTGGTGGAGGTGTCCTGTTCAGCAGTGCTTGTGGCAGCGGTCCCTTGGCAGCGACTCAGCTGCTGGCGGTCCTGTCTGGGCCAGCGGGGCTGGTGCTGGTGGTCCTTTCAGGCCCAGCGGGGCTGGTGCTGGCGGTCCTGTCTGGGCCAGAGGGGCTGGTGCTGGCGGTCCCTTCAGGCCCAGCGGGGCTGGTGCTGGCGGTCCTTTCAGGCCCAGCGGGGCTAGTGCTGGCGGTCCTGTCTGGGCCAGCGGGGCTGGTGCTGGCAGACCTATCTGGCCCAGCGGGGCTGATGGCGGTAGCCTCCTGGGCAGCGGGGCTGATGGCGGTGTCATCCTGGGCAGCGGGGCTGATGGCGGTCTTCTCCGCCGTGCTGCTCTTCCCAGACTTGCTGAGTTTCTTGTGCCCCTTCCCCACCTTGGAAGTTGTTGCAGCTGACTCCACACTCCCACCTGTACCCCTGGGAGCGGCTTTGGTGGCTTGAGTCTTCCCCCTCTCCCGCCGGGCACTGGCCTACTTTTGATGCTTGACAGGTGGGGGACTGCCCGTGCTGTGGCTACTTGCCACACTGGCTGCCCTGCTGCCTGGTGCACTCCAGAATCCGGTGACGACTGGCACCACTGGTCCCGGAGATGTTGTGGCTGAGGTGCTAGGTTGGGACCTGGAGAGTCAGGCCCTAGGAGACTGACGGGGTGGGGGAGGTGAGGGAAAGAGGTCAAGGGTGGACAGGAAACGTTTCTTGGGAACACTGGGATGGGTAGCTGGAGGGGGTTTGGGAGTGGAGGAAGAGGTTGTGGTTGTAGAAGGTGTACGTTTGGTGATTTTGGGTGAAGGTGCATGTGCTGGAGGCTGTCGTGAGGTGGATGGCTATTGGGTGGGTGGGTGCCTGCGTTTGTGTACCATGGGAGGTGGCGTCACAGACACACTGGGAGAGGACACAGGGGACGTGTGAATGGTAGTGGGGGTGGTGACTGCACGTAAGCGGGGTGTGGTGGTGGGTGTGCTGGTGATGGAAGTAGTGGTTGTAGATGTAGTGCATGCAGGTGTGAGTGGAGACGAGACTTGGAGGGAGGAGGAAGACGAAGAGGAGGGGGACACAGTGGAGGCAGTGGATGTTAGTGTGTCTGCATGTGTGATGCTTGCGTGAGAGCCTGTGGGATGTGTGGTGCTTATGTCTGCCTGAGCTTCCTTTGTGTGTTGAGGTGTGTGCATGCTGGTCTGATTTTGTGCTTGGGATAGGCTGAGGTACAGGGGATTGGGTCTGGGTGGAGGAAGTTGGAGGGGGAAGGCTAGAGACAGGGACAATAGCTGCCATCAGTGCTGAGGCCAGAGTCTGAAAAGCTTGCTGAAGGGCTGCCGGACCAGAATGAATGCAGGAATGCATTTGTTTGTTGCAACTGCCTCTCTACACCCTGGATGGCATTCGAAATGGTAGACTGCCCAACAGTGAGAGACCTGAGGAGGTCAATGGCCTCCTCACTGAGGACAGCAGGGGTGACTGGGGCAGGGCCTGAGGTGCCTGGGGCGAAGGTGATGCCCACCCTCCTGGGTGAGCGGGCACGGGGCAAAGGCTGAGGAGCTGCTGGGAGGGCGGTGCTGGTAGGGGGGGTGGCGGCTGTTCCTGTAGATGCAGGGGGCACAGATGTGGCTGCCACCACAAGGGAGCTCCCATCAGAGGACGAGTCCGTATCACTGGTGTCAGCTCATGTCCCCGCCGTGGAGCTCCCCTCGCCCTCCGTCCCACTGGTGAATTCCGAGTCCGTAGTCTCGCCCTCCAGGGCCATGTGGGATGCAGCCCCCTCCTGCTCCGGTGCCACTGCTCCTCCGCCCTGATGATGCTAATGCACGCAAGAACAGGGAGACCACAAAAAGGGGGGGGATGACAGAAGAAAGACATGTTGAGTGCATGCATTACCGCTACCGTTGGCGGACACGACAGACACAGAAGCCCCCTGCACTACGCCGCGCACTTGGGGTCCACTCTTCAATCCCTGGGACATGGCCTACAAGGCTATGGCAGACATCTGCACACATGGATGTCACAGGAGCCTGACTAGGTGTAGTTGCCACTGTACACAGGTGGTCTGCCAGAAGAAGGGTACTTAACTAGCACACTCGCCCTGACCTAGGGAAACCCACAGCCCACCTCCCCCACCCAGACACCTCCACTGCGTGCTGACTCAGCTGAATGAGAGTGTACTCACCCCCTTGTGGCTGCTGTGATGCCCTCAAGTGCCCATCCAACTCCGGGTATGCCACCGCCAGGATCCTGAACATCAGGGGGGTCAAGGTGCGACGGGCACCCCTCCCACGTTGGGAGGCCATCCTCAGCTGGGCCTCCGCCGTCTTTTTGCTCCAGGGGTGAATGTCCTCCCATCTCTTACGGCAGTGGGTGCTTCGTCTGTGATAGACCCCCAGGGTCCGGATGTCCTTGGCGATGGCACGCCAGATGTCCTTCTTCTGGTGGGCGCTGACCAACATGAATTGTACAGGAAAAAAATAAAATTATTACCAACTGCACCATCACACTCATTGGCCCGCATCCCTACCCTTGCCATGTGGCACATGCACTCACCGTAGAGTAGCATGTACTGGGGGAGGACCCCATCCACGAGTTTCTCCAACACCTCCGTGGTGAAGGCAGGGGCCCTTTCCCCAGACACACAAGCCATTGTCTCTTCCAGACTGAGGTCACAGCAGCACTTGCAGTGTAGGTCCTCTCCTGTCGAAGATCAGGTATCGAGTGATTGAACAGATAGAAAATGGCGGTCACGTCATTGGCTCCTGGGACCCATAGGGTCCAATGTTAACCAATTCAGAATTGCGCCGCGGTCTTCGATCGCCTACCGCGACGGTGTACAACGCCAGCGCAGTTACCTCACAGCCCATTGTCCCACTTTACAGGTCAGGCAGCTGCCATTTCAGGGGCCCATATGGCTTAATTTTTAACTGCGTCACACATACCTAGGCCTTGCCTCAACACTCATACATGCAAATTTCGGGTTATGAATCATGTTCTGTGTAAGCTGTGGGTACATACATGAGTTGGTTGATTCTGTGCTCGCTGTTGTCCTTCATAGGCACCGTCCGCTGGGACATGTGAGGAGATGGCGGCATCCTCAGGTAGACCTGTTGACAATGGAGGAAAGACATGTGATCGTCACCTACAGACTTGATCGTGCCACAATCCTGGAACTGTGTGCCCAGTTGGAGCCATACCTGATGTCAGCTATCCGCCATCCCACAGGAATCCCCCCTGTAGTGCAGGTGCTGTCAGTACTCCATTTCCTTGCAAGTGGGTCTTTTCAAACAACAGTGGTCATAGCATCAGCGATGTCCCAGCCCATGTTTTCCAATGTGTTGTCCAGAGTGTTGTCTGCCATGCTGAAACACATGCGCAGCTGCATCGTTTTCCCTCAGGTGGAGGATTTGCCTACAGTGAAAGGTGATTTCTATGCCCTGGGACATATATCCAACATCATAGGTGCCATTGATGGGACACATGTGGCTTTGGTACCCCCCCGCATAAGTGAACAGGTGTACAGACACCGGAAGAGTTATCATTCGATGAATGTGCAGATGGTGTGTTTGGCAGACCAGTACATCTCCCATGTGAATGCCAAATTCCCTGGCTCAGTGCATGACACCTACATCCTGTGGAATAGCAGCATCCCTTATGTGATGGGTCAACTCCAGAGACACCGTGTGTGGCTATGAGGTGAGCACCTGGAAGCAAGTCAGTGGGAATGGTTGTCTGGGGATATCCCTACAGGTTAGTGTGTGTCTAACAGTTGTCCCTCGCCATTTGCGGGTGACTTTGGCTACCCAAACCTGTCATGGCTACTGACCCCAGTGAGGAATCAAAGGACAAGGGCAGAGGAACGCTACAATGAGGCCCATGGGCGAACTAGGAGGATTATAGAGCGGACCTTCGGCCTCCTGAAGGCCAGGTTCAGGTGCCTTCATATGACAGGTGGATCCCTATTCTACTCACCAAAGAAGGTGTGCCAGATCATCGTGGCCTGCTGTATGCTTCACAACTTAGCTTTGAGACGACAGGTGCCTTTTCTGCAGGAGGATGGTCCAGATGGAGGTGTTGTGGCAGCTGTGGAGCCTGTGGACAGCGAAGACGAGGAAGCAGAAGAAGAGGACGTCGACAACAGGGACTCTGTGATCCTGCAATACTTCCAGTGAGACACAGGTAAGAATACAAACCTGACTACTACATGTACTTTAACACTACTACCTCTCTCCTGTCTGTCCTTTTCACCCAGTGTATGGTCACTGAGTTGTCACTTTCCCTTACCATTTCACAGATGTGGGTCCCACTGTGTGACATCTGCTTTGTTTCCTCATGGACTAGAGCTGTGTGACATAGTTATGTTGACATTACAATTGAAAGAGCATTTTGACACTGTAATTGCTAATACACTATTTCGAAATCACAGACAGACTCCAGATTGTTTTGTGCTTTAAGGGTGTTTATTTAAGAGCTCTATATTGGAGGGTGCTGTAAAATGGTGAGGGGTGATGGTGGAGGAATGTCCATGGCAGAGTCCAGTCTATTAGTCTCACAGGTGCATTGCCCAAATGGGCATGGGAAGAGGAGCTGGGGCAGTTTAAGGATGGACAGGGTGATAAGGTGGGACAGAAGGATGACAATCAGGGTGGTCTCATTTCTTGGCGGGAGTCTTGGCTTCGCTGGATCTCAGGGACCGTTTGCGGGGTGGTTCTCCCTCTGCAGGGGGTGGGGTACTGGTGTGGTGGTCCTGTGGCGGTGTCTCCTGTCCCCTAGCGCCTGCAGAGGTGGTGGGCAGTTCATCATCCAGGCTAGTGTCAGGGGCCCCTTGTTGTGCCACAGTGTCCCTCCTGTTGTTGAGTACTTCCTTCAGCACCCCTATGATGGTGCCCAGGGTGGAATTGATGGATCTGAGTTCCTCCCTGAAGCCCAAATACTGTTCCTCCTGCAGCTGCTGGGTCTCCTGAAACTTGGCCAGTACCGTTGCCATCGTCTCCTGGGAATGGTGGTAGGCTCCCATGATGGAGGAGAGGGCCTCGTGGAGAGTGGGTTCCCTGGGCCTGTCCTCCCCCTGTCGCACAGCAGCCCTCCCAGTTCCCCTGTGTTCCTGGGCCTCCGTCCCCTGGACAGTGTGCCCACTGCCACTCAACCTAGGTCCCTGTTGTTGTTGGGGTGTTGGGTTAGCCTGGGTTCCCTGTAGTGGTGGACACACTGCTGCTTGACGTGTCCTGGGGACAGGGGTATGGGCCCGCTGGGTGGGTGCTGTGCTGGTGTTTCCTGACGGGGGAAGCTCTGTGGTGGCCCTTGACTGTGTCAGGGGAACCGACTGTCCAGAGGTCCCAGATGGGCCGGGCTGGTCATCTAGATTCAGTTGGACAGAGCTTCTGTCATCACTGTGGGCCTCTTCTGTTGGTGGTGTGGACATGTGTGGACCCTCCTGTCCGGTGACGTTGGGTAGGGGTCGTGCAGGGGTATAAAAGGATGTTTATTACATCTATGTGTGCCATGGTGTGCAATGGTTGGGTGACCGTGTACCCCAGTGCTTGCATTCCTGTGTGGGACCTTGTGATAACATGCAAGTAGGGTGGGGGATGTAATAGTTAAGAGTTGACTTACCAGAGTCCATTCCTCCATCTACTCCTGCGAGGCCCTCAGGATGCAAAATCACCAGGACTTGCTCCTCCCATGTTGTTAGTTGTGGGGGTCCGCCGCCAGTCCGCTGAACCGCAAGGTGGTGTCTTGAGACCACGGAACGCACCTTCCCCCGTAGGTCGTTCCACCTCTTCCTGATGTCATCCCTATTTCTTGGGTGCTGTCCCACTGCGTTAACCCTGTCCACTATTCTTCGCCATAGCTCCATCTTCCTAGCTGTGGAGGTGTGCTGCACCTGTGATCTGAATAGCTGTGACTCTACCCGGACGATTTCCTCCACCATGACCCTGAGCTCCTCCTCAGAGAACCTGGGGTGTCTTTGCTGTGCCATGGGGTGGTGTGGGTGATGTGTGGGGTGGTGTGTGTAGTGATAAGTGGGGTGATATTTAGTGGTGTGTTGTGTGAGGTGCGTGGAAGTTATGTGGGTGATGGTATTGTGTGCCTGTGGATGCTTGGTAGTAGTTTGTAGTGTCTCTCTCTGGCCTTCTTTTGGTATTTTTGTCGTAGGGGTTTGTGGGTGATGTGGGTGTGTGTTTTATATTGTATTGGATGTGTGGGAGTGGTGTGTGTATGTGTATCAGGTGTGTGTATTTCGAATTGTCCAACGTAGCAGTGTTTTGTAAATGTGTGTGCATTTTGAGCGCGGCGGTGTGTACCACCAATGGAATACCGCGGTTGAAAGACGCGTGGATTCGTGGGTCGTGATAGTGTGGGCATATTTCTGTTGCCGTGACGGTGGAGGTTTTGTTTTCGCCAGTTTATCACTGACCTTTGGTGTGGCGGCCTTGTGTGGGGGTCTGAATTTTGGCGGATTCCGAGCAGTGGGTCATAATGACCGTGGCGGAATTCCACTGCTGCGGCGGTGTATTGACAGTCTTCTGCACGGCGGTAAATGGCTTTCGCTGCCAATGTTGTAATGAGGGCCTATGACTCTAAGCATCGTCATTCTGAAAACATGAACAACCTAAGAATAGACTTAAAATGACTAGGCTTCAAGATGACTGAATACCTGTGAGGGAATCAAGAGAGGTTAAATTAAACTTTCAAATTCAAGTACTTTCTTTTGCATGAGAATCGGGAAACAATCTGAATAAGTTCTGAACCATCACATGAGTCTTTTTTAAGAATACATATCAGGAACACACAACATTACATGTAGAACTCTGGCCTTTCTTGTTCTCTCAAAATGTTGGAACATGAATTGCGCACATTGCAGATTTTCACATAGATAGTAAATAGTAGATAGTAAACACCATAGAAAGATTGTGCACCATGAATAACATAACGTAGATTCAATGAATAAATCACACGACTTGTCAACTCGAGTATTACCAAGTAAATGCCTTGAAATGGTAGCGCACAATGAAATACATGAATTAAACATGAGGAAAGAATCGCGTGTCTTGCCGAACCGAATGCCACCATGTAACTGCCAAGGAATGGTAGCGCACAATGAAATACGAATTAAGCATGAGGAAAGAATCTCGTGTCTTGCCGATTTGAATGCCACCATGTAACTGCCAAGGAATGGTAGCGCACAATGAATAACATGAATTAAACACGAGTAAAGAATTGCGCGTCTTGCTGATTCAAATGCCACCATGTAACTGCCAAGGAATGGTAGTGCACAATGAATAACATGAATTAAGCACGAGGAAAGAATCGCGCGACTTGCTGATTCGAATGCCACAATGTAACTGTCAAGGAATGGTAGTGCACAATGAATAACATGAATTAAGCACGAGGGAAGAATCGCGCGTCTTGCCGATTCGAATGCCACCAAATAACTGTCAAGGAATGGTAGCGTACAATGAATATCAAGGGTTAAATCACTAGAAAGTGAATCGCGCGTCTTGCTGATTCGAAAGCCACCATAAAACTGTCAAGGAATGGTAGCGCACAATGAATATCAAAGGTTAAATCAGTAGAAACAGAATCGCGCGTCTTGCCGATTCAAAGGCCACCATGTAACTGCCAAGGAATGGTAGCGCACAATGAATAACAAGGGTTAAATCACTAGAAAGCGAATTGCGCGTCTTGCCGATTCGAGTAACAGGATGCAAATGCCACAAAACGCCCAAGCGCACATTCACACGCGCAAGAGTAATTTGTTTATCATGCAAGAATTAGGCCCAAGAATTCAATTGTCCTCGTTAACGTGGTCGGGGGCCCAGCCCAACCTCCGTCTTACCACCCTGATCAAGGATCACCAATGTAGTATGAAGGGCAGAGGCCTGGAAGATCAAAGTAGGCCACGGAACAGGAGCTCAGGAAGTTGCTGCTGCTCTGCACCTGGACCTCTGAATAGTGAGCACGTGGAGCTGGGCTGGCTCCCTTGTATAGAGTCTTGGCCAAGCCCACAAACCACACCAAGGCATGCTGCACGGAAAGCGTCTAGAAGGCCCTGGAAATGGACCACACCCTGACACACTCTGAAAGCCTGCAGCAATACATTGCAAATGAACAGTATTTATAAGCACCTTAAAAATAAGGCTTCAGGATTGAACTCTGCAATGCAAATGGTTAAACAACAACATATCAGCACAATGCATAAATTACTAATCTTGATAGTGCTCGGTTTTTGAATTCTAGTCACCAATAGAGCGCGCACTGCCCTGGTGTTGACACTACTCCCCTCTCCCAGACGCGCTCTAGGGCCTGGTTTGTCTGGATTGAGACGATGAAAGCGTCTCACAAGTACTGGAGCATGAATATCAGATTCGGAAACCCATGAGTTACTTTCAGGGCCGTAACCTTTCCATGAGATTAAGTACCACAGGTTACGCCCTCTCAGTTTAGAATCCAACACTTTCTTGACTTCGTATTCTTCTTCCCCCTGTACTAGAACAGGAGCTGGGTGAGGGCGGACCTTCTGGACTGCCTTTTTCAAGAGGGAAGTGTGGAACACTGGATGAATCCGTAATGATCTTGGCAATTGCAGTTTATAGGTCACAGGATTGATTTGCTGAAGGACAGTGTAAGGACCTATGAATTTGGGGTTGAACATGTGCTTCTTGTGGAAGTCTATATGTTTGGTGGAAAGCCACACTTTGTCACCTGGTTGATACTGCGGTCCCTCACAATGTTTCTTGTCATAATGCTTTTGGTATTTTTGTTTGGCTTTTTCTAAATGCTGCTGAAACAGTTTCTGGGTTTGATGCAAATGTTGAATGGTTTCTGACACAGCTGGAGTAAGAGAACTTTCTTGAGGGATAGTGATGGGCAAGGTGTCAGGATGATAGCCAAACAAACCAAAGAAGGGTGTAACGCCAGTAGAAGTGTGGAATGAATTATTGTAGGCTAACTCAGCTAACCAGAGCATTGATGTCCAAGACTGAAGTGCTTTTTCAGTGTAAGCACGTAGGTATTGCTTCAAAGTCTGATTTAGGGGGTCATTACAACATTGATGGTAAAAGCCGCTTACCGCCGTGCAGAAGACCATCAACACACCGCCGTGGCCGCGGAAATCCGCCACAGCTATTATGACCCACATCCCGAAATCCGACAAAATTCAGACACCCACACAAGTCCGCCACACCAAAGGTCAGTGATAAACTGGCGAAAACAAAACCTCCACCGTCACGCCAACAGAAATACACCCATGCTATCACGACCCACGAATCCACGCGGCGGTCTTTCAACCGCGGTATTCCATTGGCGGTACACACCGCCGCGCTCAAAATACACACACATCTCCAAAACACCACCACATTGGACAATTCGAAAGACACACACCTGAGACACATACACACACCACTCCCACACACTCAATACCATATAAAACACACACCTACATCACCCACAAACCCCTATGACAACAATTGAGAATGAAGCACAGAGAGAGAAACCACCATCCACAAATTAGCAGCCACAGACACTCAACACCAGCACCCACACAACTTCCACGCACAAAACACCACACACCACTACATATCACCACACTTTTCACCACATACACCACCCCACACATCACATACACCACCCCATGGCACGGCAAAGACCCCCCAGGTTCTCTGAGGAGGAGCTCAGGGTCATGGTGGAAGAAATCGTACGGGTAGAGCCACAGCTATTTGTCTCACAGGTGCAGCACACCTCCAAAGCTAGGAAGATGGAGCTATGGCAAAGAATAGTCGACAGCGTCAACGCAGTGGGACAGCACCCAAGAAATCGGGACGACATCAGGAAGAGGTGGAACGACCTACGGGGGAAGGTGTGTTCCGTGGTCTCCAGACACAACATCGTGGTACAGCGGAATAGCGGCGGACCCCCACCTCCTCCCCCACAACTAACAACATGGGAGGAGCAGGTCTTGACTATTCTGTATCCTGAGGGCCTCGCAGGAGTCGGTGGAGGAATGGTCTCTGGTAAGTCAAATCTTAACTATCATATCCCCCACCCTACCTGCATGCTATCACATACCCCCACCCTCGCCCCCACCCCTATCACTCAAACTCCTCATAAATGTACCAATATCACAAATCACCCATCCCAACACCAAGCCCTGCATGCAAAAACAAAGCATGGACACCCATTACTAAAGCATGCCCACTGCACATACCCATAACACCCCCCTCAACCATCATCACACAAGCCCACACACAGGAATGCTAGCACTGGGGTACACGGTCACCCACCCATTGCACACCACGAAACACACAGATGCAATAATCATGCCTTTCCATCCCTGCAGGACCACTACCCAACGACACCAGACAGGAGGGTCCAGACATCTCCACCCCACCCACACAAGAGGCCCACAGTGATGACAGCAGCTCTGTCCACCTGGATCTAGATGACCAGCCCGGACCATCGTGGGCCTCGGGACAGTCGGTTCCCCTCACACAGGCACAGCCCACCACAGACCTTCCACCCTCTGGTAACACCAGCACAGCATCCACCCAGCGGGCCCATACCTCCGTCCCCAGATCACGTCAATCAGCTGTGTGTCCACCACTACAGGGAACCCAGGATAACCCACTACTCCAACAACAACAGGGACCTGGGGGCAGTGGCAGTGGGCACACGGTCCAGGGGACAGAGACACAGGAACACAGGGAAACTGGGAGGGCTGCTGTGCGCCAGGGGGCGGACAGGCCTAGGGAACCCACTCTCCATGAGGCCCTCTCCTTCATCTTGGGAGCATACCACCACTCCCAGGAGACGATGGCAACGGTCCTGGCCAAGTTTCAGGAGACACAGCGCCTGCAGGAGGAACACTATTTAGGCTTCAGGGAGGAACTCAGAACCATCAGCACCGCCCTGGGCACCATCGTAGGGGTGCTGAAGGAGATACTGAACACCAGGAGGGACACTGTGGCACTCCAAGGGGCCCCTGACACTAGCCTGGACGATGAACTGCCCACCACCTCCGCCGGCGTAGTGGACAAGAGGCACCGCCACAGGACCACCACACCACAGCACCCCACCCCCTGCAGACGGAGAACCACCCCGCAAGCAGTCCCTGAGAACCAGGAACAAGACAGAGCACGATGCCAAGACCCCCGCCAAGAAATAAGACCACCCTGATTGTCATTCTACTGTCCCACTTTGTAACCCTGTCCATATTGGAACTGCCCCAGCTCCACTTCCTATGCCCATATGGGCAATGCACCTGTGAGACTAATAGACTGGTCTCTGCCATGGACATTCCTCCACCTTCACCCCTCACCATTTTACAACCCCCCTCCAATATTTAGCACTGCAATAAACACCCTTGAAGCACAAAACAACCTGGAGTCAGTCTGTGATTTTGAAAATGTGTATTAGCAATGACAGTGACAAAATGCATTCTCAAATGTAATGTCAACATACCTATGTCACACATCTCAAGTCCATGAGGAATCCAAGCAGATGACACACGTTGGAAACCATACCTGTGAAACCGTAATGGAAATGTACAACTCAGTTACCATATACTGGTTGAAATCGACAGACAGGATAGAGGTAGAAGTGTGAAAGTACTTGTAGTAGGCAGGAATGTATTCTCACCTGTGTGTCACTGGAAATATTGCTGGATAACTGACTCCCTGTTGTCAATGTCTTCTTCCTCTGCTTCCTCCTCATCACTGTCCACAGGCTCCACAGCTGCCACAACACCGTCATCTGGACCATTCTCCTGCAGAAAAGGCACCTGTCGACGCAAAGCCAAATTGTGAAGCATACAGCAGGCCACGATGATCTGGCACACCTTCCTTGGTGAGTAGAATAAGGATCCACCTGTCATATGGAGGCACCTGAACCTGGCCTTCAGGAGGCCGAAGATGCGTTTGATCACCCTCCTAGTCCGCCCATGGGCCTCATTGTAGCGTTCCTCTACCCTGGTCCTGGGATCCCTCACTGGGGTCAGTAGCCATGACAGGTTGGGGTAACCAGAGTCCCCTAATAGCCACACTTGGTGCCTCTGGAGTTGACCCATCACATAAGGGATGCTTCTATTCCGCAGAATGTAGGCGTCATGCACTGAGCCAGGGAACATAGCATTTACCTGGGAGATGTACTGGTCTGCCAAACATACCATCTGTACATTCATGGAATGATAACTCTTCCGGTTCCTGTACACCTGTTCACTCCTGTGGGGGGGGTGGGGGAACCAGAGCTACATGGGTCCCATCAATGGCATCTATGATTTTGGGGATATGTCCAAGGGCATAGAAGTCACCTTTCACTGTAGGCAAATCCTCCACTTGAGGGAAAACGATGTAGCTCCGCATGTGTTTCAGCAGGGCAGACAACACTCTGGACAACACGTTGGAAAACATAGGCTGGGACATCCCTGATGCCATGGCCACTGTTGTTTGAAATGACCCACTTGCAAGGAAATGGAGCACTGATAGCACCTGCACTTGAGGGGGGATTCCTGTGGGATGGCGGATTGCTGACATCAGGTCAGGCTCCAACTGGGCACACAGTTCCTGGATTGTGGCACGGTCAAACCTGTAGGTGATGATTAAATGTCGCTCCTCTATTGTCAACAGGTCCACCAGCGGTCGGTACACCGGAGGATTCCGTCATCTCCTCACATGTCCCAGCGGACGGTGCCTAGGAAGGACAACAGCGACCACAGAGTCAAACAACTCAGAGGTATGTACTCACAGTCTACACAGAACACGAATCATAATCCAATATGTTGCCTGTATGTGTGTTGAGTCTAGGCCTAGGTATGTGTGACGCACTTAAAAATGAACCCATATGGGCCCCTGAAATGGCGGCTGCCTAACCTCTAAACTGGGACAATGGGATGTGAGGTAACTGCGCTGGCGTTGTACACCGTTGCGGTAGGCAGTCAAAGACCGCGGCGCAATGCTGCATTGGTTAACATTGGACCCTATGAGTCCCAGGAGCCAATGACGAAGTGCACCGGCGGTGATGGTACGCACCGCCACGGACGTGACCGCCATTTTCTATCTGTTCAATCATTCGATACCTGATCTTCGACAGGAGAGGACCTACACTGCAAGTGCTGCAGTGACCTCGGTCTGGAAGAGACAATGGCTCGTGCTTCTGGGGAAAGGGCCTCTGCCTTCACTGCACAGGAGTTGGAGAAGCTCGTGGACGGGGTCCTCCCCCAGTACACGCTACTCTACGGCCCTCCAGACAAACAGGTAAGTACACAGGGAGCACGTTGTATGGGCTATGCCTGAGTGGAGAGGGCTGGTTGTAAGAATGAAGGGGGCACAGTTCTGCGTGCATGAAGGACTGTGAATGCATGTGCCACATGGCAAGGGTAGGGATGTGGGCCACTCACTTCGACGGTGCAGTTGCTAATGACTTCTCTTCTACTCATGTACATTTCATTTAGGTCAGCGCCCACCAGAAGAAGGATATTTGGCGTGCCATCGCCAAGGACGTCCGGACCCTGGGGGTCCACCACAGATGGAGCACCCACTGCCGTAAAAGATGGGAGGACATTCGCCACTGGAGCAAGAAGACGGCGGAGGCTCAGCTGGGGATGGCCTCCCAACGTCCCCCTGATGTTCTGGATCCTGGCGGTGGCCTACCCTGAGTTGGTTGGGCGCTTGAGGGCATCACAGCAGACACAAGGGGGTGAGTACAACATCATTCTGCGGACTTTGCGCGCAGTGAAGGTGTCTGGGTGGGGTAGGAGGGCTGTGGGTTCCCCTAGGCTAGGGCGAGTTCCGTAGGCTAGGCCCCTCCGTAATGCAGGCCATGGGGCACTCCTCCCCACCTCTGTAGAGTGCCAAGTACAGGTATACATGCCCCTGTGTCATCTATGTGTGCAGATGTCGACCATAGCCATGTAGGCCATATCCCAGGAACTGCATCTGTAGAGCCCAACAGCGCGGCGTAGTGCAGGAGGCTGCTGTGTCTGTATTGCCCGCCAACGGTAGCGGTAAGCCATGCACTCAACCTGCCTTTCTTCTGTCCCCCCCCCCTTTTTGTGGTCTCCCTGTTCATGTGTGCATCAGCATCATCAGGCGGAGGTACAGTGGCACCGGAGCACGAGGGAGCTGCATCCCACATGGCCATGGAGGGCCACACAACGGACTCGGAATACACCAGTGGGACGGAGGGCGAGGGGAGCTTCACGCACGTCACAGGATCTGCAACCAGCGACACAGACTCGTCCTCCGATGGGAGCTCCCTTGTGGTGGCGGCAAAATCTGTGCCCCCCACTTCTACAGGAACAGCCGCCATCCCCCCTACCAGCACCGCCCTCCCAGCAGCCCCTCAGCCTTCGCCCCGTGCCCGCTCACCCAGGAGGGTGGTCATCACCTTCGCCCCAGGCACCTCAGCCCCTGTCACCTCTGCTGCCCTCAGTGAGGAGGCCATTGACCTCCTCAGGTCACTCACTGTTGGGCAGTCTACCATTTTGAATGCCATCCAGGGTGTTGAAAGGGAATTGCAATACACAAATGCATTCCTGGAGGGCATTCATTCTGGTCAGGCTGCCCTTCATCGAACCCTGCAAACTCTGGCCTCAGCACTGATGGCAGCCATTGTCCCTGTGTCTAGCCTCCCCCCTCCAACTTCCTCCACCCAGACCCAATCCCCTGTACCCCAGCCTATCCAAAGCACACCATCAGACCAGCATGCACACACCTCACAACACAAGGGAAGCTCAGGCAAACATAAGCACCACACATCCACCAGGCACTCACGCAAGCATCACACACATACAGACACACCAACATCCACTGCCTCCACTGTGTCCCCCTCCTCCTCGTCTCCCTCCTTCCTCCCAGTCTCGTCTACACTCTCACCTGCATGCACTACCACTACAGCCACTAGGTCCCGCACCAGCACACCCACCACCACACCCCGCTCATGTGCAGTCACCACCCCCACTACCATTTACACGTCCCCTGTGTCCTCTCCCAGTTCGTCTGTGACGCCCCCTCCCAAAGTACACAAACGCAGGCACACACCCACCCAGCATACATTCACCTCACAACAGCCTCCAGCGCATGCACCTGCACCCAAAGCCACAAAAGTTACACCTCCTACAACCACCTCCTCTTCCTCCACTCCCAGACCCCCTCCAGCTATCCGTCCCAGTGCTCCTAAGAAACCTTTCCTGACCAAGCTTGACCTCTTTCCCACCCCCCCCTCCAATTCATAGGTCCCGTACTAGCACCTCAGCCGAAAAATCTCCGGGACCAATGGTGCCTATTGTTACAGGTGTGTGGAGTGCACCGGGCACCAGGGCAGCCAGTGTGACACGGATCCACAGCACAGCCAGTCCCCCCTGTGAAGCACCAGAATTTGGCAGTGCCTGGCGGGAGAGGGGGAAGACTCCAGCCAGCAAAGCCGCTCACAAGGGTCCGCGGGGGAGTATCCACTCAGCTGTGACTCATCCCAAGGTGGGGAAGGGGCAGAAGAAATCGCCAAAGTCTGGGAGGAGCAGCACGGTGGAGAAGTCCGCCATCATCCCCGCTGCCCAGGAGGCGACCGCCAGCCCAATCGTCACTGGCCAGGAGGCCACCGCCAGAGTCAGTGCCCAGGAGGGCAGCCCGATCGTCAGTGGACAGGAGGCCACCGCCAGAGTCAGTGCCCAGGAGGGCAGCCCGATCGTCACTGGCCAGGAGGCCACCGCCAGAGTCAGTGCCCAGGAGGCCACCGACAGCCACAGCCCAGCTGCCCCGGAGGGCCCCGGCAGCCACAGCCCAGCTGCCCAATGAAGGACCGCCAGCCCCAGCCCAGCTGGGGAATGAAGGACCGCCATGGCAAGCACCGCTGAACAGGGCAAGTACTGCTGAACAGGGCAGAAACTGCAAACTAAAGCACCGCTGAACAGGGCAAAGACTGCCATGGCAAGCTCCGCTGAACAGGGCAAGCACCGCTGAACAGGGCACAGACCGCCATGGCAAGCACCGATGAACAGGGCAAAGAGCGCCATGCCAAGCACCTCTGAACAGGTCAGAAACTTCAAACTCAAGCACCGCTGAACAAGGCAAAGACCGCCATGGCAAGCTCTACTGAACAGGGCAAGTACCGCTGAACAGGGCAGAGACCGCCATGGCAAGCACAGCTGAACAGGGCAAAGACCGCCATGGCAAGCACCGCTCAACAGGTCAGAAACTGCAAACTCAAGCACCGCTGAACAGGGCAAAGACCGCCATGACTAGCACCGCTGAACAGGGCAAGCACCGCTGAACAGGGCAAGCACTGCCGAACAGGGCAAGCACCGACGAACAGGGCAAGGACCGCCAACTCAAGCACCGCTAGCCCATGAGCGGCAAGGGCAGTGACGCAACTGGGACCGTCACGGGGTGAGTGATGCACTCTGGGCACCAGTCCCCCTCCAGAACCAGTGGAGACATGCATCCACTCAGTCTGTCCTGCACAGGATGAAGCACTCTGGGCACCAGTCCCCCTCCAGAACCAGTGGAAACATGCATCCACTCCGTCTGTCCTGCACAGGATGAAGCACTCTGGGCACCAGTCCCCCTCCAGAACCATTGGAGACATGCATCCACTCCGTCTGTCCTGCACAGGATGAAGCACTCTGGGCACCAGTCCCCCTCCAGAACCAGTGGAGACTCTTATCCACTTGAGAGACTGTGGCTTTGCACTCCCCAGGATGGTACAGTGGGCAAACCACCCACTGTAGAGACTTGAGAGACTGTGGCTTTGCACTCCCCAGGATGGTACAGTGGGCAAACCACCCACTGTAGAGACTTGAGAGACTGTGGCTTTGCACTCCCCAGGATGGTACAGTGGGCAAACCACCCACTGTAGAGACTTGAAAGACTTTGGCTTTGCACTCCCCAGGATACATCAATGGGCATGGAGCCCCCTGGCGTGGTGCACTCATCTGGCTGAGGTGCCCCCTTTTCCTTCCCCCTGAGGTGCCTGTTGTATTTGTATCTGATGCCCCAGCAGTGTTCTTTCCGTTTTGAGCAGGTATCTGTTGAGGGCCTCGCCCATGCATTTTGGGCCCAGTGGTCCACGGACAATGACTTGTGCATTACCTGCACTACTAATCGTGATGTATATATTTTGAATGTGTATATATTTCTGTATATATGAGCTTACTGTATTTGGATACATTACAATGGTTCAAGTAATTTGGTTTTGTCTTTGGATTCTTCCGGCGGGGTAGTGGGTTGTTCCTGTGATGTTTGGAAATGCATTGGTGTGTGTGTTGTAGTGTGCGAGGGTCGGGTTGAGGGTGGGGGTGTTGCGTGTGTGTGTCCCTGACTATTGACTCCCCCATCCCCTATGTCGTAGGTGCAGTACTCACCGCTGTCTTCGGCGCCGCCGTTGCTGGTGTTCGTAGAGGAGCAGGTAGACAAGCGCAGGGAGTATTTGGAGTTCGGGCTCCATGGTGGCCTCCTTCCTTGTGGAGTGTGTTCAGGTGAGCGTTTTCCCATTGCAAAAGCTGTTTCCGCCATGTTTTTATCCATGTGAATCCGCCCCGGAAAAGGTGGCAGATTGGTGTGTTGTGATACTGTGGGCGGTACTTTGTCTTCTGCCTGTCTGTTGGCGGTGACCGCCGCGCTGCTTGTCTGTACCGCTGTGGCGGTCGGAGTGTTAAAGTGTCTGTCTATGTTGGTGGTTGGAGGGATGGGGGTGGTGGGAAAGAGGTCAACGTTGCTCAGGAAAAGTTTCTGACGAACACTGGGATGGGTAGCTGGAGGGGGTCTGGGAGTGGAGGAAGAGGAGGTGGTTGTAGGAGGTGTAACTTTAGATGATTTGGGTGCAGGTGCATGTTCTGGAGGCTTTCGTGAGGTAGTTGGATGTTGGGTGTGTGTGTGCCCGCGTTTGTGTACTTTGGGAGGGGGCGTCACAGACACACTGGGAGAGGACACAAGGGACGTGTAAATGGTAGTGGGGGTGGTGAGTGCAGGTGAGCGGGGTGTGGTGCTGGGTGTTCTGGTGCGAGTCCTAGGGGCTGTAGATGTAGTGCATGCAGGTGAGAGTGTAGACAACACTGGGAGGGAGGAGGGAGACGACGAGGAGGGGGACACAGTGGAGGCAGTGGATGTTGCTGTGTCTGTATGTGGGTGATGCTTGTGTGAGTGCCTGTGGGATGTGTGGTACCTATGTTTGCCAGAGCCACTTTTGTGTGTTGAGGTGTGTGCATGCTGGTCTGATGGTGTGCTTGGGATAGGCTGGGGTACCAGGGATTGGGTCTGGGTGGAGGAAGTTGGAGGGGGGAGGCTAGACACAGGGACAATGGCTGCCAGCAGTGCTGAGGCCAGAGATTTCAGGGTTCGATGAAGGGCAGCCTGACCAGAATGAATGCCCTCCAGGAATGCATTACTGTGTTGCAACTCCCTTTCTACACCCTGGATGGCATTCCCAATGGTAGACTGCCCAACAGTAAGTGCCCTGAGGAGGTCAATGGCTAACTGTTTACTTACTTGATTTTGGTTTGTATTTATATTTTGTGTAGTTTACTTACCTCCTAAGGGAGTATATCATCTGAGATATTTGTGGCACATTGTCACTAAAATAAAGTACCTTTATTTTTAGTAACTCTGAGTATTGTGTTTCTTATGATATAGTGCTATATGACATAAGTGGTGTAGTAGGAGCTTTGCATGTCTCCTAGTTCAGCCTAAGCTGCTCTGCTATAGCTACCTCTATCAGCCTAAGCTGTTAGAATACTACTAACTACTAATAAGGGATAATTGGACCTGGCACAAGGTGTAAGTACCATCAGGTACCCACTACAAGCCAGGCCAGCCTCCTACATTGGTGGTGCAGTGGTGGGATAAGTACTTGTAACTGCTTTACCACTTTGTCATTGGTGCTTTTCATAAGAAAAATGTATACCAAATATTTTAAAATATATACAGTTAACCTAAACAGTTTAACTTTATTTCTACAAACTTTCTAAAAAGGTTTCAGAAAAGTTTTCAAAAGTTTTCAAAAGTTTGAAAAAGTTTTTCCCTTTTCTCTAAACGTTTCTAAACTTTTTTCTCTCTGTCCTAAACCCTTTCTAACTATCATGTCTGCAGTAGAAATTACTCCCACAGTTGTCCAGGCAATCTATGGTAGTTTACACTTTAAAAGTTTGAGGGGTATCTGCATAGAAAGAGGTTTAAGCATTGGTAAGAACCCTACCAAAGATCTTCTCCTTAGCCTTCTCCTAGAAAGTGACCAGAACCAGTCAGGCCCACCCCAGGAACAGGAGGTAGAGGATGGGGGTACCCAGCAAGACCCAGAGGAGTCCCTTGAGGATGCTGGGGAGAGTTCATCCAAAGACCTGCCAGCTAACAGGCCTTCTATTGACACTGGTAGTGGAAGGGGGTCACACACTAGTAGGGCACCTTTCACTCCAAAAGGGCAGGTTAATAGAGTCCAGCCAGTTAGAGACAGGTCTCACTCTGTCAATTCCCACATTTCTTCTGTGTCTCAGAATTCCCAAACCTCCCACCCTGAGGATAACTTAATGGAAAGGGAACTCAGAAAGCTGAGGTTGGAAGAGGCCAGGCTGAAGTTAAGACAGCAGCAGCTGGCTTTAGACAGGGAATCTCTAGATGTAGAGAGGGAAAGGCAGAGGCTGGGGTTAGTTCCTCATGGTGGCAGCAGCAGTGTTTTTGATAGCAATCCTGTAGGAGAACAAGATTCCAGAAACCTTCAGAAGACAGTCCCCCCTTACAAGGAGGGGGATGACATTAACACGTGCTTTGCTGCTCTTGAGAGGGCTTGGATGGTACAGTTGGTCCCTCAAAGGCAGTGGGCTGCTATCTTGGGGCTATCTTTCACTGGTAAGGGTAGGGATAGGCTCCTTACTGTCAGAGAAAGTGATGCTTATAATTACAAAGTTTTGAAGGATGCACTCTTGGATGGATTTGGCTTAACCACTGAACAATACAGGATAAAGTTCAGAGAGACCAAAAAGGAGTCTTCACAAGACTGGGTTGATTTCATTGACCATTCAGTGAAGGCCTTGGAGGGGTGGCTACATGGCAGTAAAGTTACTGATTATGACAGCCTGTATAACTTGATCCTGAGAGAGCATATTCTTAATAATTGTGTGTCTGATTTGTTGCACCAGTACTTGGTGGACTCTGATCTGACCTCTCCCCAAGAATTGGGAAAGAAGGCAGACAAATGGGTCAGAACAAGAGTGAACAGAAAAGTTCATACCGGAGTTGACAAGGAAGGCAAGAAGAAGGATGGTAAGTCTTCTGACAAGGGTGGAGACAAAGATAAAAAAACATTCTGAGTCTTCATCAGGCCCACAAAATCCTCTGGGGGTGGTGGGTCCAAATCCTCTTCCCACAATCAAAAGAAGCCATGCTGTTATTTATGTAAGAGTAAAGGCCATTGGGCAAGTGATTCCACTTGTGTAGGATGCTGGCCTGGCTTGTAGTGGGTACCAAGGGGTACTTACACTCTGTGCCAGGTCCAGTTATCCCTTATTAGTGTAGAAGAGGTGTTTCTAGCAGCTTAGGCTGATAGAAGGTAGCTATAGCAGAGCAGCTTAGGCTGATCTAGGAGACATGCAAAGCTCCTACTATACCACTGGTGTCATATGCACAATATCATAAGAAAACACAATACACAGATATACTAAAAATAAAGGTACTTTATTTTTATGACAATATGCCAAAAGTATCTCAGTGAGTACCCTCAGTATGAGGATGCCAAATATACACAAGATATATGTACACAATACCAAAAATATGCAGTAATAGCAAAAGGAAGTAATGCAAGCAGTGTAAAGTTACAGTAGATTGCAATAGGAGCACATAGGTATAGGGGCAACACAAACCATATACTCCAAAAGTGGAATGCGAACCACGAATGGACCCCAAACCTATGTGAGCTTGTAGAGGGTCGCTGGGACTGCAAGAAAAAATAGCCCACCCCAAGACCCTGTAAGGTAGGTGTAAAGTGCACCTACAACCCCCAGAGAGCACAGAAGTCGTGATAGGGGGATTCTGCAAGGAAGACCAACACCAGCAATGCAACAACAGTGGATTTCCGGACCTGAGTACCTGCAAGACAAGGGGACTAAGTCCAAGAGTTGCGACAGTGTCGAGAGTGGGCAGATGCCCAGGAAATGCCAGCTGAGGGTGCATTGAAGCTGCCACCAGATGGAAGAACCTTTATGTTCTGCAAGAACGAAGAGGACTAGGAGCTTCCCCTTTGGAGGATGGATGTCCCACGTCGTGAAGAAGCTTACAGAGGTGTTCCCATGCAGAAAGACTGCAAACAAGCCTTGCTAGCTGCAAGGGTCACGTTTAGGGTTTTTGGATGCTTCTGTGGCCCAGGAGGAAACAGGATGTCGCCACTTGGATGAGGAGACAGAGGGGGTGCCAAGCAAGTCAGGGAGCCCTCACAGAAGCAGGCAGCACCCGCAGAAGTACCAGCACTTGGAAGAGGAGTGAACCGGAGTCCACCCGAAGTCAGAAAAGGGAGTCCCACGACGCCGGAGGACAACTCAGAAGGTTGTGCACTGCAGGTTAGAGTGTCGGGGACCCAGGCTTGGCTGTGCGTGAAGGAAATCCTGGAAGAGTGCACAGGAGCCGGAGCAGTTGCAAATCATGCGGTACCCAGCAATGCAGTCTGGCGTGGGGAGGCAAGGACTTACCTCCGCCAAACTTGGACTGAAGAGTCACTGGACTGTGGGAGTCACTTGGACAGAGTTGCTGAGTTCCAGAGACCACGCTCATCGTGCTGAGAGGGGACCCAGAGGACCGGTGATGCAGTCTTTTGTTGCCTGCGGTTGCAGGGGGAAGATTCCGTCGACCCATGGGAGATTTCTTCAGAGCTCCTGCTGCAAGAAGGAGGCAGGCTACCCCCAGAGCATGCACCACCAGGAAACAGTCGACAAAGCCGGCAGGATGAAGCGATACAAGGTTGCAGTAGTCGTCTTTGCTACTTTGTTGCGGTTTTGCAGGCACCTGAGCAGTCAGCGGTCGATCCTTTGGCAGAAGGTGAAGAGAGAGATGCAGAGGAACTCTGGTGAGCTCTTGCATTCGGTATCTGAAGAATTCCCCAAAGCAGAGACCCTAAATAGCCAGAAAAGGAGGTTTGGCTACTTAGGAAGGAGGATAGGCTAGTAAGAAAGGTAAGAGCCTATCAGAAGGAGTCTCTGACGTCACCTTCTGGCCCTGGCCACTCAGAGCAGTCCAGTGTGCCAGCACACCTCTGTATCCAAGATGACAGAGGTCTGGGGCACGCTGGAGGAGCTCTGGGCACCTCCCCTGGGAGGTGCAGGTCAGGGCAGTGGTCACTCCCCTTTCCTTTGTCCAGTTTTGCGCCAGAGCAGGGCTGGGGGATCCCTGAACCGGTGTAGACTGGCTTATGCAGAGATGGGCACCATCTGTGCCCATCAAAGCATTTCCAGAGGCTGGGGGAGGCTACTCCTCTCCAGCCCTGACACCTTTTTCCAAAGGGAGAGGGTGTAACACCCTCTCTCTGAGGAAGTCCTTTGTTCTGCCTTCCTGGGTCAGGCCTGGCTGGACCCCAGGTGGACAGAAACCTGTCTGAGGGGTTGGCAGTAGCAGCAGCTGCAGTGAAACCCCGGGAAAGGCAGTTTGGCAGTACCCGGGTCTGTGCTAGAGACTCGGGGGATCATGGAATTTTCTCCCCAATGCCATCTGGCATTGGGGTGACAATTCCATGATCTTAGACATGTTACATAGCCATGTTCGGAGTTACCATTGTGATGCCATACATAGGTAGTGACCTATGTATAGTGCACGCGTGAAATGGTGTCCCCGCACTCACAAAGTCCGGGGAATTTGCCCTGAACAATGTGGGGGCACCTTGGCTAGTGCCAGGGTGCCCACACACTAAGTAACTTTGCACCCAACCTTCACCAGGTGAAGGTTAGACATATAGGTAACTTATAAGTTACTTAAGTGCAGTGGTAAATGGCTGTGAAATAACGTGGACGTTATTTCACTCAGGCTGCAGTGGCAGGCCTGTGTAATAATTGTCAGAGCTCCCTATGGGTGGCAAAAGAAATGCTGCAGCCCATAGGGATCTCCTGGAACCCCAATACCCTGGGTACCTCAGTACCATATACTAGGGAATTACAAGGGTGTTCTAGTATGCCAATGTGAATTGGTGAAATTGGTCACTAGCCTGTTAATGACAATTTGGAAAGCAGAGAGAGCATAACCACTGAGGTTCTGGTTAGCAGAGCCTCAGTGAGACAGTTAGTCATCACACAGGGAACACATACAGGGCACACTTATGAGCACTGGGGCCCTGGCTGGCAGGGTCCCAGTGACACATACACTAAAACAACATATATACAGTGAAATATGGGGGTAACATGCCAGGTAAGATGGTACTTTCCTACAACTTGTCCCCAAAAAAACGCCAAGGCTCCCACTACCACA
Organism: Pleurodeles waltl; assembly: GCF_031143425.1. Taxonomy (NCBI): domain Eukaryota; kingdom Metazoa; phylum Chordata; class Amphibia; order Caudata; family Salamandridae; genus Pleurodeles; species Pleurodeles waltl. Next base: position 1,532,481,493 of record NC_090447.1, on the reverse strand, counting down.
ACCCCAACTGTATCCTCTAGTGCCCCTAGTAACAGCAGTGGTGGTAGGAAGTCTACTACAAATAGATAATCAAAGGGTGTAGCTGAGCTCACCATTGGTAATGTAGTTGGGGTTGGTCTTGTTAGAGAGACCACAGAGGCTACTTTAGTCTCTGATGGTGGTATTGACTTTGCCACCTTGATTGCCTGTCCCCTTAATATGGCTAAGTACAAGCAACTTCCCTTAATAAATGGTGTTGAGGCTGAGGCCTACAGGGATACAGGAGCCAGTGTCACTATGGTGATTGAGAAACTGGTCCACCCTGATAAACACCTACTTGGTCAGCAGTACCAAGTGACTGATGTTCATAACAACACTCTTAGCCACCACATGGCTGTTGTGAATCTCAACTAGTGGGGTTACTGGTCCAAAGAACTTTGTGGTAGCCACTGATTTACCTGTAGATTGCTTACTAGGCAATGATTTAGAGACATCAGCGTTGGCTGAAGTGGAGTTGGGGGCTCATGCAGCAATGCTGGGCATTCCTGGGCATATCTTTGCTTTGACAAGCGCTCAGGCCAAGAAGCAAAGAGGACAGGGAAACTTGGATCCTGGAACAATGGACCAAGTGCTCACAAAAGCTAAGGGTAGAAAGGGTAAATCCTTGCCCACTTCCCCTCCCTCTCCAGAAGATTCCCCTTTTGAGGAAGAGGAATCCTCTCCCTGTGCAGAACCTACACCAGATGAGCTGGCAGCAGACCCTGCTGAGCTTCTGGGTGCAGGAGGGCATGTTAGGGAAGAGCTGAGTGTGGCACAGCAGACCTGTCCCACACTAGGGGGTTTAAGAAAGCAAGCTGTCAAACAGCAGAATGGCGATGTCACTGATAGCCATAAGGTGTATTGGGAAGACAACCTCCTTTATACTGAGTCAAGGGACCCTAAACCTGGAGCTGCCAGGAGATTGGTTATCCCTTTGCAGTATAGAGAGTTTCTTCTAACTTTGGCACATGACATTCCTTTGGCTGGGCATTTGGCCCAGAGTAAAACTTGGGACAGGCTTGTTCCATTGTTTCACTGGCCTCACATGTCAGAGGGCACTAAAGAATTTTGTCGCTCTTGTGTGACCTGCCAAGCCAGTGGCAAGACTGGTGGCACACCTAAGGCCCCCTTAATTCCACTCCCAGTGGTTGGGTGCCCTTTGAAAGGGTAGGGGTTGACATAGTTGGCCCCTTGACCCTCCAACAGCTTCGGTCAATAGGTTTATCCTTGTGATAGTGGACCATGCCACTAGGTATCCTGAAGCAATTCCCTTAAGGACAACTACAGCCCCTGCAGTGGCAAAGGCCCTCCAGGGAATCTTTTCCAGAGTGGGCTTCCCTAAGGAAGTGGTGTCAGACTGAGGTAGTAACTTCATGTCTGCATACCTCAAAGCTATGTAGAAGGAGTGTGGAATAACTTATAAGTTCACTACTCCTCATCATCCACAGACAAATGGTCTGGTTGAGAGGTTTAATAAAACTCTCAATGGTATGATTATGGGGCTCCCTGAAAAACTCAGAAGGAGATGGATTTTCTTGTTGCCATGCCTCCATGTTGCTTACAGGGAGGTACCCCAAAAAGGAGTGGTCTCTAGCCCCTTTGAACTCCTCTTTGGGCACCCTGTAAGAGGTCCCCTTGAACTTGTGAAGGAGGGTTTGGAACAATCTTTAAAATCTCCTAAGCAAGACATTGTGGACTATGTACTTGGCCTAAGATCCAGAATGACTGAGTACATAAAAAAGGCAAGTTAAAACCTTCATCCCAGCCAAGAGCTCCAAAAGCAATGGGATGACCAGAAGGTTGTCCTGACCCAGTACCACCCAGGACAGAAGGTGTGGGTATTGGAGCCTGTGGCCCCAAAAGCACTACAGGACAAATGGAGTGGGCCCCATCTCATTGTTGAGAAGAAGGGTGATGTTACCTACTTGGTAGACCTGGGCACTGCCAGGAGTCCCCTTAGGGTGCTCCATGTCAACCACCTAAAACCCTACTGTGACAGGGCTGACTTAACCCTGCTCATGGCACCCGATGAGGGACAGGAAGAGGAGAGTGACCCTCTCCCTGATCTCTTCTCCACCACTGAAGCTGATGGCTTTAGCGGAGGGAGTGGTGCTAGCAGATTACCTTACTGCTGAGCAGAAGGACAACTGTGTAAATCTTCTAGGCCAATTTTCTGACCTCTTCTCACTGATACCAGGTACCACTACCTGGTGTGAGCACACAATCAACACTGGAGACCGTTTACCTGTGAAAAGTATGATTTATAGGCAGCCTGACAATGTCAGGGATTGCATAAAACAGGAGGTACAGAAAATGCTGGACTTAGGAGTGATTGAGCCTTCAGAAAGTCCATGGGCTAGCCCAGTGGTGCTTGTCCCAAAACCTCACAGTAAAGATTGTAAAAGAGAAATGAGGTTTTGTGTTGACTACAGAGGTCTCAATCAAGTAACCAAAACTGATGCTCACCCTATACCCAGGGCATATGAGCTAATAGATACACTGGCTTCTGGCAAGTATCTAAGCACTTTTGATTTAACTGCTTGGTATTGGTAGATTAAATTGTCAGAAGATGCTAAACCTAAAACTGCATTTTCCACCATTGGAGGGCACTATCAGTTCACTGTGATGCCCTTTGGTTTGAAGAATGCACCTGCCACTTTTCAGAGGTTGGTGAACAGTCCTGCAAGGTTTGGAAGCTTTTAGTGCAGCATATCTAGATGATATAGCTGTCTTTAGCTCCACCTGGGATGAGCACCTGGTCCACCTATGGAAAGTTTTGGAGGCCCTGCAAAAGGCGGGCCTCACTATCAAGGCTTCAAAGTGTCAGATAGGGCAGGGGAAAGTGGTATATCTTGGCCACCTGGTAGGTGGGGAACAGATTGCACCACTGCAGGGGAAAATCCAGACCATTATGGAATGAGCTCCCCCTACAACTCAAACCCAGATGAGAGCCTTTTTGGCCTCACTGGGTACTATAGGAGGTTCATCAAGAATTATGACTCCATAGCAGCTCCTCTTAATGACCTCACTAGTAAGAAGATGCCTAAAAAGGTATTGTGGACAGCTAGCTGTCAAAAGGCTTTTGATGAGCTCAAACAGGCCATGTGCTCTGCACCTGTCCTAAAAAGCCCTTGTTACTCCAAGAAGTTCATAGTCCGACTGATGCTTCTGAATTATGGGTTGGAGCAGTGCTATCACAGCTTAATACTGAGGGCCAGGATCAACCTGTTGCTTTTATCAGCAGGAGGTTGACCCCTAGAGAAAAGCGTTGGTATGCCATAGAGAGGGAGGCCTTTGCTGTGGTCTGGGCACTGAAAATGTTGAGACCATACCTGTTTGGTACTCACTTTATTGTTCAGACAGACCACAAACCTTTATTATGGCTTAAACAAATGAAAGGTGAAAACCCTAAATTGTTGAGGTGGTCCATCTCCCTACAGGGAATGGACTATACAGTGGAACATAGACCTGGGAGTACCCACCCCAATGCAGATGGACTCTCCAGATATTTCCACTTAGACAATGAAGACTCATCTGGGCAAGGTTAGCCGTATTGTCCCTTGTTTGGGGGGGACGGGGTTGTGTAGGAACGTACAATCTTGCCTGGCATGTTACCCCCATTTTTACTTGTGTGACAGTTTGTTTTTGCCTGTCTCACTGGGATCCTGCTAGCCAGGACCCCAGTGATCATAGTTTGTGGCCTGAATGTGTTCCCTGTGTGGTGCCTAACTGTATCACTGAGGCTCTGATAACCAGAACCTCAGTGCTTATGCCCTCTCTGCTTTTAAAATTGTCACTGCAGGCTAGTGACCATTTTTACCAATTCTGATTGGCACACTTGAACACCCTTATAATTCCCTAGTATATAGTGACTAGGAACCCCGGATATTGGGGTTCCAGGAGATCCCTATGGGCTGCAGCATTTCTTTTGCCACCCATAGGGAGCTCAGACAATTCTTACACAGGACTGCCACTGCAGCCTGAGTGAAATAACGTCCACGTTATTTCACAGCCGTTTTACACTGCACTTAAGTAACTTATAAGTCACCTATATGTCTAACCCTCACTTAGTGAAGGTTAGGTGCAAGGTTATAAGTGTGAGGGCACCCTGGCACTAGCCAAGGTGCCCCCATATTGTTCAGGGCAATGTCCCTGGACTTTGTGAGTGCAGGGACACCATTACACGTGTGCACTACATATAGGTCAATACCTATATGTAGCTTCACAATGGTAACTCCGAATATGGCACTGTAACATGTCTAAGATCATGGAATTGTCCCCCTATGACAAATCTGGTATTGGTGTGCCAATCCCATGCATCCCTGGGGCTCCAGCATGGACCCTGGGTACTGCCAAACTAGCTCTCTGGGGTTTTCACTGCAGCTACTGCTGCTGCCAACCCACAGACAGGCTTCTGCCCTCCTGGGGCTGGACAGCCCAGTCGCAGGAAGGCAAAACAAAGGATTTCCTCTGAGAAAGAGTGTTACACCCCCCCCCCCCCTTTGGAAATAGGTGTTAAGGGCCTGAGAGGAGTAGCCTCTCCTGGCCTCTTGGAACGCTTTGAAGGGCACAGATGGTGCCCTCCTTGCATAAACCAGTCTACACCGGCTCGGGGATCCCCCAGCCCCTGCTCTGGCACGAAACTGGACAAAGGAAAGGGGAGTGACCACTCCCCTGTCCATCACCACCCCAGGGGTGGTGCCCAGAGCTCCTCCAATGTGTCCCAGACCTCTGCCATCTTGAATGCAGAGGTGTGAGGGCACAATGGAGGCCACTGAGTGGCCAGTGCCAGCAGGTGATGTCAGAGACCCCTCCTGATAGGTAGTTACCTTGCTAGGTGGCCAATCCTCCTCTGAGGGCTATTTAGGGTCTCTCCTGTGGGTTTCTCGTCAGATAACGCATGCAAGAGCTCACCAGAGGTCCTCAGCATCTCTCTCTTTGACTTCTGCCATGGATCGACCACTGACTGCTCCAGGACGCCTGCAAAACCGCAACAATGTAGCAAGATGACTACCAGTAACATTGTAGCGCCTAAACCTGCTGGCTTTCTCAACTGTTTCCTGGTGGTGCATGCTCTGAGGGCTGTCTGCCTTCACTCTGCACTGGAAGCCAAGAAGAAATCTCCTGTGGGTCAACAGAATCTTCCCCCGGCTAACGCAGGCACCAAACTTCTGCTTCACTGGTCCTCTGGGTCCCCTCTCATCTCGACGAGCGTGGTCCCTGGAACTCAGGAGCTGGATCCAAGTGACCCTGACAGTCCAGTGATCCTTCTGTCCAAATTTGATGGAGGTAAGTCCTTGCCTCCCCACACCAGACAGTAATCCTGTGTACTGCGTGAACTGCAGCTGCTAGGGCTTCTGTGCACTTTTGCAAGGAATCCTTCGTGCACAGCATAGCCCAGGTCCCCAGCACTCTGTCCTGCATTGCTCAACTCGCTGATTTGACCACCGGCTTGGTGGGACCCTCCTTTGTAGTGTTGAGATGATCGCCATGCTCAGATTTCTTGAACCCCTGTTCAAGTGCTTCTGCAGATGCTGCCTGCTTTTGCGTGGGCTCTCTGTATTGCTGAGTGTCCCCTCTGTCTCTTCCTCCAAAGGGCGACCTCCTGGTCCTTCCTGGGCCCGGGCAGCACCCATTTTTTTCAACAGCAACCTTTGTAGCTAGCAAGGCTTGTTTGTGGTTTGTCTGCGTGGAAACAACTCTGTGTCCTCCAGCGTGCCGTGGGACATCTTCTGTGCAAAGGAGAAGTTCCTGCCATCTTCCGTTGTTGCAGAATCTTCAGCTTCTTCCACCCAGAGGCAGCCATTTTGCACCTTCATCCGGGGTTTAGTGGGCTCCTGCCCCTCCTGGACACTTTCGTGACTCTTGGACTTGGTCCCCTTCCTTTACAGGTGCTCAGGTCCAGGAATCCATCTTCAGTACTTTGCAGTCAGTTGCTGTCTATGCAGAATCTCCTATCACAATTTTAGTGTGTTTCTGGGGCAGTAGGATAACTTTACTTCTACTTTTCAGGGTCTTGAGGTGGGGTATCTTGGACACCTTTAGTGTTTTCTTACACTCCCAGCGACCCTCTACACACTACACTAGGCCTGGGGTCCCTAAGTGGTTCGCATTACACTTTCTTAGTATACGGTTTGTGTTGCCCCTAGGCCTATTGCATCCTATTGTATTTTACAGTGTTTGCACTACTTTTCTAACTGTTTACTTACCTGATTTTGGTTTGTGTATATTTTGTGTATTTTACTTATCACCTAAGGGAGTATATCCTCTGAGATATTTTTGGCACATTGTCACTAAAATAAAGTACCTTTATTTTTAGTAACTCTGAGTATTGTGATTCTTATGATATAGTGCTATATGACATAAGTGGTGTAGTAGGAGCTTTGCATGTCTCCTAGTTCAGCCTAAGCTGCTCTGCTATAGCTACCTCTATCAGCCTAAGCTGCTAGAACAATACTAATCTACTAATAAGGGATAACTGGACCTGGCACAAGGTGTAAGTACCATGAGGAACCCACTATAAGCCAGGCCAGCCTCCTACAGGACACCCTTAGAGTTTTCTTACACTCCCAGCGACTCTCTACACACTACACTAGCATAGGGGTCCCTTCGTGGTTCTAATTCTACTTTCAAAGTATATGGTTTGTGTTGCCCCTTGGCCTATTGTATTCTATTTTATTCTACAGTGTTTGCACTATTTTTTCTAACTGTTTAATTACCTGATTTTGGTTTGTGTGTATATTTTGTGTATTTTACTTACCTCCTAAGGGAGTATATCCTCTGAGATACTTTTGGCATACTGTCACTAAAATAAAGTACCTTTATTTGTAGTAACTCTGAGCATTGTGTTTCTTATGATATAGTGCTATATGATATAAGTGGTATAGTAGGAGCTTTGCATGTCTCATAGTTCAGCCTAAGCTGCTCTGCTATAGCTACCTTCTACCAGCCTAAGCTGCTAGAAACACCTCTTCTACACTAATAAGGGATAACTGGACCTGGCACAAGGTGTAAGTACCATCAGGTACCCACTATAAGCCAGCCAGGTCAGCCTCTTACAGCAGGTGGTTAGTATGGCCAATAGACACAAATGGGTGTCAGGCACGTTATTGAATTCTTCAGGGGGTTTCAAAATTAGCTGGCCAGACTCTCGCTTTGTCTCAGGTCAACACACGGGTATAGCTACAACATACAGTGTGGGTAAACTATGCCAACAGTGGATACAGACTAACATGTTATCCGCAGTTAAGGAACATCTTAACAGTCTTTCTGAAGATATAGACTTGCAGGACTTCTTGTTAGGTCCAAGAAAGCCATGCTCTAAAAGATTAATCTATGCCATGTATAGTGAGATCTGGAAGCTCTCCCAGATAGAATCTGCTGCGCGTTTAAGGCAGAAAGATAAAGAAAATTTTGAAAAGGCTTTAGCTGTTGTCGACAACAGCATCAACACTCTGTCCAACAGGATTTATTTCCTAATGAATATAGTGTCGTCTGCTATGGACATTATTCAGACAGACATGTCCCATTTATACCATGGACAAAGTCAGCTGCATTCCATCATGCAGTATGGTTGGACATTACAAACACTGGAAAACGGCCGTGTTCCATGGAAGTATATTAATGTTAGTGACTTGTTTACTGCTTTTAATTTGTCCAAGGAACAACAGACAATGGCTAAAAGGGACGCAAGTTTCCCCATGCTTCACATAGAAAAGTTAGAGAAGTTGCCTTTTACAATTGCAGAAAGTCCATCAATGGTATGGCTCTTACATGGCATTATACATCTACCCATTTCCACTTTTTGTTTTTTGAAATGCCTGAAACATCTTCTCGTGGGTAGATACAAGTGGCTAGCCAATAGCTATATTAAAGAAGAGTGGGAGTTGCCCTTTGAATATAAATGTTTGAACGGCAAAACAGAGGTCTTTCTTAGCGGCAGTGAATGCGAGACTACTGTTAGTCATTCAATGATCTGCAAACAGGTATTTCTTCATGGCCTTTGCAATGCGGGATCGCAAACCTGGCCTGTTTTCTGAAGGGTACTCCCGTCCCTTTGATTCGATCAGCATTTCATATACTTTCAAATGGAAGTTATGTGGTGCTGAGCGACCAAAGCTGTTGCAGTATGTGGCCAGGAATTGTCTACGAAATTTCAGTCTCTAAGGTCGTTACGTGTTGCAGACATGTCTTATGCCCCTCCACACAAGAGATAACAATACTAGAAATGTGGCCTCACATTGATACTACTAATGTAAATTATGACAAGCTGAGCAGATTAAAGGCGTTACTGTTTAAAAAACAGGTTGCGTTGACATCGGCTAGAGAGATGTAAGCTCTCAGATAGCAAGATCATCAGCTGAGATACAATCCCTGTTAAATACCAAATTCCACAAGCACTTTGGAGAACTGGTATCCCAATTTTCAACGCTTCAAGCACAATGGGGATTGTCCATTTCTTTAAGGCTGTTGGTTCTGGATTCGTGTCCCTCTTCCAGACTGTCTTCAGAGTCACTCCTTCAGCCATCCATTCACTCTTTTCAAGTGTGTTTGACGACTTTCCTTAAATTGTGGCATTAATAGGCAGAATACTACTGCTGTTGGTTCAGATTTGCAGTGGTTGTGCCTTTCCAGCTCAGTGGAGTAATGCAGCCACCACCACCACCCCAGCTGTGCCGTGAACACATGGTTCAGTTCTTTGATGCTCCTTTGCTGGAAGAGTTGGAGCATGACTGGTCATTATCATTCAGAACAGTCCTGTGGTGCGTGCAGCCAGTCTTTCGTTGCGTGTGGTGCCTCTTCGAACATTTGCCTACAGTGTGCCTTGCTGTTACGCCTGTGCCTCCTGTGGACCAAGAACTGTGGATGTTCCCGATGAGGGCTCATTCACGGTCGTGCCTCTTGAGACTAAGCCTGATTCGTGAGGCCACTTGTAAGCCAACTTTGGTGAACATTCTGGCTCTCTTTGGCCCTGTGGAGAGTGCCGCCCTTGCAGGAGGTCCTGCACAAGAGACTGATACCCACTACTGCTCCGTGGATCCATCTGCCTATCCTGTCATCTATCTCAGTGGTTCCCAACCTGTGGTCCGGGGACCCAAGGGGTCCGCAAAGCCTCCTCAGGGGGTCCGCGACTGCTTAGAAAATGAAATAATATTAACAGATTAGGTCCCCAGTTTACAGTAACGTCTCAGTGGTGGGTCCCAGAATTCCAATAAGGATTCAGTGGGGGTCCCCAGGTTCCAATAATGGTCCACAGAAGTCAAAAGGTTAGGAACCACTGATCTATCTAACATCTGATGACGTGGCCTCCTCTGAGGGCCTTTTAGACACTCTTAAAGATCATGACTACTGTTAAATAGATTCGATGATTGGCTTATCCCACCAAATTCAAAGCTTGACTTTTAACTTTGACCTGCTGTGCTTTCATGGTCGACATTATTTCTCTTTGTATGTTTTTAGCTATTACTTTTTAACATGTTTTTAAATATTGTTTTTTAGCTAGTTTTTAATAATTTTAGCTTGTGTTAGTTCAGAGCATTTTTTAGCTTAGATTAATTCACCTTTGGTGGCTTCATCGTATGGCGTCATACTTGTTACGGCAATGGGGAGGGTGTAGTAAATCCTATCTTGTTTTAATGGGAAGCAGGAGTTAGCTGAGCCTTATGGCTTGTAGACTCGTGCCCCCATCACCCAGTGACTTCTACCCTACTTAGTTTGCTCTGTTTAGCGCAATTACTTAATTATATCTTTCCCAAGATGGCTGCATTGTTTCTAGTTAGGCCAATGTTTTAATTTCACGTTAATCAGTGCCACCACACTAAGGCGTCAATATCAAGCGACAAAGATAAACAAACTGTATGTGTTCACATTAGATACTTTCCCTCTTTGCGCTTTTGAGGGAATTGTTTACATAAATTGTCACCCCAAGCATGTCTTCTTATCTATTGTTTGGGAATAGACAACATCAATGGTCCGATCAGCTATATAAATACATACAGATAGTCAGAGGGATTCCTACCAGATTCCATCAACGCTATTGATGCTGCATGTCGCCTTGATGCCGACCCAGACTTGGTGTTTCCATTGAGTATGATCTAGAGACCTCATTCCAAGGTAACAAGGGTTGGGGGCTCCTCTCATGGACATGGTACTGGCAGATTGGGCCTCATTACAACCCTGGCGGTCGGTGTTAAAGCGGTGGTAATACCGCCAACAGGCCGGCGGTAAAAAAAATGGAATCATGACCACGGCGGAAACCGCCAACACAGACAGCCATTTTAACACTCAGACCGCCACGCGGTAGCAACAAACACCCCGGGGGTCACCGCCAACAGACAGGCAGAAGACAATGTAACGCCCACAGCATTACAACCCACCAATCCGCCAGCTTTTCTGGGGCGGTACCAACTCCATCAAAAGCACAGCGGAAACAGTACACTGAAGGGGAACCACTCACCTTTCGACACTCAACGAAGAACCAGGACGCCATGGAGCCCGAACTACAGGTCCTGCCGATGCTGGTGTATCTGCTAATACACCAGAAATATCAAAGAAGGCGGTGGCGACGACCACGGTGAGTACTGCACCTAGCACACAGGGGGGAGGAAACAGAGAGTGACACACACAAGCAGCACGCAACATACCCACCCCTACCCTCACCCACAACACCATACACACAAACACATGCAGCAACATTACATTAACACCCTGTAACCCCCTGGAAGAACGCAAGGACAAAAGGAATTGAGTTAAACAGTGATATTTTTGAAATATGCAGATAAAGTTAACGATTGTAAACAACAGTATATACAAATATTTTATGTATCTGCGTGTGACATCTTGTGCATGGCTGTGTTTCCCTCTATGAACATGAGTGGTGATTTTGTGCACTGGGTGAGTGTCTCTATTGGGCATGCTGGGGTGATGGGTGTCCATGCAGGTCTGTGATGGGTGTCCATGCATTGGGGGTGCATGCAGTGCTTGGTATTGGGATGGGTGGGTTGTGTTAGTGGGGTATATGTGAATTGGTGGAGTGATGGGGCTGGGGGTAGGAGTTTGGATGGCATGCAGGTAGGGTGGAGGATAAAGTAGTAAAGATTTGACTTACCAGAGTCCAGTCCTCTTGCGAGGCCATCAGGGTGAAGTATTGCCAAGAGTTGCTCCTCCCATGTTGTTAGTTGTGGGGGAGAAAGTGGGGGTCCACTGCCAGTCCTCTGTACAGCGAGTTGGTGTCTTGAGACCACGGAACGCACCTTCCCCCGTAGGTCGTTCCACCTCTTCCTGATGTCATCCCTTGTTCTGGGGTTCTGCCCCACGGCATTGACCCTGTCCACGATTCTCCGCCATAGCTCCATCTTCCTTGCAATGGATGTCTGCTGCACCTGTGATCCGAATAGCTCTACCCGGATGATTTTCTCCAGCCTGACCCTTACCTCTGAGAACCTGGGGTGTCTTTGGGGTGCCATGGATGTGGTGTGAGTGATATGTGTGAGGATGTGTGGGGTGAGGTGTGGGGCACTGTGTTGTGGTGTGTGCTGTGAGTTGTGGGGATGGTGTATGGGTGCTGGTGTTCTGTGGCTCAGATTGAGAGGGTGGTCCTGGCTTGTGCCTCTCTCTGTTTGCACTTTTTTTGGGGTTGTGGGTATTGTGGGTGTGTTTTTTATAGTGTTGTGTGTGTGTGGGTGTGGTGTGTGTATGTGTGTCAGGTGTGTGTATTTTGAATTGTCCAATGTGGTGTAGTTTTGTAAGTGTGTGTGTGTATTTTGAGCACGGCTGTGTTTACCGCCAGTGGTTTACCGCGATTGAAAGACCGCTGCGGTGATTCGTGGGTCGTGATACTGTGGGCATATACCTGTTGCTGTAACGGTGTGGGTTTTGGTACCATCAGTTTATCACTGACCTTTGGTGTGGCGGACTTGTGTGGGTGGTGTCTGTATAGTGGCGGATTTCTATGTGTGGGTCATAATACCCGTGGTGATTACTGCCAGGGTTGCAATGAGGGCCATATGTTTAACACACCTAGCTCTCTTTAGGCAAGAGGGTAGGTTCATCATATTAGGGTATTAGGACATATTTCACATCTCATGTCATTTTATGCGATTGCAAGATGGTGGAGGTCTTTGTATTAATGACTCTCGTCTTTATAATTCTGTTCCTTGCACTGTTCATTATCCTAATCTTTGCAGCCCATGCAATTTATTGTAGATTGCAGTTTTGTTAATAAAACCAATAGAAAAACTTCACTGCATCTCCTTCATTGCCTGTGTTTGATTGAGACATATTGTTCATGTGAGAAAGGGGTAATCTCCGTTTAACCACGTCGCACTGCGTAAAGGCTGCCACAAATCACCTTTTACTGTTTGGGTTTTTGGTGAGGTGCTGCTTGTGAGCCGGGAGGGTTGGGACGACAGTTGGGACTTGTTGTAGGAAAGGTGTAGTCGCCTACAAACATAAGTACTGTCATCCTTAAACCAGCAGTCTCGCCTTGAGCAAGAGTCAAACTACAGCAGCAGCTTGTTTTATTCTTCTACTCATTTATGCTTTATTTCTTAACACGCGGTGATAGTGGATGGCCGAGGCCTCCCTGCAGTTCACAATTCTGTCCACTGGAGGGCGCCACCACACCTTTTTGTGACTTGTGCAACTACTGTCACCTGTCCCAGACACCGCACACAGCATTGTTATTTGCAAAACTGCTGTGAACGCGTCATTAGCTGTTGTTGCTGAAACAGAACACGCTAATCATGCAGTGATAATTCATAGTTAAATAGAGCAAAATACACAGGCTGGTGCCGCCTGCCACCGCTGGATGAATGGATGCCCATTCAGCTCACAATTCACTACCTTTCGGTTGTTTTTCTGGCCTTTGCTTGAAGCGGCAAGCTCACATCTGGAACACTTCTGACCCTTGGAAAGCCGCAGTTTAATGTATGCAGATGCTTTATCAGTGCCTGCTTCGTCCCCCACCCTACTGACGGGGCTGAGCTATTCTGCAGAATTGTTAATGTTTGCGCAGCTTTAAGGGCATTTCCAAGACGCTACATGCGATTTACAAAACGACCAATAACATTAATAAAGTACACATTCTATTTTAGTAACTAATATGAACTAATTTACCCAAACACACAGAATGTTAACATAATATTACATCTCAAATCGATTTCATCACTCACTAACTGCACAGGAAGGCCCCTTAAGCCACATACATATGATTTATTTACTTCCACACAGTGCTTAATTTGTGCTTGTTGAATCCGGTGCGGAGCACCGGCACTTATTTTTGAGAGCTGGCACTTATTTTTCTGCTTCAAGAATTTACTGCGAGCGAAAGACTCGTATGGAAAGAAGGAGGAAGAGAAAGACGAAAAACTCTCACAAAGGGAGAAAACAGAAAGCTGCAAAAGAGAGCTGAAGGGGCAGGGAGGGTTGTAAATGGATAAAAGAGGCCCGAGATGGTTTCAGTGTTACGCTGTCTCAGTATTCTATGCTCGCACATTTATGACGAGGCCTTGGGCACCGGCACGTTTTTATTTACAAATTACACCTTGTAAAACAACTACTACTTTTAAGTAAATGCATTTGGTGAAAAAAGGGTGCAGCGGGAGGGTGCTCTCCACCTTTCTATAGAAGCAAGCCTTTTGTCTTTTCTTAAGCACAGTTGACAAGGAATCCTTGACACATCTTTCTACATGCCATGGAGGTGCTATGGGATGGAAACAGCCCTGCTGAATAATCAAGGCTATGTCTGATTAGCAAGATGCTTTTATACATAGAACAAAGCATTATTTTTACAATGCCATATTTATTGGCTTCCTGTATGTTTTCGATTGTTTTTCTTCAACTCTATTATGCCTTATCGTTGTAGCAGAGACATTAAGGGGCAGATTTTAAAAAGTGGCGCTAGATGCAATTCAGCGCCACTTTTCTTGCGCATGTTAGCCCTCCCCTAGCGCCACCATGTGTGCGCCGTATTTAAGATATGAAGCACCATGGCGGTAGTTGAGGAACTAGTGTTAAAATTGTTGATGATAGTTTGGCGCTTTGCAGGATTAATGTCAAAAATGTTGTCACTAATCCTGCAAAGCACATTGAAGCCTATCATAAATAATGGTGTGCCTCCTTTTAACATCTGCTCTCTTTAGACGTTAAAATCGCAGCGAAAAATGGAGCAAAGAAATTTGTTAGATTTCCCCCTTGCATAGATTATGCCTGGTGCAGGCGTAATGTGGTGCATGCATTGAGCCCCTTTTTAGATCTGGCGCAGTGATTTTTGAAGCCTTACGCCACATTAGCATAAAAAATGACACTAATGTGGCTCTAGAGCTTCTTAAATCTGAGCCAAATTATTTTAGAATTGTTTCGCTTTGTGCTTCTTTCACAACCTTTATTAGATGCGGAATCCTTTACATATGATTTATTCTTTCTTTTTAGGTTGTCGGGAAAATGTTCAGAGCATCTTATAAAACAAAATTTCATTTGGAAACCTTGCCTATATTAAGAAAAAATATATAAACATCGTATTTACATTTTATTCCTTTAATGTATGTTCTGGTTTGTTTTGTTTGGTTGCACACTGTACCCATGTGTGTAGGAACTGTGGGGGATGTGGGGGTTTATCCCCCCAGATTTTGGAGGTGGGAGGAGACAGTGGACCCTGAACTTTATAAAGCGGTTCAGATACAGTTTTCAAGGGTTAAAAGCACCAGGAATGAAAACAAATAACGTTTAAATGGGCTGCCAACCTAAATTCAGCATCTCTTTCCACGAATCCAAGAGCGCAGCACTACCCTTTGCACTAACGAGGCTTCCGATTCCCCCTCCTGTGCTATAGCAGGGGCTGGCGCAGCCTGGATGACACAGAGGGAGGTTTCATCTGATGTGTGTGCTGAACTCCACTACTTCACAGGTCATTGAAGGCCCTTTAACACTACAGGAGGCGTTGTTTTCTTAATTGCGTCTTGTGCCCCCTCTGCCTCCCTCTCCCTTCAGCCCACGGGCAAGGTGCCAATGACAGACCTGGTGGGGACAGATAAATGGATGAATGGCTACATTCGCATATCTCTCCCCACTGACAAATACACTGCAGTAGTAGCTTGTCACACTCTTAACTACTACAAAGGAGAGGTTATGCAAGTTTCATGTCAAATATAAATGAGCAAGACAATTGGCATTTCAATAGCACTTTACTAACCGGTGTGTCCCAAGGAGCTGGTATATAAATATCAGAACATAAATGTCAATTACTTTTTTTTCATTCTCTTAGCACCTTGAAACCATTCATAACAAAAGGCACTATTTACCCAGAATCTTTAATGGAAAAAGTTATATTCTGTCATCAGGTTCTATAAATGATTTCATTTAATGACCCGTCCCTCCATGTCCATCCGCTCTTCTCATTCCAGATAGTTGTTGGCTTTAGCAAAGTGCACGGTGGGTGCTGTAGGCCCTGTTACACTGTAAAGTGCTTGTCACATTTCCCATCTCTATCTCTCAGTACTTTTCACCTCAAATGTATGAATAAGAGCAGCAGAACCACATGGTAGGAGCACAACTCATCATCAATGCAACATACATGCAAGCTTTGGGTGTTAAACTGGTTCTAATGTCCATGCAGTGTTAGGATTTGTAAAAATGGCAATACAATGAAGCAATACTGCCTCAAAAGTGTCACATTATGCAGCATAATTTGCTTTTTACTGCTGCATAATTTGGTCAGTGTTGCCACATAATTCCTGAGGCCATGACCATTGACAATAACTAGATGTAAATATAATTTCAGATGCCTTCAATGAAAAATAAATGCAATATAATCTAATGTGTGGGTAATGCATTGCTCTGAGAGTGAAGCTCAACTAGTTAATCTGGAGATGGACAAGCCAACAAATTACCAGGATGAGCTCAGTCAGAGCTCAGCCAAAGGTGTGGCTTGGCTCTTACAGCCCATGCACAAGCAGAACCCTGAAAATGTTTACTGTTAGAAACGGGGTCTCTAGTTGGCAGAGGTATACTCCCTTGTCCAAGTAGTGACCACAAACCTAGTCAGGGTAAGTCACTAACAATCCAAATTATCCTGTGCCCTCCCTCTGGTAGCTTGGCACTGAGCAGGCAGGCTTAACTTAGAAGATGATGTGTAAAGTATCTGTGCAATAAATCAAACAGTAACACAGTGAAAACACCACAAAAATACACCACACAGGTTTAGAAAAATAGATGAGATTTAGCTGAATAAAATAAGGTCAAAAACGATAAAGATTCAATAAACACAAGTTGAAATATCACTTTTGCAAGTTTAAAAAGAGTCTTAGGCCCATATTTATACTTTTTGACGCTAAACTGCGCTAACGCAGTTTAGCGTCAAAAAATTTAGCGCCGTCTAACGCCATTCTGAAGCGCCATGCGGGCGCCGTATTTATGGAATGGCGTTAGCCGGCGCTAGCAGACCGGCGCTGCCTGGTGTGCGTGGAAAAAAAACACGTAGACCAGGCAGCGCCGGCGTAGGGGGAAAATGGCGTTAGGGCGTCTTAAAATGGGGCAAGTCAGGTTGAGGCAAAAAAATCGCCTCAACCCGATTTGCGCCATTATTTTCGCCGCCCAGACGCCATTTAAATGACTCCTGTCTTAGTAAAGACAGGAGTCATGCCCCCTTGCCCAATGGCCATGCCCAGGGGACTTATGTCCCCTGGGCATGGTCATTGGGCATAGTGGCATGTAGGGGGGCACAAATAAGGCCCCCCTATGCCACCCAAAAAAAATGAAAAAATATAAAAAATTATACTTACCTGAACTTACCTGAATGTCCCTGGGGTGGGTCCCTCCATCCTTGGGTGTCCTCCTGGGGTGGGCAGGGGTGGCAGGGGGGGTCCCTGGGGGCAGGGGAGGGCACCTGTGGGCTCATTTTGAGCCCACAGGCCCCTTAACGCCTACCCTGACCCAGGCGTTAAATAGTGGCGCAAATGCGGGGTTTTTTGACCCGCCACCTCCCGGGCGTGACTTTTGCCCGGGAGTATAAATACGACGCATTTGCGTCGCCGTCATTTTTTTAGACGGGAACGCCTTCCTTGCATCTCATTAACGCAAGGAAGGCGTTCACGCAAAAAAATGACGCTATTTGCCCATACTTTGGCGCTAGACGCGTCTAACGCCAAAGTATAAATATGGCGTTAGTTTTGCGCCGAATTTGCGTCGAAAAAAACGACGCTAATTCGGCGCAAACGGAGTATAAATACGGGCCTTAATTTTTAGAAATCAACAGTTGTCTCTTGATTACACAAAGTACCGGGTCTGTGTCAAAAATAACACGCACAGAGACTGCAGAGGAGGAGATGCGTGGAAAAATAAGGTGTGCGTTGGATTTTCCGACACAGTACAGACGTTGCATCATTTCTTTCCATGCTGCAAGTGGCTTGCGTAATTTTTCGGCGTGCAGTCTTGATTCCTCACTGCAATACAGGGGTCTTTTTTGACACCCAGGGACGATGCAGAGATATCCTGGGCGCGCTGGAAGAAGTCACAGGCATTGTGTCAATCCGGTAGGGTGATGCATTGAATTTTCTATTGCACGGAAGGCGCTGCATTGATTTTCCACTCAGGGAATCGGCTGCGTTGTTCTGGTTCGGCTGTGCGTCAATCCGGTAGGGCTGTGCATCGAATTTTCTGTCACAAGGCAGGCGCTGCGTCAAATTTTCACTCAGGAAGACAGGCTGTGTCGTTCTGGTTCGGCTGAGCAGAGATTTATTGGCTACAAGGCAGGCTGTGCGTCGTTTCCAGCAGCTGTGCGTCGATTTTTGATGCACAAGTAGTTTCCTGAAGAGATGAAGGGGGTCATTATGAGCCTGGCGGCCGGCGGTATGTTACCGGTAACACCGCCAACAGGCTGGCGGTGTTCTGCCAGCAATTATGACCGTGGCGGAATTGCCACGGCCATACCGCCGGCCCCTCCACTTTTCTGCCAGGATTCCGCCTGGTGGTCATAATCCCCAGGGCAGCGGTGCCAGCACCGCTGCACTGGGGATGATGAGTCCCCGACCGCCGGCCTGTCCATGGCGGTACACACCGCCATGGAAAGGCGGCAGTAAGGGGACTTGGGGTACCCCTGGGGGCCCCTGCACTGCCCATGCACTTGGCATGGGCAGTGCAGGGGCTCCCAGGCATAGCCCCGTCGCACATTTCACTGCCCGAATTTCGGGCAGTGAAATGCGCGACGGGTGCTACTGCACCCGCTGCACATCAGCATTGCCGCCGGCTCTATTATGAGCTGGCTGCAATGTTGATGTGACATTTCGCTGGGCCAGCGGAAATGTCATAATAGGGAGACAGAAATACCGCCGGCAATGGCGATATTCTGTCTCCCGTGGCCTCAGCGGTCTTTTGAAAAGACCTCCGAGGTCGTAATGACCCCCGAAGTCTTTTTGGCCCTGAGACTTCAGCAAACAGGAAGCAAGCTCAATACAAGCCATTGGAGAGCACTTCTCAGCAAAGTCAGAGGGCAGCAGGACAGCAGGGAAGCAGGGCAACACCGTGGCAGCAGTCCTTTTCAGCAAAGTGGCCCAGATGAGTCCTTTGGGCAGCTAGGCAGTTCCTCTTGACAGGTGTGAGGTTCAGGTCCAGAAGTGTCTGAGCTGGTGGGGTCGGAGACCCGGTTTATATACCCAAAAACGCCTTTGAAGTGGGAGAGACTTCAAAGAGTGGTTTTGAAGTGCACAAGTTCCCCTTTCAGTACAGGTCTACCAGGGTCCCAGTAGGGGGTTTGGCAGTCCATTGTGTGAGGGCAGGCAACTAGCCTCTGAAATGTAAGTGTTAGGCCCTCCACCCTCCCAGCTCAGGAAGACCTATTTAGTATGCAGATGAGTGCAGGTGTGACAGAGTGTCCTGTGTTTGTGATTGTCTGGGTGAAATACACAAGGAAGCTGTCAACCAGCCCAACCCAGACGTTGATTGGAGACAGGCTGTAAGGCACAGATGGATTTTAAGTGCAGAGAAATGCTCCCTTTCTAAAAGTGGCATTTCTAAAATAGTAATATGAACTCCAACCCCACCAATAAGCAGGATTTTCTATTACTATTCTGCCGTGCCATAAATGATCTGGTTACCCTTTTCTGGTCAGAATCTACCACTCAAACAGGATATGAGGGTAGTCCTAATGCTATCCTTTGAAAAGAGCACGCCTCACAGTAGTGGATAGTGAATTTATGTCAGAGTCACCAGATCCTCGGGGTCTGTGCACGTTCCCAACACGTCCACCACAAGACAGCTCCAATACTCTGATTAGAATGTCACAGAGTCTAAGAGAGTCCAAGTGGGGAAAAGGGGATTAGGTAGGGAACAGCTGGGAAGGAGACCTGTTGGAAACAAAAAAAGGTTAAAACACACAATGTCAAGATTATATCACATTAATCATTACTAGACTATGATTCTAAGCATTGTCATACTGGAAACATGGATAACTTAAGCATGGATTGAAATAACTAGGCCTCAAGATGTCTGGATACCTGTGAGGGAATCAAGAAAGATTAATACAACCTTCCAAATGAACCTCGCAATGAAATGTTATACATGGATTAGAAACATCAGAACCTTCTAGAATTGCGCTTTCAAATTCAAGCATAGACTTTTGCATGAGGACCAGGAAATTATCTGAATTATTTCTATAACACCACATGAATTGTACTTGAGGGACTTATTAAGCACATACAATATAACATCTAAAATTCTAATGTTTTAGTTTTCTTAAACTACAGGAACATGAATTGCTCACATTGCAGATTTCCACAAGGGTTTATAAATGCCATGAAATGATTGTGTACAATGAATAACATGAGTTAGACACAAGTAATGAATTGCGCGTCTTGCCGATTCGAGGGCCACCAAGTAAATGCCATGAAGTGGTAGCGCACAATGAACATTGTGATTTAAGCACAATAAATTAATTGCGTGTCTTGCCGGTTTGAAAGCTACCAAGTGAATGCCATGAAATGGTAGCGCACAATGAGTAACATCAGCTTAGCACAAGAAATTAATCACGCATCCTGGCGCTTCAAATGTCTCTACATAAATGCCATGAAATGGTAACACACAATGAATATCATGAGTTAAGCACAAGAAAGGAATCACACGTTTTGCCGATTCGAATGCTACCCTGCTACTGTCATGAAATGGTAGTGCACACTGAACATTCATGAATTAAACACAAGAAATGAATTGCGCGTCTTGCCGATTCGAATGCCACCATGTGAATGCCAAGAAATGGTAGCGCACACTGAATATCATGAATTAAGCACAAGAAATGAATTGCGCGTCTTACCGATTCAAATGCCACCATGTGAATGCCAAGAAATGGTAGCACACAGTGAATAACATGAATTAAGCACAAGTAATTAATCGCGCATCTTGCCGATTCGAATGCTACCATGTGAATGCCAAGAAATGGTAGCTGTAGGAGGCTGGCCTGGCTTATAGTGGGTACCAGAGGTACTTACACCTTATGCCAGGTCCAGTTATCCCTTATTAGTGTAGAAGAGGTGTTTCTAGAAGCTTAGGCTGTTAGAAGGTAGCTATGGCAAAGCAGCTTAGACTGAACTAGGAGACATGTAAAGCTCCTACTATACCACTGGTGTCATATGCACAATATCATAAGAAAACACAATACACAGATATACTAAAAAACTAAAGGTACTTTATTTTTATGACAATATGCCAAAAGTATCTCAGTGAGTACCCTCAGTATGAGGATGAGAAAGATACACAAGATATATGTACACAATACAAAAATTATGCAGTAATAGCAAAAGGAAGTAATGCAAGCAGTGTAAAGTTACAATAGATTGCAATAGGAGCACATAGGTATAGGGGCAACACAAACCATATACTCCAAAAGTGGAATGTGAACCACAAATGGACCCCAAACCTATGTGAGCTTGTAGAGGGTCGCTGGGACTGTAAGAAAACAGTGAGGGTTAGAAAAATAGCCCACCCCAAAACCCTGTAAGGTAGGTGTAAAGTGCACCTACAACCCCCAGAGAACACAGAAGTCGTGATAGGGGGATTCTGCAAGGAAAACCAACACCAGCAATGCAACAACAGTGGATTTCCAGACCTGAGTACCTGTAAGACAAGGGGACCAAGTCCAAGAGTCGCGACAGAGTTGAGAGTGGGCAGGAGCCCAGGAAATGCCAGCTGAGGGTGCAAGGAAGCTGCCACCGGATGGAAGAAGCTTCGTGTTTTGCAAGAACGAAGAGGACTAGGAACTTCCCCTTTGGAGGATGGATGTCCCACGTCGTGAAAAAGCTTGCAGAGGTGTTCCCACGCATAAAGACTGCAAACAAGCCTTGCTAGCTGCAAGGGTTACGGTTAGGGTTTTTGGATGCTGCTGTAGCCCAGGAGGGACTAGGATGTCGCCACTTGGATGAGGAGACAGAGGGGGCACCCAGCAAGTCAGGGAGCCCTCACAGAAGCAGGCAGCACCCACAGAAATACCAGAAGAGGCACTTAGAAGAGGAGTGAACCGGAGTCCACGCAAAGTCACAAAAGGGAGTCCCACAACGCCGGAGGACAACTCAGAAGGTTGTGCAAAGCAGGTTAGAGTGTCAGGGACCCAGGCTTGGATGTGCATGAAGGAATTCCTGGAAGAGTGCACAGGAGCCGGAGCAGCTGCAAATCACGCAGTACCCAGCAATGCAGTCTAGCATGGGGAGGCAAGGACTTACCTCCACCAAACTTGGACTGAAGAGTCACTGGACTGTGGGAGTCACTTGAACAGAGTTGCTGAGTTCCAGGGACCACGCTCGTCATGCTGAGAGGTGACCCAGAGGACCAGTGATGCAGTCTTTTGTTGCCTGCGGTTGCAGGGGGAAGATTCCGTCGACCCACAGGAGATTTCTTCAGAGCTCCTGGTGCAAGAAGAAAGCAGGCTACCCCCAGAGCATGCACCACCAGGAAACAGTCGAGAAAGCCGGCAGGATGAAGCGCTACAAGGTTGCAGTAGTCGTCTTTGCTACTTTGCTGCGGTTTTGCAGGTGTCCTGAGCAGTCAGCGGTCGATCCTTTGGCAGAAGGTGAAGAGGGAGATGCAGAGAAACTCTGGTGAGCTCTTGCATTCGTTATCTGAAGAATTCCCCAAAGCAGAGACCCTAAATAGCCAGAAAAGGAGGTTTGGCTACCTAGGAAGGAGGATTGGCTACTAACAGAGGTAAGAGCCTATCAGAAGGAGTCTCTGACGTCACCTGCTGGCACTGGCCACTCAGAGCAGTCCAGTGTGCCAGCAACACCTCTGAATCCAAGATGGCAGAGGTCTGAGACACACTGGAGGAGCTCTGGGCACCTCCCTTGGGAGGTGCAGGTCAGGGGAGTGGTCACTCCCCTTTCCTTTCTCCAGTTTTGCCCCAGAGCAGGGCTGTGGGATCCCTGAACCGGTGTAGACTGGCTTATGCAGAGATGGGCAGTATCTGTGCCCATCAAAGCATTTCCAGAGGCTGGGGGAGGCTACTCCTCCCCAACCATCACACCTATTTCCAAAGGGAGAGGGTGTTACACCCTCTCTCAGAGGAAATCCTTTGTTCTGCCTTCCTGGGCCAGGGCTGCCTGGACCCGAGGGGGGTAGAAACATGTCTGAGGGGTTGGCAGCAGCAGCAGCTGCAGTTCTGTGCTAGAGACCCGGAGGATCATGGAATTGTCTCCCCAATGCCAGAATGGAAGTGGGGTGACAATTCAATGATCTTAGACATGTTACATGGCCATGTTCGGAGTTACCATTGTGATGCTATACATAGGTAGTGACCTATGTATAGTGCACGCGTGTAATGGTGTCCCCGCACTCACAAAGTCCGGGGAATTTGCCCTGAACAATGTGGGGGCACCTTGGCTAGTGCCAGGGTGCCCACACACTAAGTAACTTTGCACCCAACCTTCACCAGGTGAATTGTTAGACATATAGGTGACTTATAAGTTACTTAAGTGCAGTGGTAAATGGCTGTGAAATAACGTGGACGTTATTTCACTCAGGCTGCACTGGCAGGCCTGTGTAAGAATTGTCAGATCTCCCTAAGGGTGACAAAAGAAATGCTGCAGCCCATAGGGATCACCTGGAACCCCAATACCCTGGGTACCTCAGTATCATATACTAGGGAATTATATGGGTGTACCAGTATGCCAATGTGAATTGGTGAAATTTAGTCACTAGCCTGTTAGTGAAAAATTTGGAAAGCAGAGCGAGCATAACCACTGAGGCTCTGGTTAGCAGAACCTCAGTGAGACAGTTAGGCATCACACAGGGAACCCATACATATAGGCCACAAACTTATGGGCACTGGGGTCCTGGCTAGCAGGATCCCAGTGACACATAACAACCACACTTACAACATAGGGTTTTCACTATGAGCACTGGGCCCTGGCTAGCACGATCCCAGTGAGACAGTGAAAACACCCTGACATATACTCACAAACAGGCCAAAAGTGGGGGTAACAAGGCTAGAAAGAGGCTACTTTCTCACAGTAGCACACAATGAATAACATGAATTAAGCACAAGAAATGAATCGCGCGTCTTGCCGATTCAAATGCTACCGTGTGAATGCCAAGAAATGGTAGTGCACAATGAATAACATGATTTAAGCACAAGAAATGAATCGCGCGTCTTGCCGATTCGAATGCTACCTTGCAAATGCCCTAAAATGGCAGCGCACAATGAATATCAAGATTTGTACACAAGTAAAGAATCGCGCATTTTGCCGATTCGAGTGTCAGCATGTAAATGCCATAAAACTTTGAGCGCACATTCACACGCACAAGAGCAAAATTGTTTTATCATGCACATTAGGCCCAAGGACTCTAAAGCCTTCGAGAACGGAATCGGGGGCCCAGCCCGACCTCCGTCTTACCACCCTGATCAAGAATCACCTACAAAGTGAAAGGGCAAGGCCTGGAAGAATTGAGTAGGCCTCCGGAACAGGAGCTCAGGAAGTTGCTGCTGCTCTGCACCGGGACCTCTGAATAGTGAGCACGTGGAGCTGGGCTGGCTCCCTTATATAGAGTCTTGGCCCAGCCCACTACCACACCCAGGCATGCTGCAGGGAAAGCTTCTAGAAGGCCCTGGAAAGGGACCACATCCTGACACACTCTGAAAGCCTGCAGCAATACATTGCAAATGAACAGTATTTATAAGCACCTTGAACAGAAGTCTTCAGGATTAAACTCTGCAATGCAAAAGTTTAAACAACAGCATATCAGCACAATGCATAAATTACGTTATCTTGAGAGTGCTGGGTTTTTGCATTCTAGTCGCCCGTAGAGCGCGCACTGTCCTGATGTTGATAGTACTTTCCTCTCCCAGACGCGCTCTAGTGCCTGGTTTGTCTAGATTGAGACAATGAAAACGCCTCACAAGTACTGGAGCATGAATATCAGATGTGAAAACCCATGAGTTACTTTCAGGGCCGCAACCTTTCCATGAGATTAAGTACCATTGATTACGCCCTCTCAGTTTGGAATCCAACACCTTCTTGACTTCGTATTCTTCTTCCCCCTGTACTAGAACAGGAGCTGGATGAGGGCGGACCTTCTGGACTGCCTTTTTCAAGAGGGAAGTGTGGAACACTGGATGAATCCGTAATGATCTTGGCAATTGCAGTTTATAGGTCACAGGATTGATTTGCTGAAGGACAGTGTAAGGACCTATGAACTTGGGGTTGAACATGTGCTTCTTGTGGAAGTCTATATGTTTGGTGGAAAGCCACACTTTGTCACCTGGTTGATACTGCGGTCCCTCACAATGTTTCTTGTCATAATGCTTTTGGTATTTTTGTTTGGCTTTTTCTAAATGCTGCTGAAACAGTTTCTGGGTTTGATGCAAATGTTGAATGGTTTCTGACACAGCTGGAGTAAGAGAACTTTCTTGAGGGATAGTGATGGGCAAGGTGTCAGGATGATAGCCAAACAAACCAAAAAAGGGTGTAACGCCAGTAGAAGTGTGGAATGAGTTATTGTAGGCTAACTCAGCTAACCAGAGCATTGATGTCCAAGAATGAAGTGCTTTTTCAGCGTATCCACGCAGGTATTGCTTCAAAGTCTGATTTAGTCTCTCAGTTTGACCATCTGTTTGAGGATGGGGACTAGTAGATAGTGTGGATGTCACTTGAAGTGTTTTGCACTATGTCTTCCAGAAATTGAAGGCAAAATGCGACCCTCGATCGGAGAGGATCATTTTCGGCAGTCCATGATAACGAACCACTCTATTCAGTAAAATAGTTGCCAGTTCACTGGAGATGGGCAATTTCTTACAGGCAATGAAATGTTCATATTTTCGTGAGACTGGCTACTACCACCAGGATTACTGAATGTTGTTGAACCACTGGTAGACCTGTAATAAAGTCTAAAGAAATGTGCTCCCAAGGACAACTCGGAGTTGGGAGTGGATGCAACAACCCTTTCGGTTTTATATGACTTGTTTTAATGCGAGTACAGACTTCGCAGTTGTTTACCATCGCTTTTACATCTTTTGTCAGGGTAGGCCACCAAAAATAGCGTTGGATGAATTCAAGAGTTTTAGGAGTACCTGGATGACCTGCCGTAGGTATAACATGCAACCAATGAAATACTATCTTGCGAAGTTTGGTAGTGGGCACGGACAAACGAGCATCATGAAAAGGTAATCCTTGCTTGACTTGGGCCCATGTCTGCCATTTCTCAATAGTGAAAGAATTACGGATGCCTTCAAAGAAATCTTCAGTTTTTATGATACATAGGACTTTGTCTGGAGCAATGATAGCTCTGGAGGTTTTGAACTGCAGGCAACGTGGTAGACTCTTGGCGGGACAAGGCGTCAGCTTTGCGATTGTCTTTACCAGGTCGGAAACGTACCACAAAATCAAATTCAGCAAAAAACAGCATCCAGCGTAATTGCCAAAGAGTCAAAAGTCTGGCTGAACTCATGAACTGGAGATTGCGATGATCAGTATATACCGTGACAGTGTATTTGGCACCCAACAAATTATGTCTCCGTTCTTTAACCGGTTCTGTGCCTTGGACGAGATGATCTCGTCCAAGGCTACAGTTCCCCTGTGCCTTGGACGAGATCATCTCGTCCTAGGCACAGGGGAACTTGGGGGAGCGCTAGCGCGCCGCCCAGTGCACCCCCTAACCCCCCCAGGCGGGGATGGAAGGGGAAGACCTTCCCCTTCCACCCCCGCCCCCCCCACAGCAATCTGTTGACGTCAGCGCGCGCACAGCGCGCCGACGTCATCTAGTGTTGCCGGGCGCGCTGGAAGCCATTTGCTTCCAGCGCGTCTTCGGAGAAGGACGTCTCAGGTGAGTCCTCTCCGTTTTTGGGGGGCGGGGTGGTGAAAACAGACACGGGGGAAAGGAAAGGGTTTTCATAAGATTCCTGCTCCACGATCGCGGGCAGGGCCCGCGATCGTGGAGCAGGAATCTCCACTAGCCACCAGGGATTTTCTTTTTTGTTTATTTTGGGGGCGACCCCTTGGGCAAGGGTCGCCCCCCCCGGGGGCAATTATTTTTAGTATTTCGCCCCCCCTCCCGGGGGCAGATCCGCCGATTTTTTTTCGGCGGATCTGCCCCCAGGGGGGGGGGCGAAAACCACTAGACACCAGGGATTTTATTTTTGTTGTGTATTTTGGGGGCGACCCCTTGGGCAAGGGTCGCCCTCCCCGGGGGCAATTTTTTGGGGTATTTCGGCCCCCCCTTGGGGGCAGATCCGCCGATTTTTTCGGCGGATCTGCCCCCAAGGGGGGCGAAAACCACTAGACACCAGGGATTTATTTTTATTGTAAAGTTTTTTGGGGGGCGAGCCCTTGGGCAACGGGCGCCCCACTGGGGGGCTATTTTTTAGTATTTCGCCCCCCCCACCCCCCTGGGGGCAGATTGCCAATTTTTGGGCTGATCTGCAGCCAGAGGGAGGGGGGGGGCGAAATCCACTAGACACCAGGGATTTTGTTTTTATTGTTTATTTTGGGGGCAACCCCTTGGGCAAGGGTCTCTCCCCTGGGTAGCTATTTTTTTTCTGTTTCGGCCCCCCCGATGGCAGACCAGCCATTTTTTGGACGATCTGGCCCCGGGGGGGTGGAAGCACACTAGGCGCCAGGGATTGTGTGGTGTGTGTGTGTGTGTGGTATGTGTTTGGGGGCACCCCTTGGGAAACGGTCGCCCCCCTAAGGTGGGGAAAAATCGTATTGGCCATCTCTGCCCCTAATTTTGTAGGCCCATCTAAAAGGGGGCACAGAGGTGTTGCCCATTTCTGCCCCCCTTGGGGGCAGATTGGCCAATTTTTTTACGCCCATCTACCCCCGAGGGGGGCAGGATCCACTTAGGTACCAGGGACAACTTCTAAGTTCTTGGTGGTGGGGTGTTTGTCAACTGGCAAAGTATTTGTATTTGTGATTATAACAATTTATTTCTTCTTTTTCTTCTAGTTCAATGCTTTTGCTTCCTTTGCTGTGGATCTTTGCGGTTTTGGCAGTAGTTGTCCTGTGGTTTGCATAGTTGCATGTTTTAGGTAAGTGAAAGCAATTTACTCCAAAGGAGTATTGTTGACATGCATGAATGACATGTTTGTAGGTGGTGTACTAAATGCAGTATTGTGTGTTTGACATTGTCCTTAGATTTGAGCAAAGTGATGTTTGTGTTGCCATATGTCTAATTTGCTTTTTTCTTTTGTCTTTTTAGTGGGATATCATTGGTGATTGCTTTGTCTGGGCAGAGTAGTTGCTTGGTGAGTAGCTATTTCAGGTAACTGAGTGGTATAGTTTTTTGTGGTACATAACTCTTTGTGATAAAGCTACACTTTGTTTATTACTTATTTTAGTGCTAGTTGTTGTTGGCAATCCATTTGTTGTTAGGATCATGGCTAGCCGCAAAGTGACCGCTCAGCTGGTTGTTCGCATGCTCTTTGAGTCGTCTTCAGACCATGATTACGACACTGACTCTGCATCTGAGGCAGAGGAGGAAGCAGGAGTTTCTGGAAGTGAGTTTTCTGTCCGAGAGTATTCTTCTGATGAGGAAGCTACTCTCAGTGCAGATGAAGGGCCTGTGTTAGAGGAGGACATTGATGTGCCAAGAGTGCAGCAGCCTGGGGCTGAAGGGTTTCCCATTGGAAGACCTGACACCTGGATTGCCCCAAACATGGAGCAGCCACAGTTACCTGCATTTACTGGTCTCCCAGGGTGTAGAGTTAATACGGAAAACTTTCTGCCTGTCCATTTCTTTCACTTGTTTATGTACGATGTATTTTTGGAAGAGATTGTGGAGCAGACAAATGTGTATGCAGAGCAATATTTGCGGGACAACGCTGCCAGACTTAAGCCTCAGTCTAGAGCTACTCATTGGGTTCCCACATATCTGGAAGAGATGAAAAGGTTTTTAGGTTTCTCTTTTTTGATGGGGTTGATCAGGAAGCCGTCACTGGCTTCTTATTGGTCTACTAGTCCCTTGATGGCAACTGCTATATTTCCTGCAACTATGACACGTAATCGGTATTTGCTTCTTCTTCGTATGCTGCATTTTGTAGACAATGCTTTAGCCTTGCCACGAGATCACCCTGATTGTGACCGCCTTTTTAAGATTAGGCCTGTCCTTGATAATTTTGTAGATCGGTTTTCAGAGGTCTATGTTCCAGGCAAAGAGATAAGTGTGGACGAGTCTTTGGTCCTTTTCAAGGGGCGTTTAGTTTTTAAGCAGTACATTCCTAGTAAGAGGGCACGGTATGGGATTAAATTGTATCTGCTGTCAGAAAGCAGTACAGGATATGTGTATAATTTCCGGGTCTACACTGGTAGGGATTCAAGTATTGACCCTCCTGGTTGTCCGGCCACTTTTGGAGTTAGCGAAAAAATTGTGTGGGAACTTGCT
Source organism: Pleurodeles waltl (assembly GCF_031143425.1). NCBI lineage: Eukaryota > Metazoa > Chordata > Amphibia > Caudata > Salamandridae > Pleurodeles > Pleurodeles waltl. The sequence continues at coordinate 1,532,452,627 of NC_090447.1, read as the reverse complement.
AGACGGCTGTTTAACAAAGGTCACCATTTGTACGTAGATAATTTCTACACTGGAGTGCAGTTGTTCAAGGAGTTGTTTAGGGTGGACACTGTAGCTTGTGGCACAATCCGTTCTAACTGGAAAGGCTATCCAAGGGAGCTTGTCTGTAAAAAACTTGAGAGGGGACAGTGCAGTGCCTTGCGGAATAATGAGCTGCTAGCTCTGAAATTTTCAGACAGGAGGGATGTGTACATGCTATCGACCATCCATGATGAGAGTACTTCCCCTGTGGCTGTTTGGGGTCAGGTTGCGGAAGTGCGCAAACCTGCGTGCATTTTGGACTACAATAGGCACATGGGTGGTGTTGATAGAGTAGATCAGAGGTTGGAACCTTACACTGCTCTTCGTAAGTCTTATGTGTGGTATAAAAAGTTGGCCCTACATTTATTTCATTTGGCAACTTTTAATGCCTTTATTGTATACAAGGATTGTTCACCTGAGTCAAGGATGACATTTGTTAAATTTCAGGAGTCGGTGATAGAAAGCCTTATTGTGGTTGAACCAGCAAGAGTTCCTAGAGTAGAAGTGGTGGAGGATGTGGCTAGATTGAAAGATCGGCACTTTCCAGATCACATTCCTCCCACTCCCAAAAAAGACATGCCCACAAAGAAATGTAGAGTATGTGCCCGGAGATTAATCCGGAGGGAGAGCCGGATGTTCTGCCCCGAATGCCCTTCAAAGCCTGGGCTGTGTGTTCCCGGCTGTTACAGAAGTTACCATACCCCAAAAAAAATCTGGGAAATACCTTGAGCGTAAGCTGTCTGTTTTATATTTTCATATGTTTCACGGTTGGCATCTCTGTCATGTATTTAGTTAGAGCTTTTGTGTTTGTAGTTTTGTGCTTATTTTATAATTAGTGGTTTCTTTGTTGTTTATAAACAAAAAAAGTGATGGTGGTGTGCTTCGGGTGGCGCTTGGCTGGCGGTGTGCTTGGGGTGGCGCTTGGCTGGCGGTGTGCTTGGGGTGGCACTTGGCTGGCGGTGTGCGTGGGGTGGCGCTTGGCTGGCGGTGTTCTTGGGGTGGCGCTTGGCTGGCTGTGTGCTTGGGGTGGCGCTTGGCTGGCGGTGTGCGTGGGGTGGCGCTTGGCTGGCGGTGCCAGCCAAACGCCAGTCCACACTCCCATCAGCTGGTGTGATTCTTGTATCAGGCATGTGGGCGTATGTAAGTGATGGGCCCTTGAGTGGCGCGGTCTGTCGATGTGAGTGTTGTAATGTGCTGGGCCCGTGGCTGGCGGTGTGAATGGTCTTGTGCGTGTCATGTATGAAAGGTGTGTGAATGGACTGTAAAGTGGTTGGTGCCTTGTCGCGGCTTTACAGCTCACGAGCAGTGAGTCATTGGTTCAGTTTTTTGCCTTTCAGTTATTAGCAGTGCATTTCATTTTTGTGAAACCTCTTGTTAATAAAATTTGATCCACTGAACCATCACTCACCCTCGTGCCAAATCCAACCAGTATGTGTGGTAAAAATGACAAAACCTGCTCCGCTGTAATCAGGCGTCGCAGCACACCTGTGACACGCTAGGTGCCTCGGGTGGGACCCCAATGATGAACCATGCCACCAACTTGGTTGGTGGGTGAGGGGTCTTCTTCACATAACCTAAGTGTGTTTCTTTTCACAATTTTAGTGTTTGGCACATCACGCACGTATGTGCACACGTCAATATGATATATTACAAAAATACCTGTTTTTTTGGGGGGAGGGCCCACCTATGTTTTTGGTCCTGGGTGCGGCCTTCATCTAGGGAAACCTACAAAACCCAGACATTTTTTAAAACTAGACACCCCAAGGAGTCCAGGGAGGGGTTGCTTGCGTGGCTCCCCCAACATTTTCTTACCCAGACTCCTCTGTAAACCTCAAAATTTGCATAAAAAAGCATATTTTGCTGACTTTTCTTAGTAGGATCACCGCTCCAGCAGAAAATTCCTACTCCCCAGTTTTCCCCTCAGTCTCCCAAGAATAATGACACCTCACTTTTGTGGGTCCCCAAAGCAGAGTCCGTCTAAAGATGTATAAAAGAATATGCCCTTATAAACTTGCTGTGCTATCCCTTCTATCTCTTCAAGTTTTGGGCCTTATTCTGTTGCAGGCACCTGGCCCACCCACACAAGTGAGGTATCATTTTTATCGGGAGACTTGGGGGAATGCTGGGTGGAAGGAAATTTGTGGCTCCTCTCAGATTCCAGAACTTTCTGCCACTGAAATGTTAGGAAAATTTGTTTTTTTAGCCAAAGTTTGAGGTTTGCAAAGGATTCTGGGTAACAGAACCTGGTCCGAGCCCCACAAGTCACCCCATCTTGGATTCCCCAAGGTCTTTAGTTTTCAAAAATGCACAGGGTTGGTAGGTTTCCCTAGGTGCCGGCTGAGCTACAGGCCAAAATCCACAGGTAGGCACTGTTTTCTTTCACAAAATGGGATGTGTCCACGGTGCGTTTTGGGGCATTTCCTGTCGCGGGGGCTAGGCCTACCCACACAAGTGAGGTATCATTTTTATCGGCAGACTTGGCGGAACGCTGGGTGGAAGGAAATTTGTGTCTCCTCTCAGATTCCAGAACTTTCTGCCACAGAAATGTGAGGAACATGTGTTTTTTTAGCCAAATTTTGAGGTTTGCAAAGGATTCTGGGTAACAGAACCTGGTCCGAACCCCGCAAGTCACCCCTCCTTGGATTCCCCTAGGTCTCTAGTTTTCAGAAATGCACAGGTTTGGTAGGTTTCCCTAGGTGCCGGCTGAGCTAGAGGCCAAAATCTACAGGTAGGCACTTCGCAAAAAACACCTCTGTTTTCTTCCAAAATTTTGGATGTGTCCACGTAGCGCTTTGGGGCGTTTCCTGTCACGGGCGCTAGGCCTACCCACACAAGTGAGGTATCATTTTTATCGGGAGACTTGTGGGAACGCTGGGTGGAAGGAAATTTGTGGCTCCTCTCAGATTCCAGAACTTTCTGCCACAGAAATGTGAGGAACATGTGTTTTTTTAGCCAAATTTTGAGGTTTGCAAAGTATTCTGGGTAACAGAACCTGGTCCGAGCCCCGCAAGTCACCCCTCCTTGGATTCCCCTAGGTCTCTAGTTTTCAGAAATGCACAGGTTTGGTAGGTTTCCCTAGGTGCCGGCTGAGTTAGAGGCCTAAATCTACAGGTAGGCACTTCGCAAAAAACACCTCTGTTTTCTTCCAAAATTTTGGATGTGTCCACGTTGCGCTTTGGGGTGTTTCCTGTCGCGGGCACTAGGCCTACCCACACAAGTGAGGTATCATTTTTATCGGGAGACTTGGTGGCACGCTGGGTGGAAGGAAATTTGTGGCTCCTCTCAGATTCCAGAACTTTCTGCCACAGAAATGTGAGGAACATGTGTTTTTTTAGCCAAATTTTGAGGTTTGCAAAGTATTCTGGGTAACAGAACCTGGTCCGAACCCCGCAAGTCACCCCTCCTTGGATTCCCCTAGGTCTCTAGTTGTCAGAAATGTACAGGTTTGGTAGGTTTCCCTAGGTGCCGGCTGAGCTAGAGGCCAAAATCTACAGGTAGGCACTTCACAAAAAACACCTCTGTTTTCTTCCAAAATTTTGGATGTGTCCACGTTGCGCTTTGGGGTGTTTCCTGTCGCGGGCGCTAGGCCTACCCACACAAGTGAGGTATCATTTTTATCGGGAGACTTGGGGGAACGCTGGGTGGAAAGAAATTTGTGGCTCCTCTCAGATTTCAGAACTTTCTGCCACAGAAATGTGAGGAACATGTGTTTTTTTAGCCAAATTTTGAGGTTTGCAAAGGATTCTGGGTAACAGAACCTGGTCCGAGCCCCGCAAGTAACCCCTCCTTGGATTCCCCTAGGTCTCTAGTTTTCAGAAATGCACAGGTTTGGTAGGTTTCCCTAGGTGCCGGCTGAGCTAGAGGCCATAATCTACAGGTAGGCACTTCGCAAAAAAACACCTCTGTTTTCTTTTAAAAAAATGGGATGTGTCCACGTTGCGTTTTGGGGCGTTCCCTGTCGCGGGCGCTAGGCCTACCCACACAAGTGAGGTATCATTTTTATCGGGAGACTTGGGGGAACATAGATTAGCAAAACAAGTGCTATTGCCCCTTGTCTTTCTCTACATTTTTTCCTTCCAAATATAGGAGAGTGTGTAAAAAAGACATCTATTTGAGAAATTCCCTGTAATTCACGTGCTAGTATGGTCACCCCGGAATTCAGAGATGTGCAAATAACCACTGCTCCTCAACAGCTTATCTTGTGCCCTTTTTGTAAATGCAAAGGTTTTCTTGATAGCAATTTTTTACTCTTTATATTTCAGCAAATGAATTGCTGTATACCCGGTATAGAATGAAAACGCACTGCAGGGTGCAGCTCATTTATTGGCTCTGGGTTCCTCGGGTTCTTGATAAACCTACAAACCCTATATATCCCCGCAACCAGAGGAGTCCAGCAGACGTAACGGTATATTGCTTTCGATAATCTGACATTGCAGGGAAAAGTTACAGAGTAAAACGTAAAGAAAAATTGATGTTTTTTTCACCTCAATTTCAATATTTTTCTTTTTCAGCTGTTATTTTCTGTAGGAAACCCTTGTGGGATCTACACAAATGACCCCTTGCTGAATTCAGAATTTTGTCTACTTTTCAGAAATGTTTAGGTTTCTGGGATCCAGCATTGGTTTCATGCCCATTCCTGTCACTGACTGGAAGGAGGCTGAAAGCACAAAAAATTGCAAAAATGGGGTATGCCCCAGTAAAATGCCAAAATTGTGTTGAAAAATTGGGTTTTCTGATTCAAGTCTGCCTGTTCCTGAAATATGGGAAGCTGCTGAGTTTAGCACTGCAAATCCTTTGTTGATGCCATTTTCAGGGGGAAATCCACAAGCCTTCTTCTGCAGCCACTTTTTCCAATTGTTTTGAAAAAAACGAAATTTTCACTGTATTTTGGCCAATTTCTTGGCCTCCTTCAGGGGAACCCACAAAGTCTGGGTACCTCTAGAATCCCTAGGATGTTTGAAAAAAAGGACGCAAATTTGGCTTGGTTAGCTTATGTGGACAAAAAGTTATGAGGGCCTAAGCGCGAACTGCCCCAAATAGGCAAAAAAAGGCCTGGCACAGGAGGGGGAAAAGGCCTGGCAGCGAAGGGGTTAAAGGTGTCACAAATCACCAGAAGCTCTTTTTCAGCTATGACATAGTTCTGTTCGGCTTCGTTCAGTTTCTGTGAAATGTACGCTACAGGATGAAGTTGGCCAGTGTCTTTGCTTCGTTGTGACAAGACTGCACCTATTGCCACATCTGAAGCATCAGCTTCCACTATGAAGGGACGATCCGCATCTGGATGAGTCAGGACTGGGGCAGTGGAAAATGCTTCCTTCAAAGTTGAGAAGGCTTGGTCAGCTTCTGGGGACCATACTGTAGAAGGCTGGCCTGGTTTGTAGTGGCACCAAGGGGTACTTACACTCTGCACCAGGTCCAGTTATCCCTTATTAGTGTAGAAGAGGTGTCTAGCAGCCTAGGCTGATAGAAAAGGGTAGCTTAGCAGAGCAGCTTAGGCTGAACTAGGAGACGTGTAAAGCTCCTACTATACCACTGGTGTCATCTGCACAATATCATAAGAAAACACAATACACAGATATACTAAAAATAAAGGTACTTTATTTTTATGACAATATGCCAAAAGTATCTCAGTGAGTACCCTCAGTATGAGGATAGCAAATGTACACAAGATATATGTACACAATACCAAAAATATGCAGTAATAGCAATAGAAAGCAATGCAAGCAATGTACAGTCACAATAGGTTGCAATGAGAGCACATAGGTATAGGGGCAACACAAACCATATACTCTAGAAGTGGAATGCGAACCCCGAATGGACCCCAATCCTATGTGAGCTTGTAGAGGGTCGCTAGGACTGTAAGAAAACAGTGAGGGTTAGAAAAATAGCCCACCCCAAGACCCTGAAAAGTGGGTACAAAGTGCACCTAAGTTCCCCAGAGATCACAGAAGTCGTGATAGCGGAATTCTGCAAGGAAGACCAACACCAGCAATGCAACAACGATGGATTTCCAGGCGAGAGTACGTGTGGAACAAGGGGACCAAGTCCAAGAGTCACACTCAAGTCGGGAGTGGGCAGATGCACAGGAAATGCCAGCTGTGGGTGCAAAGAAGCTGCCACCGGATGGTAGAAGCTGTGGATTCTGCAAGAACGAAGAGGACTAGGAACTTCCCCTTTAGAGGATGGATGTCCCATGTCGTGAAGAAGCTTGCAGAGGTGTTTCCATGTAGAAAGACCGCAAACAAGGGTCGCAGTTAGGGTTTTTGGATGCTGCTGTGGCCCAGGAGGGGCCATAATGTCGCCAATTGCGTGAGGAGACAGAGGGGGCGTCCAGCAAGTCAAAGAGCCCACTCAGAAGCAAGCAGCACCCGCAGAAGTGCCGGAACAGGCACTACGAAGAAGAGTGAACCGGAGCTCACCCGAAGTCACAAAAGAAGGTCCCACGATGCCGGAGGACAACTCACGAGGTCGTGCACTGCAGGTTAGAGAGTCGGGGACCCATGCTTGGCTGTGCACAAAGCAAATCCTGGAATAGTGCACAGGAGCCGGAGCAGCTGCAAATCACGCGGTACCCAGCAATGCAGTCTAGCGTGGGGAGGCAAGGACTTACCTCCACCAAACTTGGACTGAAGAGTCACTGGACTGTGGGAGTCACTTGGACAGAGTTGCTGAGTTCCAGGGACCACGCTCGTCGTGCTGAGAGGGGACCCAGAGGCACGGTGATGCAGTCTTTTGATGCCTGCGGTTGCAGGGGGAATATTTCGTCGACCCACGGGAGATTTCTTGGAATCTTCTAGTGCAGAGAGGAGGCAGACTACCCCCACAGCATGCACCACCAGGAAAGCAGTCAAGAAGGCGGCTGGATCAGCGATACAAGGTTGCAGTAGTCGTCTTTGCTACTTTGTTGCGGTTTTGCAGGCATCCAGGGCAGTCAGCGGTCGATTCCTTGGCAGAAGGTGAAGAGAGAGATGCAGAGGAACTCTGATGAGCTCTTGCATTCGTTATCTAAAGAATTCCCCAAAGCAGAGACCCTAAATAGCCAGAAAAGGAGGTTTGGCTACTTAGGAAGGAGGATAGGCTAGCAACACAGGTAAGAGCCTATCAGAAGGAGTCTCTGACGTCACCTGCTGGCCCTGGCCACTCAGAGCAGTCCAGTGTGCCAGCAGCACCTCTGTTTCCAAGATGGCAGAGGTCTGGAGCACACTGGAGGAGCTCTGGGCACCTCCCAGGGGAGGTGCAGGTCAGGGGAGTGGTCACTCCCCTTTCCTTTGTCCAGTTTTGCGCCAGAGCAGGGCTGGGGATCCCTGAACCGGTGTAGACTGGCTTATGCAGACATGGGCACCATCTGTGCCCATCAAAGCATTTCCAGAGTCTGGGGGAGGCTACTCCTCCCCAGCCCTGACACCTTTTTCCAAAGGGAGAGGGTGTAACACCCTCTCTCTGAGGAAGTCCTTTGTTCTGCCTTCCTGGACCCCAGGAGGGCAGAAACCTGTCTGAGGGGTTGGCAGCAGCAGCAGCTGCAGTGAAACCCCGGGAAAGGTAGTTTGGCAGTACCCGGGTCTGTGCTAGAGATTCGGGGGATCATGGAATTGTCTCCTCAATGCCAGATGGCATTGGGGTGACAATTCCATGATCTTAGTCATGTTACATGGCCATGTTCAGAGTTACCATTGTGACGCTATACATATGTAGTGACATATGTATAGTGCACGCGTGTAATGGTGTCCCCGCACTCACAAAGTCCGGGGAATTTGCCCTGAACAATGTGGGGGCGCCTTGGCTAGTGCCAGGGTGCCCACACACTAAGTAACTTAGCACCCAACCTTTACCAGGTAAAGGTTAGACATATAGGTGACTTATAAGTTACTTAAGTGCAGTGATAAATGGCTGTGAAATAACGTGGATGTTATTTCACTCAGGCTGCAATGGCAGGCCTGTGTAAGAATTGTCAGAGCTCCCTATGGGTGGCAAAAGAAATGCTGCAGCCTATTGGGATCTCCTGGAACCCCAATACCCTGGGTACCTCAGTACCATATACTAGGGAATTTTAAGGGTGTTCCAGTATGCCAATGTAAATTGGTGAAATTGGTCACTAGCCTGTTAGTGACAATTTGGAAAGAAATGAGAGAGCATAACCACTGAGGTTCTGGTTAGCAGAGCCTCAGTGAGACAGTTAGTCATCACACAGGTAACACATACAGGGCACACTTATGAGCACTGGGGCCTTGGCTGGCAGGGTCCCAGTGACACATACAACTAAAACAACATATATACAGTGAAAATGGGGGTAACATGCCAGGCAAGATGGTACTTTCCTACACATACAAATTTTTATTTCTTTCTTAGTTGCTTAGTGATTGGGGCCACTGTCTGGGAGAAGTGATTTATGAACCTCTGGTAAAAATTTGCAAACCCCAGGAAACATTGTACATCACGCACAGTCTTTGGGATTGGCCAATCAGATACGGCGTTTACTTTACTTTCCTGCCATCACCATACCTTGAGGGATAAGGATAACCCCTAAAAACTCAACTGTGGTAACATGAAACTCACACTTGGTTAGTTTGCAATGTAAATGGTTCTTTCGAAGGGCGGCAAGAATTTTCTTGACATGTTGTACATGTTCATTTTCATTGTCAGAGTAGATCAAAATGTCATCGATGTAGACTATGGCAAATATGTCGAGATACTCTCTAAGAACGTAATTCAAGAAAAATTGAAATGCTGCTGGAGCATTACACAGACCAAAAAGCATGACGGTGTATTCAAAGAGGCCATATCTTGTCTTGAACGCTGTTTTCCATTCGTCACCCTCTCTCATTCTGACCAAAAGATAAGCACCTCATAGATCAAGCTTCGTGTAGATTTTTGCTTTCTTTACTTGTTCCAGCAAGAGCGGAATTAGGGGCAAGGGATATTTATTCTTGATGGTGACTTTGTTCAAACCCCTATAGTCAATACAAGTTCGAAGATCTCCATTCGCCTTCGGAACAAAAAACAAAGGAAAGGCGGCAGGAGACTTAGAAGGGCGGATGAAACCATTCTCCAAGAATTGATCTATATACTTTCATAAATGTTGATTTACATGTTCTGACAGGGCGTATACACGACAGTTGGGGAGTATCGCACCTGGGATTAGATCAATTTGACAGTCATAAGGTCTATGAGGAGGCAACGTTTCTGCTTCTTTCTCATCAAATACATCTTCATAGGATGAATAGTGTTTGGGCAATTTAACTTCTTTCTCCGCGGCAGTGCCTATGTAAGAGTTGCAAACTATTGGTACTTGAGACTTTTGGAGGCATTGTTCTCTACATAGCGCTGAAGAGAACACGACCTTTCGTTCTGCCCAATTAATCTCAGGATTGTGATGAGTTAACCATGGTAAGCCAAGGATAATTCCATACTGGGGAGCATGGATCACGTCAAGGATGAGTTTCTCTTTATGTTTCTTTCTTTGGTTCTTATCCTCACAGATCAACGACAAGGGGACAGTCTGAAGAGTTACCGGACCTCCAGTCAAGAGTTTTCCATTTACTGCCTCTATGATTTCTGGGATCTTTTTCTCAATACATGGGATCCCCCATGCACAAACCAATTGGGCGTCAACAAAGTTCGCGGTAGCCCCAGAATCAACTAGGGCCTTCTTGAAATAGGTCTTTTTCTTTACTTGAACTTTTATGCCCAGCTTGAGATGTCTAGATTGTGAAGGGTCACGGTGACACCCAAGAGCATCCCTTCTTTACATCTTTGGTGTTTTAGTTTTTCCGACTCGACTTGTGCATTGGCTGCAACTTTCTGGACAGGACCTAGTTTGTTCTTTGGTTTGATTGGACATTCTTTGGCAAAATGACCCTTGCGCCCACAATAAAGACATTGTCCATTCTTTCTACGTAGGTCCTTTTCATCTTTGGTCAATGGTCTCCTGATTGTTCCAGTTTCCTTAGGTTCTGACGTTCTTTCTTTCTGAGTTCTTGAGTCTCTATTATCGTGAGCATGCCAGGAATATTTTTCAGTCTTTTTGCATGTTCCCCTTCGTTCTGCTAAACGATGATCCAGTCTCAAAATGAGGTTTATCAGATCTTGACAGTCTGTAGGCTGAGGGTCTATTTGAGCTAGAATATCTTTTAGCTCCTCTTTGAGTCCCTTATAGAACAAGGCAGCTTGCTTTTCTTCAGGCCAGGATGTCTCGGCTACCAGCCAATTAAAGTTGGCTAAATATGACACGAAGTCCTTATTACCTTGTCGTAAGTCCAATAATTCACGATCTGCCGACAATGTTAAAGTTCTACGATCAAATACTCGTTCAAACTCACGAACAAAACTTCTCCAGTTATAAAGCAGGGGACTGTTTTTACACCCAAGTGGAATAGCCCAGGTAACTGCATCTCCAGTCAGATATGATAACAAGAATGCCACTTTGGACTGGGCATCAGGGAAAGTATGTGGTCGGCAGGTGAAGTGTAACTCCACTTGAACCAGGAAAGATTGCGCTTTCCAGGGATCGCCAGAGAAACGTTCTGGAGGAGCTAAAGGAATGGCTGAAGGAACATTGAGGGAAATGTTTGTAGGATTACCTCCAGAAGTCTGAGAAGAAGAACTTGGCCAAGACACACCTGTGGGATTTTGTTCCTTCTTCTCTACCTTATCCAGTAACTGACTCACTCTCTCAGCTAGGCCAGCTGCCAAATCTTTTGATGACACCACCTCTGCTTGGAGCTGCGTGACAGCCTTGACTAGCTCGTCCAGTGTGGCCATGCTGAGAACATACACAAAACCAGGAGGATTATTAATTTGTGGGCTCACTATTCTGTCAGAGTCACCAGATCCTCGGGGTCTGTGCACGTTTCCAACACGTCCACCACAAGACAGCTCCAATACTCTGATTAGAATGTCACAGACTCTAAGAGAGTCCAAGTGGGGAAAAGGGGATTATGTAGGGAACAGCTGGGAAGGAGACCTATAGGAGGCAAAAAGGTTAAAACACACAGTATAAAGATTACTTCACATTAATCATTTACTAGACTATGATTCTAAGCATTGTCATACTGGAAACATGGATAACTTAAGCATGGACTGAAATAACTAGGCCTCAAGATGTCTGGATACCTGTGAGGGAATCAAGAAAGAATAATACAACCTTCCAAATGAACCTCGCAATGAAATGTTATACATGGATTAGAAACATCAGAACCTTCTAGAATTACGCTTTCAAATTCAAGCATAGACTTTTGCATGAGGACCAGGAAATAATCTGAATTATTTCTATAACACCACATGAATTGTACTTGAGGGACTTATGAAGCACATACAATATGACATCTAAAATTCTAACATTTTAGTTTTCTTAAAATACAGGAACATGAATTGCGCACATTGCAGATTTCCACAAAGGTTTGTAAATGTCATGAAATGATTGTGTACAATGAATAACATGAGTTAGACACAAGAAATGAATTGTGCGTCTTGCCGATTCGAGGGCCACCAAGTAAATGCCATGAAGTGGTAGCGCACAATGAACATCGTGATTTAAGCACAAGAAATGAATCGTGCATCTTGCCGATTCGAAAGCTACCAAGTGAATGCCATGAAATGGTATCGCACAATGAGTAACATGAGTTTAGCACAGGAAATGAATCGCGCGTCCTGCTGATTCGAATGTCTCCACATAAATGCCATGAAATGGTAACACACATTGAATATCACGAGTTAAGCACAAGAAAGGAATTGCACGTTTTGCCGATTCGAATGCTACCCTGCTACTGTCATGAAATGGTAGTGCACACTGAATATTCATGAATTAAACACAAGAAATGAATCACACGACTTGCCGATTCGAATGCCACCATGTGAATGCCAAGAAATGGTAGCGCACACTGAATATCATAAATTAAGCACAAGAAATGAATTGCGCGTCTTGCCGATTCGAATGCCACCATGTGAATGCCAAGAAATGGTAGCGCACACTGAATATCATGAATTGAGCACAAGAAATTAATCTTGCGTCTTGCCGATTCGAATGCCACAATGTGAATGCCAAGAAATGGTAGCGCACAATGAACAACATGAATTAAGCACAAGAAATGAATCCGCGTCTTGCCGATTCGAATGCTACCATGTGAATGCCAAGAAATGGTAGCGCACAATTAATTCCATGAATTAAGCACAAGAAATGAATTGCGCGTCTTGCCGATTCGAATGCTACCTTGTAAATGCCATAAAATGGTAGCGCACAATGAATATCAAGATTTGTACACTAGTAAAGAATCGTGCGTTTTGCCAACTCGAGTGTCAGCATGTAAATGCCATAAAACTTCGAGCGCACATTCACACACACAAGAGCAACATTGTTTTATCATGCAAATTAGGCCCAAGGACTCGAAAGCCTTCGAGAACGGGATCGGGGGCCCAGTCTGACCTCTGTCTTACCGCCCTGATCAAGAATCACCGACAAAGTGAAAGGGCAAGGCCTGGAAGATCAAAGTAGGCCTCCGGAACAGGAGCTCAGGAAGTTGCTGCTGCTCTGCACCGGGACCTCTGAATAGTGAGCACGTGGAGCTGGGCTGGCTCCCTTATATAGAGTCTTGGCCAAGCCCACAAACCACACCAAGGCATGCTGCAGGGAAAGCTTCTAGAAGGCCCTGGAAAGGGACCACACCCTGACACACTCTGAAAGCCTGCAGCAATACATTGCAAATGAACAGTATTTATAAGCACCTTGAACATAAGTCTTCAGGATTAAACTCTGCAATGCAAAAGGTTAAACAACAGCATATCAGCACAATGCATAAATTAAGTTATCTTGAGAGTGCTGCGTTTTTGCATTCTAGTCGCCCGTAGAGCGCGCACTGCCCTGATGTTGACAATTTAGGTGTTTTCCACTACCAGAGCATGTAAAACACACATGTACATGTCCTGCCTTTTACCTACATAGCACCCTGTCCTATGGGTTACCAAGGGCCTACCTTAGGGGTGACTTATATGTAGAAAAAGGGGAGTTTAAGGTTTGGCAAGTACTTTTAAATGCCAAGTCGAAGTGGTAGTGAAATTGCACACACAGGCCTTGCAATGACAGCCCTGAAACATGGTTAAGGGGCTACTTATATGGGTGGCACAGCCAGTGCTGCAGGCCCAGTAGTGGCATTCAATTTACAGGCCCTGGGCACATCTAGTGCACTTTACTAGGGTTTTACAAGTAAATCAAATATGCCAATTGGGAATAAACCAATGTTACCATGTTTAAGGGAGAGAGCAGATGCACTTCAGCACTGGTTAGCAGTGGTAAAATGTGCAGAGTCCTAAAACCAGCAGAAACAGTGTCAGAAAAGTGGAGGGAGGCAGGCAAAAAGTTGGGGGATGACTACCCTAAAGCTGTCAGGTCTAACATTTACCAAGAAACTCATACGCCAAACATCACTTAAAATATGATAAAGTCTCTTCAAAATTCAAAAAAATGTTTTTTTTTAACATATACTGTAGAAGTTTTAACATTAATACTTCACGTTATAGAACTGCACTGAGAAGTATTTATTAAAAGTGATAGTTTTTAAACATGAACTTAGAACCATTCCTGTCCTGACAATTGTCATGTCAATCCTTTATGAAACCCACACTCTTATAAATAGAGCAACATTATAGTCTATTACATGAAACTGAATATATTTTGTACAGCTGATACTCTGAGCCCATGTATCTGATGTAATGAATAAAAGGAAGATGGGTAAAATAAAACATTTGCCTAGGATCACAGAATTTGGTTACGCGGTGAAGCCATGATTAATTTAGGTTTTCTGGGTTCACTTTGTACAAATCAGCCACTAAATTGGTATTTATTTGTCTCTCCTTTTCAACTCAAGTGTTAATGTTTTGTTTTACCTTTTTGTCCATGAAGGTAGAGTGAGGGTGGCAGGCAGAAGCCACATGAAAGCTCGGCTTGTTATAGGCTTCAGGTTCCAACGGGACCCCGTCTGAGCCAGGATTCAGGCTCCAGCATGTCTGAGTTTTCAGTGGCTCATACACGTCTAGGTTAATATGATTACTTAAGACATCTGCATATATAGCCAGCTGGTGCACTGGGGACTAGTGACTTGTATGTATGAGGTCCCAGCCTGGGAGTGAAAGCAATGTAAATATGTAGGATAATTAAAAAATGTATTACAGGCTGCACACAGAAGAAAATAGGCTGCTGGAAAATGTGTAGAAAGACTCAAGGGGAAACTTACTAACTTTTTTCACAAGGTTTGTAGCACCTGAAAAAGCTAAAGCAACAAGGCAGGCCTCAAGAAGCAGGTCAGTCCTCTACAGAACAAGGCAGGTCTCATGCTGCTTGAGGCCTGACTTGTTCTTTAAAGGACTGTCCTGATCCTTGAGGCCTGCCTTGTTGCTTTTGTTGCTTGACTGCCATGCGTTTTGGGGCCTACCTTGTTGCTTGAAGGAGTTCAAGCAACAAGGCAGGCCTCAAGAAGCAGGGCAGTCCTGTACAGAACAAGGCAGGCCTCAAGCAACAGGTTAGTCCACTGGTCACCAAGGCCGGCCTCAGACGTCAGGGCAGTCCTCAGAGAAACAAGGCAGGCCTAAAGCAGCAGGGCAGTCCTCTGAGATACAAGGCAGTCCTTCTGTAGTCTTCCACAGGTCCAGGAGCGTAGTGAAGAGTTGTTCTGAGGACCCAATATTCATACCTGGTGCCAGCCTTTGAAATGGGAGAAACCTATAGATGTTCCTCACACCTGCTTCTGGAATTTCCTTCCCCTACCCAGGCTCCAAGAGGTCTAGGGTGACAATCGACTGGTGTCAAGTTCTTTGTGAGTGTGCTGAGGCAGCCCCTTTAAAATGTAATTGGGCCAGGGAATAGCCCTGCTCCTCTCATCTTGCCAACACCGAATCCTCCTTTTCCCCACTGTCTGGGAAGAATACACAAAGGCAAACTGCCAACTACACCCAGTTATATGACCCAGGACACAGCCAGTGAATAGTTAGGCAAGACAATGCCAACATTCTAAAAGGGGCATTTTCAGATTTGTGACTTAAAATCCAACTTTAGCATTAAAGAGTTTTACATTACAATTCTCTAGACACCAAATGTGATCTTCCTACCTGTTCCCAATTGAAAGTTATCACTTATGAAAGGTAATAGGGTAACTCAATATTATGCTATGGGAGAGGCAGGCCTTGCAGAAGTTAAGAATTAACTTTAAACTTTTTCACTACCAGGACATGTAAAACTTAAAGGCACATGGACAACATTTTAAATACACTGCAACCTGTCCTATAGGCTATTTGGGATCTACCCTAGGGATGACATATGTATGAAAAATGTAGATTTAGGCCAGGAGAAAGGTTTTCTTCTGTAAATAAAACTGCACTACAGACTGCAGTGGAATGCCTGTGATGTTTCAAAGAGTTTCTTCACAAGTTTGGTACAATACGTTCTGCAGGCCCACTAGCAGCATTTAATGTACAGGCCCTGGGGCATGTAGTGCCACTTTAATGGGGACTTATAAGTAAAGTAAATGTGCCAATTGAATGTAAGCCAATGTTACCATGTTTAAAGGAGAGAACACAAGCACTGGTTAATTGTAGCAAAGTGCACCTACATGTCCTACAAGCCAACAAAATCAGGTTCAGAAAACAAGAGGGGAGAAGACAAAATGTTTAGGGGTAGCCCCGCAGAGAGGGCCAAGTCCAACACATACTGTTTTTATTATTGGTTCCCATTGCCTGAGATACTCCTAAATTCCAATTCAATAAGCCTTTATACAACTTACTCTACAAGAGTAGAAACAGTGGGTAGTCAAAGTTTAGTTGAGGATATAGAGGGATGGTGACTTCCTTACAGCATGACAATAATCACAGCAAATAAAAGTCAATGAGTGATTACAGACTTATATTTCAAAAGAACAGAGGGCATATTGTAGAGAATAGCAGTATGGGCTGAAACCTCAAAAACCAGCAGAGAGACACACACAAGACACCACTGCTCAATACCAGTAAATTGACCCTTTGCTACCCTCATCGCAGTCAACTATATTATCTAGTATGCTTAAGTACTCTTCAGGGCCAGAACTTGCAGACATACGTTTAAAACATGCTTCCAACAGAGAGAGAGTTATTACATGGGTTGACAGGCTACAACAGATTACATTAGTTATTCTTTGAGGCTGAGCAGAAAATGCATTGGTCTCCACCAAATGAAAAACTGGTTAAGGTCAGTTATGTCCCAGAAAACACGGAATCATGCCATATGCAACATACATAAAGAGATGATGGAATCATTTGACAAACAGACAATAGCAAATTAATTTGTCGTGGCATTTGATCATGCATGGTTTTTCAGTTTTGGTATCTTCAGTGACTGTTTACAAATGTTTTGTCCAAACATATTATTACATTGTTTAGCTTTGCACATCTTTAACGCTTCTTCGAGACGCTGTGCCCATTACATATATATGATTATGCCCGGCATGTTTCGTTTTCTTTTCAAATCGCTTTAAAGGCTTTTGTGAGACGCGGTGAATGTAACATTCCCACCACTGCGGCCCTCCAGAAGCAGCGGTTAATTATATGTATATTCCACACCCACTGACCCGGAAGAGGTATCCTTGAAAATTCTTTACGTTTATACAGCTTTCCTGCTTTTGAGAGATGCTGCATTGATTACATATAATTTATTCGGCCACTGCATGTTCTGTTTAGTTTTCTGTTCTTATTTCGTCGGGTATCCTTTAAAAGCGTGGTGAGTACTGCACCTACGACACAGGGGAGGGGGGAGGGAAAAAACAGTGACACACACACGCAATACGCAACACCCCCACCCCCACCCTCACCCACTACAACACACACACAAATACAGCATGATACATTACAGTTACACCCCCCAACCCCCCTGGAAGAATGCAAGGACAAAAGAAAATTAGTTGAATAATTGTTATATATTCAATTACATAAATCAAAAATATTTATATATATATATATATACATTTACACTATAAACAATTATATACACCAAGAACACAAGTCCAAGGGATTCCACCATAATAGTCCGTAGACCACTGGGCCTGAAAAGCATGGGCGAGGCCTACACTCAATACCCGAACAAGACGGAGAGAACACTGCTGGGGCATCAGATAGAAATAAAACAGGCACCTCAGGGGGAAGGGAGGGGGGCACCTCAGCCGGATGAGTGCATGACGCCAGATCCACGAGGGGGCTCCATGCCCACTGTTCAATCCTGGGGAGTGCAAAGCTACAGTCTCTCAAGTCTCTACAGTGGGTGGGTTGCCCACTGTTCAATCCTGGGGAGTGCAAAGCCACAGTCTCTCAAGTCTCTACAGTGGATGGTTTGCCCACTGTTCCATCCTGGGGAGTGCAAAGCCACAGTCTCTCAAGTCTCTACAGTGGGTGGTTTGCCCACTGTTCAATCCTGGGGAGTGCAAAGCCACAGTCTCTCAAGTGGATAACAGTCTCCACTGGTTCTGGAGGGGGCTTGGTGCCCAGAGTGCTTCATCCTGCCAAGGACAGAGGTAGTGGATGCCTTTCTCCACTAGTTCTGGAGGGGACTTGGTGCCCAGAGTGCTTCATCCTGCCAAGGACAGAGGTAGTGGATGCCTTTCTCCACTGGTTCTGGAGGGGGCTTGGTGACCAGAGTGCTTCATCCTGCCCGTGGCGGCCTCAGTAGCGTTGTAATCATTGTCGCTCACTGTCCTGCGATAGTGCAGGCTGTCTTGTCCTGGGCAGCGGGGCTGCTGGTGGCAGTCTTGTCCTGGTCAGCGGGGCTGCTGGTGGCGATCTTGTCCTGGGCAGCGGGGCTGCTAGTGGCGGTCTTGTCCTGGGCAGCGGGGCTACTGGCAGTCTTGTCCTGGGCAGCAGGGCTGATAGTGGTGGTCTTGTCCTGGGCAGCAGGGCTGCTGGCGGTCTTGTCCTGGGCAGCGGGGCTGCTGGTGGCAGTCTTGTCCTGGGCAGCGGGGCTGCTGGCGGTCTTTTCCGCCGTGCTGATCTTCCCAGAATTGCCGGTTTTACTGTGCCCCTTCCCCACCTTGGATGGTGTTGCAGCTGTTTCCAGACTCCCAACTGTATCCCGCCGGGCTCTGGCCAACTTTTTATGCTTGACCGGTGGGGGACTGTCTGTGCTCTGGCTCCTTGCCACACTGGCTGCCCTGCTGCCTGGTGCATTCCAGAATCCGGTGACTAGTGGCACCACTGGTCCCGCGGATGTTGTGGCTGAGGTGCTAGGTTGGGACCTGGAGAGTCAGGCCCTAGGAGACTGAAGGGGTGGGGGAGGTGAGGGAAAGAGGTCAGGGTTGGCCAGGAAAAGTTTCTTAGGAACACTGGGACGGGTAGCTGGAGGGGATTAGGGAGCGGAGGAAGAGGTAGTGGTTGTAGGAGGTGTACGTTTGCTGACTTTGGGTGAAGGTGCATGGGATGGAGGCTGTCGTGAGGTGGATGGCTGTTGGATGGGTGTGTAGCTGCGTTTGTGGGGAGGTGGGAGGTGGGCTCACAGACACACTGGGAGAGGACACAGGGGACGTGTGAATGGTAGTGGGGGTGGTAACTTCAAGTGAGCAGGGTGTGGTTGTGGGTGTGCTGGTGATGGACGTAGTGGCTGAGGATGTAGTGCATTCAGGTGTGAGTGGAGACGAGACAGGGAGGGAGGAAGGAGACGAGCAGGAGGGGGACACAGTGGAGGCAGTGGATGTTAGTGTGTCTGCATGTGTGTGATGCTTGCGTGAGTGCCTGTGGTATGTGTGGTGCTTATGTTTGCCAGAGCTTCCCTTGTGTGTTGAGGTGTGTGCATGCTGGTCTGATGGTGTGCTTGGGATAGGCTGAGGTACAGGGGTGTGGGTCTGGGTGGAGGAAGTTTGAGGGGTGAGGCTAGAGAGAGGGACAATGGCTGCCATTAGTGCTGAGGCCAGAGTCTGAAAAGCTTGCTGAAGGGCTGACTGACCAGAGTGAATGCCCTCCAGGTATGTGTTGGTTTGTTGCAACTGCCTCTCTACACCCTGGGTGGCATTCAAAATGGTAGACTGCCCAACAGTGAGGGACCTGAGGAGGTCAATGGCCTCCTCACTGAGGGCAGCAGGGGTGACTGGGGCAGGGGCTGAGGTGCCTGGGGTGAAGGTGATGCCCATCCTCCTGGGTGAACGGGCACGGGGCAAACGCTGAGGGGCTGCTGGGAGGGCAGTGCTGACAGGGGGGGTGGCGGATGTACCTGTAGATGCGGGGGGCACAGATGGGCCAGCCACCGCAAGGGAGCTCCCATCAGAGGAGGAGTCCGTATTGCTGGTGTCAGCTCCTGTCCCCTCCGTGAAGCTCCCCTCGCCCTCCGTCCCACTGGTGAATTCAGACTCCGTAGTGTCGCCCTCCAGGGCCATGTGGGATGCAGCTCCCTCCTGCTCCGGTGCCACTGCTCCTCCGCATGATGATGCTAATGCACACAAGAACAGGGAGACCACAAAAAGGGGGGGGGAGACAGAAGAAAGACATGTTGAGTGCATGCAATACCGCTACCGTTGGCGGATATGACAGACACAGAAGCCCCCTGCACTACGCCGCGCACTTGGAGTCCACTGTTCAATCCCAGGAACATGGGTTACAAGGCTATGCCCGATTTCTGCACACATGGATGTCACAGGAGCCTGACTAGGTGTTGTTGGCACTGTACACAGGTGGAGTGGGGTGCCACAGGGCCTGCCTCAAGAAGGGTCCTTGCCTACTAAACTCACCCTGGCCTAGGGGAACCCACAGCCCACCTCCCCACCCAGACACCTACAATGCAAGCTGAATCAGCAGAATGAGAGTGTACTGCTGTGATGCCCTCAAGCGCCCATCCAACTCCGGGTACGCCACTGCCAGGATCCTGAACATCAGGGGGGTCATGGTGCGACGGGCACCCCTCCTACGTTGGGAGGCCATCCCCAGCTGGGCCTCCACCGTCTTCTTGCTCCAGCGGCGAATGTCCTCCCATCTTTTCCGGCAGTGGGTGCTCTGTCTGTGGTAGACCCCCAGGGTCCGGACTTCCTT